>NW_006293700.1:4499841-4522146 GCF_000327345.1 Myotis davidii
GGCCCAGCCAACCTCCTGCAGCCCCTCCCCTATACTGGCCCAGCCCAATGGGCCCCCATTGGGGCAGGCTGGCTAAGCCCAGCCAACCTCCTGCAGCCCCTCCCCCACACTGGCCCAGCCCAATGGGCCTCCATTGGGGCAGGCTGGCTGGACCTCACTCGTGCATGAATTCATGCACCAGGCCTCTAGTATATGTATAATTGGAGTCACTCAAGACTACTAGTAAAATAGCACATTGACACTAAATATTTATAATTGTGATGGAAGGAAAATTTCCCAAAATACCCTGAATCTATATATTTAAAAGGCTCCCTGAGAAAATGGGAAAATTATCTGGAATCATCAACCTGAGAAATATGCTAGTAAAACTATTGACAATAAAGATTAATAATGATCAAGGATTGAACAAATTAGATCAAATAAATTTCAAGAAAAATAGATATTTTGGAAGCAGGATTTTTGAAATCATGATACAAAGCCTTTCTCTGTAGAGAACTTTCTGAGAGTTCTTCAGTTTGTTTTGGAAAGTTTCCAGGAGTATTTGGGAGATAAGTTAACCTTACTGATCAATGAATGTGAATTAATGATATTGACTAAATTGGGCTAAAATTTTTTTATGAAGTAGACCAATAGAAGTGTACTTGATGGCAATATTGGGAAGCTTAAGTTCAGAAACTTTAAAACTCTAATAATGAAGGTTATGGTCCAAAGGATATAAAATTGCTATAAGAAAAGTTTGGCTTGCTCTGTTTCCTGTGTTTCTCCCCAGTCCTCTGACCAGCCCATGTCTCCTGACATTCAGTAACTGCCCCTGAGCTTAATCTTCGCTGGGTCAGTTCTCAAACATTCCTCTATTATTTCATACCCCGGGACCATGTAGCTGAGGATCCAGACCAGGGTCACTATGATGAATTGGAAATAGTTTCTAATGTTGCAAAAGAGAATTATGGAGTTGACTTATCTTCCTTTCAAGTTACTTAGGTAATTGAAAAATGACTTCTTAATTCAATTATTTTTTTAGTAATTATTATCTGAACCAAAGAAGCATCTCTAAGTCAGAGAATTGCAGGTTAGGAGCTGGGAGGACTTTGCTTTAGCCGTTGAAAGAAAATCGTTTCACCAAGATCTGGAGGATTATTTTTGGAACATCTCAAATTGCTCTCATCTGGAAAGTATAATTTTATCACTTGAGAGTGAAGTGTCAATGGGAAAAATAGATATATAAATCCTTATCTGGTATAAGTATTTTGTATTTTGAATAGTCTTCAAGGATCTCTATCTTTTAGCATTTCTTATTCTTATAAATTAGAGTTCTTTTAAAAAGAACTTCTCCCTAAATCCCAAGTACATTTGTTGTAAAAGAAAACATGTGGACTGTATTGTTTATATATTTACATAATTTGAAATAAATATATAACTTGAATTTATATATTTATTTAAAACATTTCAACAGAAATATAATTTGAAATACTCTGTCATTGCTCCCTTTCTTCCTTCCCTCCTTCCTTCTTAAAAATTTCAGACCAGTAAATACTCAGTAGGGCTGAGTAAGGTAGGTATTCCCACAAATAGAGGGAGAAACCCAGTACAGAATGTTGTCATCCAGTCATGTTGGAAAGAACATCTACTCGCAAATGGGAATGGCTGTGTTGGAGCTCCCTAGTTTGAGGTATTGAAGCCTCAGGAGTGCGAGGAGCACCTGTGCGAGGTGTGATTGCAGCAGGCACCCAGCAAAGTGTGTGGGCACTGAGGAGGAACACAGAAAGCATCCACAGTGAGCAGCAGTGGCACTCACATGAGGTGTTTACATTCAGAGGAGACTGATCAAATGCAAAAAAAAAAAATCTAGTTGGAACCAGATTTTTTACTAATGTCCAAGGCTCAGGAGACCTTGGGCATTTGGGTCCTCTGTACCTGCAAGGTCACCCGGAGTCCCCCACATTGAAATGGTACCCACAGGTTGCCTGTTGAAGACAAGAATACCACGTATGTGAAGGGGGAAATAAGAATGGGCCTTGTAGATAGTGCATACTGCTAATAGTACACAGTGTGAAGGACAAGGTGTCACTTTGGGAAATTTGCCACCAAAACGCTCAAAATGTGAATCTAACCACAAGAACACATCAGATAAACCCAAATTCTAGAAAATAACTGACCTGTAGTCTTCTCAGGTCAAAATCATGAAAGTCAAGAAAAAGTTGAGAATTGTTTCAGATTGAATGAAGAAGGCTAAAAGAGACATGGCAACTCAATGGAAACATGATCCCAGGCAGTAGAATTCCAGGGCATTATTGGCAAAATTGACAGGGCTCTGAAGATTAGAGGTAATAATGGATCAGTGTCAATATAAGGAGTGGTCTTTGTGATGATGATAAATATGGCTATTGAGCATAACCCTTGTTCTTGTGCTTTTGCCTCTTTCCTCCAATCAGTTCTTTCCTCTGAATTATGGTTCTTCATCCTCTCTTCTACTAACTTTCCAGTTGGGTCAGAGAGACATATGAGTCCTATAGTTCTTTAGTGCCAATATTTTCCTGCCATATAGACAATTTAACCATAATCACTTGCAGTAATGTGAATGGGGACATCTTCCCTCAACCCATTTTTAGGCAAATTTCTTCAGGGTCTGGCAAGGACTTCTTTATATTGGAAAGAAGTTAAGACAATCTATATATCACTTATTTACAAGTATACAAGGACCACACAAAAGAGATTGAGAACTGTATGGATGCCCTATACCAGTGGTCGGCAAACTCATTAGTCAACAGAGCCAAATATCAACAGTACAATGATTGAAATGTCTTTTGAGAGCCAAATTTTTTAAACTTAAACTATATCGGTAGGTACATTGTTATTAACTTAATTAGGGTACTCCTAAGCTGGCCTTTGCTAAAAACGTCCTCAATCCGATTGAGGTACGTTCGCTGAGGTCGACCCCAGCAAACGAGGCCTGCCTGCACTCACGTCTCCCGTTGCCCGACTGACCAACACCCCCCACTTTTTCTAACGCCACTTCTTCAAAATAAATTTGCCCAGGCCGAAAACTGACTTCTGCGCATGGGCCACAAAGTTTCAGTCGCACTGTACATGCACGACCACATGTGGTATTTTGTGGAAGAGCCACACATGTACTCATTCATCCCTGGTGTTTCTCCCTCTTCTTATAAGGACACTAGTTCTAATAGATTACGACCTTACTCTTATGGTATCACTGTAATTTTTATTACATCCTTATATGCCCTATCTCCAAATATAGTCACATTGGGGGTTATGGCTTCAAGATATAAATTTTGAGGAGACAAAATTCATTATATAAATGAGCAAAATTCATCACACGAATCATCATTTACAAGCAACTTGATAATAGGGACACTGACTTTGAATCCTAATTTAGCAAAATGTTATCCCCTCAAGAAAAAATTGCATTTTTTCATTAATAGACTTCTATTTCAAAAAAGGAAGCTGTACTCAATTGTTATTTTTATATTTTGAATTTTGTCAATACAATTATTGTGGAATTTGTTTTCTCTTGTTATTAAAGTACCTACATTACATTATTGATCTTGCCTTTTGGCCTGCAAAGCCTAAAATATTTATGACCTGCCCCTTGACAGAAAAAGTTGTCCTCCCTGGTGTAGCCCAGGCCGGGTTGGCTGATTCATTTGTAGTCTTTAAGCCTTTGTCTAAATTACTGACACCTGCCCGGGAGAACACTTGCTGCTTCAGACCTCTTAAGTTTTTGCTAGAATTTACTATTGTGTTTTAGCTCTCTCCCCACAGATCCATCTCTCCCATTAGCTTATTTTGTAAACTCTCGCGAGCTGGTCTGACAGGCATGGCATCAGCTCAGTACTATTTTAAATGTTTTAGGATTAAAGAGGTGTTACTTAAAAAAAATCCGCAGGCTCAATTTATCAAGGGAATTTTCTCACAGTAGGCTCAAGGGACCCCCAGATCCCTAGATGCCTTCAGCACCAGGAATATTTAATCCAGATCTGGTGCCAGGCGCACACGGGGAGGCCTGGAGCAGGAGCAGGCTGTTCTTTTTTACGGCATTCACCTGAATTTTTATAGACCTTGTAGATTCGCCGGAATAGAAGGAATTGCGGTGGCAATGTATGCACATTCCATATTCCGGTTATTTGTTTGCTCTGAAAAATATTTGGGAACATCCAGAAAATCTTGCTCCTGAAGGGACCCTGAATCCATGTGTAGTGTACCTTTGCCTTATCAAATATACTTGAACAATAATAATAACAAAACAATAACTGAAATTTAGTGAACTTTTACTATGTGATAGCACTTACTAACAATATATTTAAGATATAGATATTAACATTAACCTTACTGTACCAATGAGAAAAATGTCTTACAAGATATATATTTCTTCCACTTGGGAGAATTGTGTCTCAAGCCCTAGGCTGTTTGATATTAAATCTTTATTTCAACCATTCTATTTGATTGCCTCCATGTACACTTTCATACAAAAACTATTCTAAGCAAAAAACAGAAAAGCAGTCGTGTTTTCCCTCTATGTAGTAATAAAACTATGCTTTGGTTACTCAGTACAAATTAAAATCACTGTATACAATGTCTGAACTCCCCCAATGGTGAGTATCAAGCATTGTCCCTCCTGAGATCTAGCAAAGGGATTGTTCTTCCCACGTTAATGTCTATTCAACCAGGTTTCCATATCCTGGAGGAAGCAATGCCGCCTTTATACCTGATCCACACGGTCATCTATCACCCACAGCAGATGGACTCGGGTGTCATTCAGACACTTACCAGCCATGTGTGAGAATAATACTGAGTGTAGTTTATGGAGAGTTTTCTCTCAGAGATTCATGTCTCTTCTTTAAATGTGACCTCCATTGCCTTCCTGGTATATTCCTGGATATCATGGTGGGAAGGTGCACGTACGTTTTGATCAGAAGGTATCCCACACCATAAAGAATATGGATGTAAAATAATATATGAGGGAAGTGATTTGCCTCACCCCTCATCAGTACCATGACTAATTCACGCCCACCCAATGCAGCCTGTTACATAAGCATGAAGGACGATACTTTAATGTGTGCCTAAACTATCATTATGGGCCTACAAACGAAATAAAAGACAGTAGTAATTAGTATTTCAGATTAAGTGTTATTATGCATTCTAGTTGGGAGTATGGAAGTATTTTTAATTGTCCTGTCTCCCATGCTTAGAAACAAGCATTTCAGATTGGCAAGATGAACTCCTGCATTTATGTTGTTCTCTCCCAGACTATCAATGGGATGATAATAAAGTTATTTTTAAGGCATTAAGTAAAGAGAGAGAGAGAGAGAGAGAGAGAGAGAGAGAGAGGCTTTAAAACTCTAAGTTAATAGCTAATTAGTAGATTCTAAGAAGCTGCCAGATATTAAACAACCAAGCAGAAGACTAGAGTTGTTTCTTTGGAGAATTTAAGCAGAACCAAAAACATCATAAAACAAACAAATCTAAAGATACTCATGTACAAGAATCAGCCCAACTAGTTTACCCTGCAGTGGAATTTGTTTCACAGAGCTTCTAAACAGTTTTTATAGTGTCCTACTCTTAAATATGAACCCATAATCAAAGATCATCTAACACTTAAGGAAAGCCTCTTATATGGGAAGAAAGTAATAAAAACAAATTTGGAAGAAACAGAAAACATGTAAGGAATGAAAACAAAAGTTAAAAAAAAATAGAACATTTGTCTAAGAAATATGAAAGGAAAAGATGCATCTGTAGAAGACATCGAAAAGGCTATACAAAGTAAAAGAAAAAGAAAAGAAAAGTTAAGGAAAAACATAATAGTAAAAAAAAGAGATGGAAAGTAATGTGAGGAAATATATAAAATAGATCAAATTGAAAAATGAGTAAAAATATAAAAACATTAAAAAACCCATTCATGGTTCCAACATCTAAGTAAGTTAAGTCACAAAGAGAGATAAATGTGGAAAATTGAGCAAAGAAATGATCAAAAGTAATTCAAGAATTTTTTTTAGCATTGGCATATAAATATTCAGAAAGAAAATGGTTACTAACTGCCAAACAAAATGGATAAAAACTTACCACCAAGACACATCAATGTAAAGGCCCAGAATGCTGCACACAATGAAAAGATGATGTAAGTTTCCAAAAAATAATACATATTTCATACAAAAACTCGAGTATCAGAACAATGTTGCTTCTCATGAGCAACAGTGAAAACTAGAAAACAAGTTACCTTTATAAACCTGATAAATGATATTCAACCTGGAATTCTATATCAAGACAAACTATTAGTCTAGTGGAAGAGTAAAATAAATACATTTTTAGACAGGAAAGAGCTCAAATATTTAACTCAGATAGCTTTCTTTAAGGAAGTTAATCCCATGAAAGTGAGAGAATAGATCAAGAAAGAGAAAGACATGGGATCTAGAAATAAGAAGTATAATCAAAGGAAGAGACCTAAGGAGCAACCAGTCCTCATTGCAATATTAGGTCAGAAGATTTTTGATGATTTTCTTCAAGACGATGGAATTGATGCAACTGAAGAGAATTGGGTTTTATCAACTTACACAAAGCTTCCAAACAGCTTTCCAAACAGGAAAAAAAGAAAGAAAAAAAGAGAGAAAGAGGGGACATGGGAGGAAGGGAGAAAAGAAGGAAGGGGAGAAGGAAGAAGGAAGGAAGGAAGGAAGGAAGGGAGGGAGGGAAGGAGGGAGGAAGGGAGGGAAGGGTTAGGATCCAATTAGATAAAACCAAATGAAGAATAGAAAAGAAAAAATAAGTATAATATTATTTATGACTTACCTGTGAAGTTTACTTCATAATAATAATCACATTGTATTTTAAAGTATGAATTTAACCAGAGTTTAGATACAATGCTATTGGGAATATAGAAGAATGGGAATTAAGTGTGGAAGAGGCAGAGCATAGAAGGGTGAAAGAGAATTACACTGTCATCGTTCACACTGAAAGGCAATAGGAAAGTTAAAATTGCAAGGGGTAGCAATGCAAACCTTAATTAGAAATATGGAGGAAGTCACCAAGAGAAGTGCAAAAGTATTGAAATAAATTGCTGTTTGAGAGTGAGTGAGTGGAGGGGTAGATGGTACTTTGCTCTTTTCCTTGCAAGACTTGTAAACTATATTATTTTCTAAATTATGTTCATGTGTCACCTTGATAAAAGTGACAATCATATTAGAAACAAGCGAGTAGTTTACTAAAATACTGCTGCCTTTGTGGACTTCCTGTGCTCTAGTATGAGTCCTACGCAGCAACATGTCAAACTCAAAGGCTAACACGGGCCAAATAAACAAGGTTTAAGTTTATGTGGGCTGCAAAAAACAAAAGCTTCACTTTCCATAGAAACATAGATTTATTTCCATAGGGATATGCTGAATACAAAGGGCTGAAATTAATGAGTAATTGTTAACATAAAATAATAGAACATTTTAATAAAAATTAATATTTTTTCTTGAACATCAACTTACCAGACACTGAATAACTGCACAAATTAATAAGCGTAATGCAAATAAACCTATTTTTCTTGTTCTCCGAAAGTGAAATATTTCCTGTTGTGCCCACCAAACAAGTCAGTCCAAGACTAACGATGTGGCAATTGGCTGCTAAAATATTCGCTGCTAGTATTAGTGGAGAGAAATGGTGCACCTGCACGTAAGGCGCATAAGGGAAATGAATGCAACATGATGATAGTAATCAGTCATCATGGAACATTGTAGTTTGTTATTAATAATTATGTATAATGGGATATTGTAAAAATTAAGTTACAAAGTTTTATTAAAATGCTTCTTACATACCATTATATTGGCTGGGCAGCAAAAATATTCGTTATGGGCCACATGCGGCCCGTGGGCTGTGAGTTTGACATGCTTGGTGTAGAGGTAGACTGGGCACTGATGTGAGAGTGAGGTAGAATGGAAAGAGGAAGACAGGGTACTGGAAAGACAGATGATCAGAAAAAGAAATGGGAATGGAAAGTACAAGCTTACAGAGGCCAACAGCCTCTTAAAGAAGTGTTCGTATATTAGAAAAAATAAATCATTATTATTAAAATCCTTTCTTTCCAGGCATCTTGAGGTTAAACAGTAAAATATATTTTGTCTTCTAAAGAGGACAATCTGTGACTTGAGAGACACAACGAGGAATTTTAACTTTGAAATGTCTCTAAAAAATTCACAGTAATTTGTGTTATGAGCTATTATTGTACTCAGTTATCTCATATTCTTTCACTTAAATATTGTTTCACATACTATTTCCCCACCTAATCACCGGGCATCTTCTCTCTTTGATGCATGCGACACAAAGTGTGTGATTTGTAAAAGAAGCTCCTATGAACTGGAGACAGTGATGAATAACCTCATGACAGAGGAAAAAAAATGTTGGAACACGTTAGGAATAAGGAAGCATTCCTTGAGTGTGGCATTTGTTGGAAATGGTCCCAGTCATTCATTTTTATATGAATGTAGGAGTTTGGGGTTTTTTTATATCAAATTTAAAAAATTAGAACTAAAACCTTGTCTTCTCAATGGCTACATGTGAAAAGATAGATTTGTGGAATTTATTTTCACACACAGACTCTGAAACATTGCTGTTCATGAAATTCTCATAAATGTTCTGCATACGACCCACAGACCATGAGTTTGACATGCTTGCTCTACGGTAAGGAAACCCATAGCAACTCTGCTGAACAGTTAAGGTGATATTAGTTGTATTTTATGGAATGCATCCAAATTCACTACAATCCGCGTCTCTAATACAGGTTTGAGAAGATAAAACAGAGGAACCTAATCTAATTTGAAAGATTATGAAGATTTTTTTTTAAGGAATATGTACTTTATCTTGGTGTTGAAGGATAAGAAATGTTAAGCAGCAAAGAAGGGAGAGACTAGCATGTGTAAGGCAACTGAAGAGAAAGAATATTGGAACTGAATTCAGCTGCCATGGGATGGGGGATGGTGGGGAAGTAGAGTCAGGGTATAAGGACCTGGGGGGCCAAGTGCCTCGAAATGAGGCTGGAGGGTAGCAGGAACAAGATCATTTAGAGCCTGGGGGGTCATGAGAAGCATTTAAATTCAGAAAACTTTACAAGACTTTCTTTAAGAAGACAAACGTGGTTCAACCAAGGAGAATATAGGTGAGGACTAAAAAGAAAAAGGGAAGCAAGAGAGAGAGTTAGAAGAAACAAGCCAGTTATTAATACCAAAGCAAACAAAATGAAGCAAGAAAAGGAACATTATCATAATGCTATTTATGACTTATCAGTGTAATACATTTTATGGTGATAAGCAAAATTTTGAAGCAACTCTTATGAGGAGATTGAAGAAGACAAGTAGCACTTTTTAGAGAGCAGAGAAATATTTTCACCATTTTCCTTGTGTGGGTTTCTTACAGAGGGAAGCTGGAAAACTTGAAGGGAAAGTTCAGTGTGAAACATATTTATTTATATGCACTTGTAATAGCCATAGGGACATTTAAAAATTTGAAAGTCTTGCCAAGAGGAATAACCATTGTTAGTCTATGAAATATTTTACTTTCTTACACTATGTTCATTGTCCTGTTCTTTACATATTAGACTTTCCATAATGATATCCAGAACAGGATCAAATTTTCCCCAGGAAAGCAAGCTGACTTATAATGTGAGGAAAGCTTCCTTAATTATCAAACATTATACTTGGATTCTTTTGCAGAAAATTAGCTTTAGGTAACAAAATATTTAAGAATATATTCATGCCTATATTTTCAGGCAGGCTAGAAGGTTTTATATTATCTTTAAAATTTCACTTAGGATAAGCATTGAAGAGCCTGTTTTCAACCACATTGTCTGTTTTGGCCCCCTGAGTATTAAATGGCATGTCTACTAATGGGATGCAGCCTGGCACAGGTATTTTAATATAGCCCAAGTGAGTTTAAAAAAATCTGGTGGATTTTGTGTGTCAAACCTTTTAGATAAAACTGATGAAAGCAATGGTTCAAAAATCTGTGTCAAATAAGGAAGAATATTTTTAAAGTACTGAATGGGCAATGACAATTTTAAGGTCTTTCTCAATGGAGAAAACTCAAGAATGGAAAACATCAGAAATGCAGTAGGTGGACTATAGATAGAAGAGTAAAAACAGCCAAAACACTGCTTTAGAAGATTAGCCAAATTTTGCCTCATGAAACACGGTCACTGAAGAAGTAAATGCATACCCACAGCCCAATCCAGGAAACTCTTAGAGCATGCTTAGACAGGCTAGGGCACCCTTTGGAAATGTGAAAAACTTTAATGTTGCCTTCATACAGGATTCCTCTAAGAGATTCAGAACTTTCTGATTTAAATTTCTGGTACCGGAAAAGTACTCCTTGCTAATTAATTGTTGTGATTTTGGATTAAATTCTGGACATCTCTCAAGTGTGTAAATTGTTGTGAGGAGGATAAAGAGAACAGGAGTAAATGAGAGAATGAGAGGAAGAAAGGGAGGGAAGGAGAGAGGAAGCAGTGAAAGAAAGAAAGGGAAGAAGAAGAAAAGAGGATGATGATGATGGTGATGGTGATGATGATGAAACTGCAGATGAGCCTAAATAACCAGGGACATCTGACAATCTCAGACCTTTCCCAAGAACCCATGTTGTGTCATTGTCTGACAAAAGGTATTTCAATGCAATTCTATAGTGGAGATGTAGCCTTGTGTCTGAGGCCACATTCCAGGGAAGATGAGCCTAGTCTTCTAATTCCAGACTATCTACACAAATAAAAGAGAAACATGCAAATTGATGTCACTCCGCTACGCCCACCAGCCAATCAGATGAGTATGCAAATTAACCCAACAAAGATGGTGGTTAATTTGCATATAAAGGCACAGAGTGAAGATTGAAGACAATGTAGAAGGAAGCCAAGCACTGCAGAAGGGAGCAAAGCTGCGGAGAAGCAAGCGGGGCAGCGGAGGTGGGAGGGAAGCCCACCTCGGCGGGTTTTGCTCCCTTCTCTGCTTTGCTCTCAGGTTTTTAAATTATCCTATGTAATAAAAGGCTAATATGCAAATAGACCAAATGGTGACTTGCACTGACCACCAAGGGGCAGATGCTCAACACTGGAGCTGCCCCCTGGTAGTCAGTGTGCTCCCACAAGAGGAGCGCTGCTCACCCAGAAGCCAGGCTCACGGCGGGTGAGTGCCTCTCCCAACTCAGCAGCAGCGTTAAGGACTCCTTGGGGGGGTGTCCACCTAAGCCAGCAGGTGGACATTCCGAGAGAGGTCCCAGACTAAGAGAGGGTGAAGGCCGGGCTGAGGGACCCCCACTTCCCAGTGCACGGATGTCGTGCACTGTGCTTCTAGTAATCTGATACTATTCCTAGTGTTGGTTACCAATGTATTCCCTCTAAATAAAAATCACAGAAGGGTAGTTATCTTAAAGGACTCATGGGTTTTTATTGAGCCTGATATCAAAAGGGAGGGGAGAAGACCATGTTTTGCTTATACCTAAAAGCAATTTTTTTTAAAAAAAATTGAATTTTGGGGGGGAGAACATTGGTTAATAAAGTGTATATTTGTTTCAAGTGTACAATTCTATAATACATTATCTGTATACTATATTGTGTTCATCACCCCAAGTCAAGTCTACGTTCATCACTGTTTATTCCCCCTCATACCCTCCACACCTCTCTCTTCCCTCTCACTACCCTGCAACCCACAAACAGGAAGTGTGCTGCTCATTTTATGCAAGTCACATAAGCAGAGACATATGCAAGTCAACTCACAGTTGCAGAGACAGCTTGAGGAGGTAACCTCCGGTAATGGGCTGGATCTGTGGCCTGCAGTGATGGACCAGGAAGGTACTCCAGTCACATGGAGTTAGTACTTATTAGCCCTGTCCCCTGGGATGTGGGGTCTTGGATTGCTGACTACTGATATTGGTTCCCCTGCTTTCTTTTCCTGAAATGGAGAGTTATTTTTTCTTTTTTTTACGGCAGCAATCTTCCCAGTTAGAAAAGCACTTCAGGCTTTCTTTGTAGACCTCATCGCCCAGTTGTTATAGTTTGGGGCAAAATAATATGTAATCTGAAATTTGATAGCTATTTTCACACAAAAAAATGTGCTTTTCTTATATTGGTTTCATCCTTCCAATTTTTCCTAATAGCATTGTGGCTGTGAGGCTACAGTTGTAGAAGCCACTTTACAGATTCAAGAGATTATTAATAAAACCAGCATTTGGTATACGGCAGCAATCTTCCCAGCTAGAAAAGCATTTCAGGCTTTCTTTGTAGACCTCATCGCTCAGTTGTTATAGTTTGGGGCAAAACAATATGTAATCTGAAGTTTGATAGCTATTTTCACACAAAAAATGTGCTTTTCTTATATTGGTTTCATCCTTCCAATTTTTCCTAATAGCATTGTGGCTGTGAGGGTGTGGTTGGAGAAGCCAACATGTATTGTTTCCTTTCTCAGTGGTCTCTCTTCTCCTTTGAAAAATACTCCCTCGCTTTTGAGACATTACTCTTTTTCCCACCATTAAAAATCCCACTTCAAAATATCTGAAACCACCATTCCTTAAATAATTTGCTTTCATATTCATGGTGACTAGTGGAGTTGTGAGCCATGGAATAATACGGTTACATTCATAATACCTCCAGCCTCCAGCCTGGTAATGGATGCGAGAAGGAGCAATACTTTCAACAATAAAGAATAAAAAAATAAACTGTGATAAAATGTGGGGGGAAAAGAGTCGGGTTGAGCATTCACACTCCTTCGTGGGAATTTTCAAATTGGAGTTGAGAGAAGGAAGAGTCATTTCCTCCCTCGTCAGAAGTTTGAGGATATGGACTTAGAACTTGTAATTGTAAGAAAAGGTTCAAAAAAATGCAAATGCAGCTTTGGGACAATTATTACCATTTTGATTTTAGAACAATCTAAAATAATTAAGTGTGAAACATTTGGCTAAGGTGATTACTCTGTATCCACATTACAAACACGAATGAATAGCTGAGCCCCAAAATTGTATGGTCATTTAGTGTTGGTGAATATGTGGAATACTATTTTTAGATTATGAGGAGGGGATATTAAATTTAGCCCAGTGAGAGAACCAAAGATGGGAGACATTGAGAATTCTACTGTGAATGAGTCCACAGACCCATTTCTCTTTGCTCTTGTGGCTCCATGAACCAAAGAATCCTCTATTTGTTTAAGTTAGATCAAATTGGATGTACTGTACTTGCAGTCCAAGGAATTTGATGCTATAAGGTAGAGGCATCAGGTTTTATTTCTAGCTATTTTAAAATACAGACTAATTTCAAATTTGTGGTATTTATACTTAATAACCTAAGTCTTCATGCGGTTAAATGGCCTCTCATTGACTGATTTGTTACCCTCTGACAGAAATGTGTGAAGCATAATCATTACTTCATTAAAAAATGTCCCATGATTGAAATCATAGCCAGCTAGTCAACAGATTTAAATTCATTAGAGAACTCAGACACAGTTATGACTAATAGAACTTGCTGTAAAACTATAACTTCTAGTAACTGTGATGACTTTGAAAATTAATATTTTTTCATTCTACCATTTGGATTTCTATTTAACAGTTCAGGGTTTGAATAGCCAGTCTAGTTATATTAAACAAACACAGTTAATTAAGTTCCTTCAAAAAGTTTGTGCCCAAGAACATTTTTCTTTTAAATAAAGTTAGGAGTAGAGTTCTTTAAAAGACTTCACTTTCTCCTTATTGTTGTTATAAATCAGAGTTTTAAAAACTTCAACAGCAACAAAAACAAGCAAACAAAGACCTTGAAAAGAAAAAATCTTTGGATACCCAGTACTGGATAGAATATTTTTGTTTATAATATGTACAGAATATTATAACTACCTACTCATTATGCACAAATTTTGCTCTAGGACACAATTAAGGTCAACAGAATTCAAAATTTATAACATTTGAATAATAATGTTTAATGTAAAAGATCATATGCTATTTAACAGAAAAACAGAATTAACTACCAAAAATTGATATATGACACTGACTGCTAAGGATTCTTTTGTCATGAGTGTATTGCACCTGGGCTGTGATTAACTCAGTTCTCCCACTGTTGACATCTATCTGAACCATAAAAATCTTTATTTATAGAGTATACCGAGTCATTTTGATTTCATTTGGCTTGGCACAAAATTTCTTTTGCATATGAAGCTTATCTCTACATTTTGTCATTAATAACACATAATGCAGTGAATGGTGGAATTTTCACGAGGTTAAAAACTGTTTAAGAAAGTAGTTTATTCCATATAAAAGTATACATTGATTAAAATTATACCTGAAAAAAATGCTTTTTCCTATAATTGTAAGAAAAGGTTCAGAAAAATGCAAATGCAGCTTTGGGACAATTATTACCATTTTGATTTTAGAACAATCTAAAATAATTAAGTGTGAAACATTTGGAGAAGGTGATTACTCTGTATCCACATTACAAACACGAATGAATAGCTGAGGCCCAAAATTGTACGGTCATTTAGTGTTGGTGAATATGTGGAATACTATTTTTAGATTATTAACAATATGTCAGCAAATAAACTCCATGTCTGGCCATAATGAGGTAATTCAGACTGATATTAGCTGCTAGTGTAAGTAAGTGGCAGATTGAAAAAAACACAGAATAAAATTGTTTCAGACAGTGGACGACAATAGCATAGGAACTAGACCTCTGATAGAAGGGCAAAAACAAGTTAGCCCTACAATGGCCCCGAATTTCTGGCTGGGGGAACTCTTCATATTGCAGTACGTGAGGGAGATCACACAAGATTATGGCAGTTTTACCAGTCTTGGGGTTAAAATTACAACAAATCTGGAGGACTTATACTATCCTATTTCAAGACTTACTATTAAAGCTGCTGCAAACATCTGTGCAATATTGGTGTCAGCATACGTCGGTGGGTCATTGAACCCAAACAGTTTAAACGTAGACCAAAACACAAACATTCAATTAATTTAAAAAGCATGGCTTGATTCTTAATGCTTTCAGTGGGTCTAGAACTTTGATTAATATTTATTTTATTTCAGCACTTGAAAGAGGTTGATGCACTTCTTTCCAGCCTTAATGATTTTTGATGGGAAGGTGGCTGCTATTCAGTTTTTTAGTTCCTCTCTGTGTCATTAATACCAATTTTTCTTTGACTGCTCTCAAGATTTTATTATGATGAACCCAGTGATGGTTTTCTTTGATTTTATCCAGTTTGGTTTACCGAGTTTAATGAAAAAAATGTATGTCTTCCATTCAATTTTAGAAGTTTTCAGACATTATTTTTTCAATATATTTTTCTGCTTACGTGTTTTTATTTATTTTCTTATACAACATTGCACTTCTCATGGGGTTTTGGAAATTTTCCCACAGATCTCTGAGTATATGCTGATTTATTGTGTTCAATCTCTGTTCTCCCAGTGGTGTAATTTTGATTATTCTGTCTTCATTTACTCTTCCCCCAATCAGTCCCATTTTGCTGAGACTATCCAGTGAATTTACTATTAAAGAGTATATTTAAATCTAAAATTTACAGTTTCTTATTTTTAATAATCCACATGTCTTTGCTGAAACTTTCTGCCTTTTCATTCACAATGAGCACATTTGCTTTTACCTCACTAAGCAGAGTTAAAATCGCTATTTTGAAGTATTTGTCATATAAATTTTAGCATCTCTCTTTCCTTCGGGTTGGCATCTCTGGATTGTCTTTTCCCTTGAGGTCGGGTCCCGTTTTCCTGTTTCAATTTGTGCTAAGTAATTTTCTTGTCTGTCTTGAACTTTGTAAATAGGATGTAGTGTGGATTCCTAATTATAAGCTCCAACATGTTGATATGTTTGTTTTCATCCTGCAATTAACTTGGTGAGACACAAATCTGGCCACAAATCTGACTCAGATACCAGCTCCGTCTTCAAGCCTTAGTTGTCACCTGCTGGTAGTGTGCCCCACACAGAAGTGGTTCAGGGCACAGCCTGGACTTCTGGTGAATTTGAGCATGAAATTAGGGACCTCTGGTTCTCTTTTCTGGAGGGAGCTTTCCTCTCCATCTTCAGACTCTGTTGTTGCAATAGGAGTCTTTCTTCTGGTTCCAGAAAAATGGTGACATTTCCTATCAGAATCCAAGTCCCATGACATTGCAGCAGGTCAAAGTGCATGAAAAAGAAAAGAGAAACTCACTGTTGCTCCAAGTCTTGCCGCCTCTCCACAGACAGCCTGCTTTTTTTCATTCTCCAGAGCCTTTTTAAAAATTACACATATATAATTTACCTCCTCCTCCCAGCACCTGTCCCTCTGCTCCAGATCTTCAGCTATTTTTCTGTGGTTGTTCATAGTCTGCGTTTACTGGTATGGCTGTTATTTATGGTAGAATCAGATTTTTAGGGGCTCCCCTCTCCAGACCACTTGACAATCTATTACTTACTAAGGGAGAAAAGCCCAGGGAAATGTCTGCTTCCTTTTTCTACGTCTGCGGCATGTTCCAGTCGGGGCCCGTTGGAGAGTTCTTACATCTCACACTTAGACAGGAAATAGCAAACATGTCCATCTGCAAAGCTTGAGGATTTCCCTGATTCTTTAACCTAAATGAAGTGTGAAGACTGGTCATGTGAGTCTCACGGCCTGAAGAAGAGGCCCAGGGTTTTGGGTTAACTCTTTATTGCCCGACAAACCACGCACAGTTGCATTGTCACGCTGCTCGCGGGGTCCCACCAGTTTCACAGTTTTCCTTGGGTCTTTCTCTTTCTCTGGCAAATGTAGTTTCAATGTTACTTGATAGGGACAGTGACTCTCCGGCCAAACACAACCTGCGTCTGGCCAGGCGTCCTTCTGCTATCACGGGCTGTGCTCCAGAAAACCAAATTCTTTCTTCAACACCATAACTACAGCTGAGTAGTCCCTGCTCACATCTTCTCTCCTTTCTTCAAAATTATAAGCTGGAGGAGGAGATACAAATACACGGAGAAATTAAAGTCAAGTTTTAAAAGTGGCAATGAAAATGATTTAAATTTCTTATTCAGGGTCTTATTTTTTATATGTTTTTAATGATTTCAGAAAGAGGAAGGGAGAGGGGAAAAGGAATAGAAACATCAATGATGAGAGAGAATCATTGATCAGCTGCCTGTTGCACGCCCCCTATTGGGGACTGAGCCCACAACCCTGTCCGGGGAATCAAATCAACACTCTTTTTGCTCTGCATCTTTTAGTTTCATTCACTGAAAGCTCTCCATCAGAAAGAAAAGGGATGGCATTCTTTTAGGGATATCATGGAACAGATTCCTACCCTACTGTAAAATTGGATTTAATATCTCCAAGTTCATTTTCAGCTCCAAGGCACAGTGATATACTCTGCGACATATCACATCACATTGGAAAGGAGCTATTTTTTATACTCAATTATGTATTTTAGAACTAATAAACCATTTGAACACATAGAAATTGTTCGAAGAATGATACACCTTTTCATAATATTCTGAAAAATCACAAAATTAAAGGAACCCAGGTTAATAATAATAATAAGGGGCTGACTTTTTGCTTCACTACACAAGAAGTCTGCCATTAGCCTAACAGAGGCTCCACAGAGAAAAATCATTCTGTAGGGGAAGAAGCCAAAAGGAAAATTAGCCCTGTGCTGAAAGAGAACCCATTATGGTTGATTTGATGATATTAATGGCATTCTCCTCCTTCCCCAGTATTGTAAAACCTAAACATGCCTGGAAGGGAAAGATGACATTGCTCTGCGCCCTTGGTAAATTTCAGAGCGTATGTCATATAGTAATTTGATTCTCAGACTTTACTGAGGGTAGGGAGCTTCGTGCCTTTGATCAGAAGCTGTGAAGCGAGAGCCACTCAGGGCTCCAATCCTGTCTGCCAACCACTGGCCTTCATCATAGTTCATGCTGCCAAGTGGACAGAGACCGATTCTTTTCTGGTTCCCAGTTTCTGAGTCCTGCAGTGTAGGTTAGACTGGCCCATAAAGTTGACTCTGTGTATACAGTACTCTGAAATGGCATAATCAACACATTTTTCTTTCTGCACATGGCAGCAAAAGAGAAGAACATGCTCTATTAATTGATCCGCTGAAACCTTGGTCCACAGGGAAATAAATCTTTCAACCCTTGAGTTATAAGAACTGTTTTTCCAGGGTGGTTCAGATCTTTTCATTTGCTTTTCTGTACAAAGCCAAAGGTTGGTTTTCAGTCCTCCTATATATTCAGGAACACTAGAAATCATTTTCATCAACCTACTATTTTCATGCTTATTATACTTTCTAATATTAGATTCTCCTATTGTACATGGCCAGAATACATATCTACTATAATGATCCCATTTCAAAGAACAGTAGGAGTAGAATAAGTGAAGGATACATCATTGTTCTCCAGTCTTAACCAACACACCAATTACTGAACCAGTTCTATTACTGAAGAACAATTGAAAACCAAATTATCGATAAAATTAAAAAGGTGCCTGTGGCAGATTGAATCATTGTGTCTTCACTTTTCATCACTCTCTGTATTCAAACTCTTTGTCATGTAATTATGCAAGTCTTCCCTTGTAAGGGTACCTCAGTTACCTCAATTTCTCCCCCTTTGGGTTTGGCCAATGGATATGAGTGAATGTAACATGGCTAAAGGCCAACAACAACAAAAAAGCAATAGCATGAATGGGCTTGTTCCCCTGAACTTCTGCTATCAGGAGAGGAAAATGCAGCTGGTTCTCTGGTCAAAGAGGCAGATGTACTCGGGAGAGAGCTACATGGCTGAGCTGGGGTGTAGAATCAGCCCAGGTCAGCTGGTTCTCCACTGAGGCCTGAGCAAGCTCCGCTGTCAGTGAAGTGTTTCAGCCAGTTTTCATTCAGACACAGATTGGTGAAGATTTAGGAGGAAAATGATTTTTTCTTCTATGACTTAGGGATATTTTATTATAGAGAATATGTTGTAGATGCTGTGCACTTTTAAATATATATATATTAATTGATTTCAGAGAGGAAGAGAGAATCATTGATAGGCTGCCTCCTGCCTGCACCCCCACTGGCATTCAATCCTGCAGCCCTGGCATGTGCCTTGACCAGGAATTGAACTGTGACCTCCTGGTTCATAGGTCAGCACTCAACCACTGAGCCATTGTGGTCGGGGCTGTGCTGTGCAATTTTGATTAAAATAATTATCACAAGTTCACATTTACTAAAGTCCATGTCTTTAGTTCATAGTGGATCTCCCTAATGCTGTTTTCAGAAACTCAATTACCTTAATTACCTGTAACTCTAAAAATGTAATCATAAAGTAAAACTACAAATAAATTTTAGATAATTAAGAGGTCCTGAATAACTCATTTTTATGGAATTACATAATGATCCACTGAAAAGTAATTAAAACGTTCAGTGAAAGCTGCCATTTTAACATACTAGCAAATCTTGGTTTAGATGATAAGTATTAGCAATATGTGTCTATGTAGTATACCTCATGCATTAGAGTTCAACATTACAGTTTCACATCAGTCCTTACAAGGTCCCTTGTGGCGCTGGTGGGAGTCTCAAGGGCATATGTTAACTTAGATATAAAAGAAACAGTAGAAATGATGTTGGTGTTGACTATTAAATGAAAGCATTTCAAAGTTAAGGGGAAATTCTCAATGCTATAGGCACCCAAAAGTATTTGTGACTTACCAATGTAATACCCTGAGAGATAAACATTTTGTTCCCACCCATTCTATTTCAAAACCCTTACTGCTTTGTCAAAGGTTTGCCCATCCAAATGAGAGGGATCTGAGGTGGAAGCTCAGTGCTTTAAATACCACCTGGGAGAGGCCATATTGGATATAGTGCTGTCACCAGTGTCCATTGAACAAGCAAGTAAGCATTGCCTAGATTAAATGAGTCCTTTCGGGGAAGGCAATTTTGCAGCCATGGCAGGAAACTTTTTCTAAAGTTCTCTTGGAAACCAGAAGAGACACCCTCCTCCCACCCCTCCCCACCCCACCAATCTGACTAAATTTTGTCTATTGTGACTCACATACATTTCCGCAATTCTCCAAACCCATTCTATGGAATTATTGCCAAGCTCACTCATAATCACGCTTTCAGTTTATGACATTTTCTGCATTTCTTGACTGTTAGTAACCATCTCCAGGCCATCCCCCTGAAGTTGGGGACCCTTTGACAGGTAGTGTGATTATTTTCTTCACATCTTAACACTCATCTTCTCTCACTGCCACTGAGGGAGGAACTTCTGTGTCTGTGGGTATGTGTAAAGAATAGCTTAGGTCAATGTTTAAGAAGAAACACTCAAAAACTGAGATTTCTGGAAATGAAGGAAATTGATTCAAGCAGTGATACTAAATGTTAAGACTGTGTTGCCCAGCCAGTGTTGCTCAGTGGTTGAACATCAACCTATGAACCAGGAGGTCACAGTTCGATTCCTGGTCAGGGCACATGCTCGGATTGCAGGTTTGATCCCCAGTAGGGGCTTGTAAGAGACAGCTGATCAATGATTCTCTCTCATCATTGATGTTTCTATCTCCCTCTCTCTTCCTCTCTCTGAAATAAAGCATATTTTTAAAAAATTATGATATGACTGGTTCTGGTGGATGACTGACATTGATGGAAACCATAATTAAATCTGTTCAAGAAAAGCACTATAGAAATATTTTCTTCATTAACCTGACAGTGGTATATGTATTTAGCATTTGGGGATCTTCTAAAGATAAAAAAATCTCAACTTTTCCCTAACTAGATATATTCTCAAAATCAGGAATGGCAATACTGTGGGATTTAGTCTTACTATCAGATGTATTAATTAATTTAACATATATTTATTTTAAATCTACCATGGACTACATCTGGTTTTAGTTGCTATGGGGGTAGTGAGGGACATATATATTTGCACTCATGGAGCTCACACACTGGTGGAGTAGATAAATAAACAATAATTATGTCGAGGCTCCATTACATTTGTGGGAAGTGCTTGCTCTTTCAAAGTGGTTATGAAAAGAGTAGGACTTTACTGATTTTTAGTGAGAGAGAAAGAGAGGGGCCAAGGACATGTACCTGGGTTGCGGGCACATCCCCAGTAGGAGATGTGCAGGAGGCAGCTGATCGATGTTTCTCTCTCATCGATGTTTCTAACTCTCTATCTCTCTCCCTTCCTCTCTGTATAAAATCAATAGAATATATTTTAAAAAAAGAAAGAAACATCCATCGGCCTGCCTCCCACATGCACCCCTACCTGGGATCCAGCCCGAAACAAGAGCATATGCCCTGAGTTGGAATCCAACCAGGTGCACAAGAGGATGCTCAACCAACTGAGCCACACCAGCAGGGTTGGGGTTTACCTGTTATAATTTAATCCATAATTTAGGTATCTCATACTGAGAAGAAAAATTCAGAGAGGGCGCCTTCTAGAGACTATTTTTTTTCTCTCATTAAAATTCAAATGTTTTATCTCATCCCCTAACATTGATTAAAAAAAAAAAAACTTTCTCAGTGCGGTAATTACTAATTGGCATCTAATTACCTGAAAATATGTTCCTGGGGGAAATGTGGGCATTTCATGAAATCCCGGATTTGTTATAAATTTTTGTTTATAATTCTAAACTAGTACTACGATGCTCTTTAAGCTTTCCACTACTTTATAAACAATCTTGTTGGCCACGGAGTATTTATAGTGTATATGCCAAACTTAATTCAACTAAGAGCCTGGATTTGTTTTTCAATGTTTTGAAAACTGCATAAATTTTGATGATTGACACTCAGGGTGTGATTCTTTTTCCTGGACTGAAAAATAAATTAAATCTTTCTACTTTTGAATAATAAACACCACAATTTAAACAGAGTAAAAGGGCTTTGGTTATTTGTTTTTCAAAGTGCATTCACTATTAGAAAGTAGACCTAGAAGAAACAACCTTTTATGTGAATTTGATTTAAAATTTTCTCAGGAAAGATAGTGTGACTTCTGTTAATACTCTTATAGTTCCCCTAATATTATCAATGCATTCCTCTTGACCAATTAAACTCAACATTATTACTAGTGTAGCTGTAATTTTTTTTTCTGATATTACCCTGTGGTTAACTTGTCAAATAAACAGCATGGGTGACTTAGGCTACTAAATTATATGTTTTGAATCTGATTCATACATTACCTCTTAGAGCATATTTTCATATGAATATGTAATCTTACCTATATAGTACTGATTGTTAATAAAAATTTTAAATTATTTTATTAGTATGAATAACCTTTTCTTCAACATATTGCAATCATAAAATATTTCAGATAATTTAGTAAATTTCTTAATTTTTTCATTGGCAAACAGAAGCCAAGAT
>NW_006293700.1:4522214-4528521 GCF_000327345.1 Myotis davidii
TTTCTACCTTCCCTCTGAGGTTTGAGCATCTGATCGATGCTTCTCAGTCTGGATCTATTACAAGCCAAGATTTTAATGATGCTTTAAAAAAATCCATACAAGACAGTCCATGAAAGCCATATGCAGTTTAGATAAAGCAGTAAGGACTGTCAAAAATAATGGAAAATCACAAATATTATGATAGTAAATCATGAAAAGAAATACCTGTCAGATAGTAGAAACCACATGTAGAAAATAAAACACATTTCATTAAAGAAAAAGGTAATCCAGTTTTTGTTTTAGCTAGAGAGTTAACTTTTCATTCAGTCACATTATGTCTCCTTGGTTCAGAGTTCTAGTAACTGCCCTCAATACCCTTTCATTACTTTACTTTTTTCTTTATATTTATTTTGCTTTTGCCTTTTAAAAGTAATGTTTTTGTCCCTCTATTCTCTGAGTTTCCTTTAGGAATTGGGGAGGGGGGGAGGTGTGCTTGTAAAAAATCATCACTACTTTCAGTACAAATTAGAATGAGCTAAAATGAGCATTATTAAGCTAGACAGTAAAAACAAAACAAAACAAAACCGCCTAAACAGGCTACTCCACAAAAGGGAAAGCGGAAAGCTAATAAGAGCCATCCACCGTCATGACTTATCTGATCTCTCCTTCCTGGTCCTTGATTAGATTAATCCCAGGATGGAGAAGCTGGCAAATGGAGGCATCATTAGTTACTCCTCTCAGATGGTCTGACCTCACGGGGTGTCCTCTTCAACTGCCTGTTCTGAGGTGCATCTGAGTGCGGTGTGGACAGCGAATATTGGCATTAAAATGGGTATCAGGTGTCATCTCAGCAGTGTCACCGCAGGCTGGCCATGGTCTGCAGCTGAGAGTCACAGCCAGAGTCAGACAGCTCCCTCAACTAGAGTCCTCCCTTAACCAGTGCTCCTAAGCCTTCCCACCCTTATCTTACATTCATTACAATGGCTCCCAGGCCTTTTAGCCCTTCATGTGTTTTCCATAAAGTCTCCCCTGCCTTACAAGTAGTCACTTTAAGAAAATCTCCTCAAACATATATGTGACATTTATTTATTCTAGGACCTTCACTGATACACAAGTAACAGACATCTATGTATCCGGTAGCCATTCTTATGATCAAATATGAAAGTAATATATATAAGTAGCCACTCAAAATGTAGTCTATATGGAATGTAACCTAAGAGTCATGGAATATAAAATAAGATGCTCCATGCAAAAATTATTTAAGAAACACCATATAATACTGTAAAAAAAAAAAGAGCAATAATCCTCTCTAGAATTTGGCTGACCTCGTATTTCCTCAGTCTTCCCAGAGTTTGTCAAAATACTATTTGACTATTCATGTCTATAAAACTTTATTCAATGACCTAAATGAAGTTTGGTTAGAGGAAGCCTCACTCTATAGACTTTCCAATTTCCAAATGGAAATTTATTTTGATTCTTAGCCAGTTGACTTGGCAAGTGAATAAAATACTTGGCCATTATCAGATTGCACTAAAACTTGAACTTTGCCAAAACATACATTTGTATTATTTCCTTCTTTAAGTTTGGGGTTAAATGAACTTTCTTTGTATCTATTTACTTTCTTTAACCGAAAAATAAGTGTGTTTGTGTGTTTATGTGTGTGAGTTTACCTTTTTCTTCTTGCAGGTTGCTTTTCATTAATCGATGTCACTATATTCCTATAAAAGTACTTACAAACTTATTTATAACTCTTTGAAATCGGGTGTGTGTTTTTTCTCTTTATTTTATTAAGGATGAAAGTTCAACAGAAAGCAGCTGATTCATTTGGGTTATTATTACTATCATCAGTCACCTCTCTGCACAGAAGTGCCTCTGTGACGCTCCCTGACTGTTCATCTGGTTTCTCCTTCTGAGCCAACTCTCTCCTCGCCTGACCTTACAGAATAATCCTTGTTTCTATCTCCGCTTTAACTTTTCCACCCGTTACTTCTGAGATGGCTGGCGTGGACAGGGCCTTGAGCCTGCCATTTGTCTGAGAGCCATCTGAATTTATACAGTCTTTAGTTGAGTATCTATGATGAGCTCGAGTAGATGTTAAAGCAGCATCCAAGCCAGTATTTGAGCATCTTTTTACAGTTCAGAAAAGTGGTAAGATTTTTCTCTGGAGGTTAAACCTCTTCACTAGGGGACAGACATTGAGTTTCAACCAGTGGTCACCCCCTTTTGGGCAGTGCACATATAGCACAACCATCCGTGACCACCACACATATGGTTAACCTACACTGAGGATAAAAATAGATAAATGAGACACTGGCTTTGCTTTTGAAGGTTCATAACTGAATTGTGGAAATAAGAATGTGTAGGAAAGATGTGAAGTAAAAATACAAAGAAGTTCATCTAAATTGCTTTGCTATTATTGACTGTTTTGTGAAGAAAAAATATCAACCCTGCAAACACTTCTTGGAATTGTCTTGATTTTGTGGCAGAACTCTATCTAATGTAGTCTGTGTGCACTGTTACTCTAGTTTTAAGTGTGTATGTGTGTAGGTGCTGATCATTTTGTTTTTCCTTCTGAGGTGGAGAAGGAAAACAATTCAAGCTGAGAAATTTATTATTTAAATATCCATTGTTACAAATTCTATTAAAATATTGTTAAACCATAAAAAACACAAAGTCTGTAATTAAGGTTTGAGAAATACGTGCCATAGAAACCCAGTTTATTAAGCTACTATCTTAAAAAGTTAACAAACTTCCACAGCTCTTATGTAACAAAGAATAGCAAACTTAGGGACTAAATTGCTGTGGTTTTGAAACATGTGGCCCCACCGGACACACTTTTCCTGACTGACTTCTGTTTGTGAGTCCTGAGAACAATGAACTAATCTTCGCGCCCCCTGACGTGCGTATGGTGTATAAGACTTCTGCTCAGGGCCAGAGAGAGCACACATACTGTCACTTAGACCTTTTGTGCTAACAATAAATAAAGCGTTCTTTTTTGCTCCTCTGTAGTCTGGTAGTTACACTCTACGAACCTGAATATAAGATTACTTTGTTATGTAAGTAAGGTTTTCACAGCGAAGATGTACTTTGCGTATTGCAGGATTTCAGGCGAAGAGATTTCTCCTTCATGAGAGCAGATAACATGACAGGAGCTCATTCTATGGCCAATTGTTCTGACCAGCGAACGCGCAAAAGGATGTGGCATATTTGGCAGGGAGCCCCGACTTGGTGCAACCCAGAGGCTGCCTATGAGAACTCGAGGAAAGAGAAGGTGAAGAGAGGTAAGTAAATAAGCAAACGAACAAAAACCATGGGCCTTGTAGGGAATGTGGATTTTTCCTGAGAGGCGGTTGAGAACCAGAAGTCTTTAAAAAGCAGATGGACATATCAGATTTGGCTTTTAAGAACTAACTAGAGTGGTCCTGGGGGGCAGGAGAAAGTGGAACAAGAGTAATAGGGTGAAGACATACCTGAGGTGGTTGCCACATATAAGTCAATGATTCTTACCCTTGGATGACTTTGTCCTGCAGGGGAGTTGCGTCAGTGCCTGGAAAAAGTTGGAGGGGTTTGATGGGGGTCGGGGGAATGGGGGGGTTCGTGCTTCTGGACAATCTAGAGGGCAAGGATGCTGCTGAGCCCTATAAATATATAACAAAAACCCCAACCATAAACTCTTCTCCTGACCAAAATGTCAGGGCCCAGATTGAGAAAACCTGCTTTAAATAGGGTACCACATTGAGTGTTGGATTTTGTTTCAATGATGCCTAATGATGTTGAGCATTTTTTCATGTGTTCAACTAATACTGTTGAGCATCTTTTCAATTTTTCATTGCATTGATACATCTTCTCTAGTGATGTATCTGTTTAAATCATTTGCAAATTTTTAAAAATTGCGTTTTTTTTTTTTTTGCCTATTGCATTTTGAGAGATCTTTACATGTCTGGGATACTGGCCCTTTATCATATACTAGAGGCCCAGTGCATGAAAATTCATGCACTGGAGTGGGGGTCCCTCAGCCCGGCCTGCTCACAGTCCGGGAGCCCTCAGGGGCAGGAGGCAACCCGGCCATCAGGGGAAGGCAACGCCCCCATCACACCTCTGCTGCTGCCACTGCTGGCAGTGCAAGCCTCGGCTGGCCCTGGTTACCTGAGCCTCGGGCGGCCCTGGGGGGTTGGGAGGCTGAGGGCGGGTCCAGCCATACCATGTGCCTGCCACTCCTTCCCCCCTAGCTGGGCTGAAAGGACTGAGGGGCTCCAATGGGGCTGAGGGGACTGGGTGCCATCATCTTTGTGATGGTATGATGGTCAATTTGCATTTTCTGTCTTTATTAGATAGAATGTGTTTGGTAAATATTTTCTTCCATCCATTGTTTGTTTTTTCATTCTTCGAACCATGTCTTTCGAAAATCAGAAACTTTTATTTTTCATGAAGACTAATGTTCCACATTTTTTTCATTATGAATTGTTCACTTGACATTATATTTAGGAAATCTATGCCTAATTCAAGGCCACAAAGATCTTCTCCTAAGCTGTCTTATGGTTTTAGGTTTTTCATTTAAATCATTGGTACATTTTGAACTAATGTTTCTATGTGGTACAAGGAACAGATCAATGGTTTTTATTTTTAATTAATTAATTAATTCATTCATTCATTTATTTATTTTTGTGTATATGGGTATTCATAGTTCCAGAAAAGTTTGTAGAAAAGAGTAGCTTTTTTCCCACTGAGTGCCTATGCAACTTTGTAAAACAAGAACAAAAACCAATTGATCATATGTAGGTAGAACTATTTCTGGATTCTTTATTCTGTTTCATTGATCTACTTGTCTATCGTTATGTTATGCCAGTATGACTTTGTCTTGATTATGGGACATAGTAATGAAGTCAGGTAGTGAAACTCCTCCAACTTTATCCTTCTTTTTTCAAAGTCATTTGTCTCTTCTAGATTCTTTGCATTTCCATGTGAATTTTAGAAGCAGCTTGTCAATTTCTGTAAAATGCCTGTTTATCTTCTGAATGGGATTGCATTGATCTATAGGTCAGCATGAGAAAAATTATCCTAAACATTTTTAGTCTTCTGTTTTATAAGGGTAGCATATGTTTCCATTTATTTAGATCTTTTAAATTATTTCATTAAAGTTTGCTAAATTTTAGTGTATAGATCTTTCCATGCTTTGTCAGATTTATCTCTAAATATTTTATATTTTTATTGTTATAATTGGAATTTATTAAAATTTCTGTTTCTAATCATTCTCTGATATTCTAATGAAATACAAGTTAATTTTATTTTTTTATTATTTATCCTGCCACTCTGAAAAACTCAGGTGTTACTTCTAGAAGCTTTTATGATTTTGTACACTGACAATCATGTCTGCAAATAAAGACAGTTTTAGAGCTTTCTTTCCAATTTGGATGCTTTTCTTTTCTGGCCTCATTGCACTGGATTAAACTATGAATTGTTCCTTAGTTTCCAAAATTAGGCAATTTTCCTTGTTTATGGCTGTTACTGCTATCTAATTTATTTACCCTGTGGGTAGATAGTATATTTTGTGTGACATGAATTCTTTTGTATTTATTGAGTGAGATTTGTTTATACTCTCAATACATATGGACCATATTGTTATGTTTTTGATGTACACTTAAAACTGCCCCCCCCAATCTGTGTCTGTGTCCATTGGTTATGCTCATATGCATGCATACAAATCCTCTGGTTGATCTCTTACATCCTCACCCCCTCCCTTGCCTCATAGGTTGGACAGTCTGTTCGATGCTTCTATGATTCTGGTTCTATTTTTGTTCGTCAGTTTATGCTGTTCATTATATTCCATAAATGAGTGAGATCATGTGATATTTATCTTTCTCTGACTAGCTTATTTCACTTAGTATAATGCTCTCCAATTCCATCCATGCTGTTGCAAATGGTAAGAATTCCTCCTTTTTTATAGCAGTGTAGTATTCCATTGTGTAGATGTACCACCATTTTCTAATCCACTTATCTGCTGATGGACACTTAAGCTGTTTCCAAATCTTAGCTAAATTGTGCTGCTATGAACATAGGGGTGCATATATCCTTTCTGATTGGTGTTTCTAGTTTCTTGGGACATATTCCTAGAAGTGGGATCACAGGGTCAAATGGGAGTTCCATTTTAGTGTTTTGAGGAAACTCCATACTGTTCTCCACCGTGGCTGCACCAGTCTGCATTCCCACCAGCGGTGCACGAGGGTTCATTTTTCTCTGCATCCTCGCCAGCACTTGTCATGAGTTAATTTGTTGATGATAGCCATTCTGACAGGTGTTAGGTGGTACCGCAATGTCGTTTTGATTTGCT
>NW_006293700.1:4528763-4532328 GCF_000327345.1 Myotis davidii
ATGGTATGCTCTTGCCTCCTTTGTCAAATATTAATTGAGCACAATGGCTTGGGTCAATTTCTGGGTTCTCTGTTCTGTTCCATACTAGTATGTCTGTTCTTGTGCCAGTACCAGGCAGTTCTGAGAACAGTGGCTTTGTAGTATGTTGGTAACTGGTATTGTGATCCCTCCAACTTTGTTCTTCTTTTTCAAGATTGCTGTAGCTATTTGGGGTCTTTTTTAATTCCAGATGAATTTTTGGAGAGTTTGTTTATTTTCTGATATAGTGTAGCCACTCCAGCTTTATTTTAAATAGTTGGTTTGATGTATTTTTCTGTAATTTTTTACTTTTAATTTATTGATATCTTCATGTTTAAAGAAGTTTTATATAAAGTATATAATTGGGTTTTACTTTTTTAAAATATTTATTAATTGATTTCAGAGAGGAAGGGAGAAGGAGAGAGAGATAGAAACATCAATGATGAGAGAGAATCATTGATCGGCTGCCTCCGGCACACCCCCCACTGGGGATCGAGCCCACAACCCAGGCATGTGCCCTTGGCTGGAATCAAACCTGGGACCCTCAGTCCGCAGGCCGATGCTCTATCCACTGAGCCAAGCTGGCTAGGGCAGTTTTTACTTTTTAAATTCAACTTGAAAATCTCTGACTTTTAACTAGATGGGCCTTACCTCTGATATACCACAAGCTGTCCCCTGGCCCTAGACTTCTGGAGAATATGATCTGACTGATATCATTGTCTCATGTGTCTAGCAAAGTGACATCTATGAAATTGCACTGTGTACCTTTGTAAATTACCTAAAATTGCTTTTAATATAAATCTTTGAATTTTATAATGAAAAAATATATACGTTCTTAAAATGTGACTCAATAAAAGTAGTAGGATTCTAGCTTAACGTGGTTCCTACTTTCAGAAAACTTAAAGTCTGGTTTTACTTATCTATTATTGATTTAGAATTATTGCTATATTTAAAAACCTGGTCTTGGAGGAAAAAACAACTTCTAAATATGGAAAATTGGCAGAAAAGTGACTTTTAAGTGAATGCACACATTTAAATTAATTTTAAATATTCACATTTCAATGATAATGACTTAAATATAAATGGGGCTTCATTTTCTTATTTCTTAGACAATTTGTGACTTGATAATAATTCTTGGTTTACAGAAAAATGTGGCAGATGTTGTGTGCCCTCTAGTGGCCACAAAGAATATCTTTAAATCTTGCCATAAATGTCAGTGGTTTTGTCAAGAATGCATTTCACATCATATATTAACTTTAATTTAACTAACATCACATCTTCAATATCCCATTGATTCTCACGTGATCTTAACTGCAGTAGTTCAAATGCAAATTACAACCTCTTAAAATATAGGTAAACTTATCCTATGTAATTCTGGAGTACATTCAGTTTCAAACCACATAAAATTTTGTTACTGTAACATTAAAAGCCACATGAAATAAATGCAAATAAATTTCAGAGTAATTTTTCCTCAAAACATATCTATAAATATCTATATCTCTATCTATCTATATCTCTATCTATCTATCTATCTATCTATATATATATATACATGGAATTGGCTCACATTCACACAGGATCCTGGTGAGTATGAAATCTATAGGATAGGCAGCAGTCTCTCAATTCATATAACACTTAATGGTGGAACCTCGAATGTAAGATTCACAGGGCAAGACAGAAGGCTTGGACTCAGGGAGGAGCCTTAGGCTGCAGCCTTAGATAGAATTCCTGAGTGAAGATTCTAGTATCCCTATTTTGCCTGGTAATAACAGACTACTTGTAGTTATAATGTGCCTGGTATATATTTTTCCACCCATCCTTTTTATTTTCTTTTAAATAGAATTTATTTTTAGAGTAGTTTTAGGTTCACAGTAAAATGGAGTACAGAGTTCCCATAGACCCTCTGACTCCACACACACACAGCCTTCCTAACTATCAACATCCCCCATCAGAGTGGTCCCTTTGTTATAGTTTATAAACCTACATTGAAACATCATTACCCCATAGTCCAAAGTTTACATTAGGGTTCACTCTTGGTGTTGTGCATTCTCCGGTTTTTAATAAGGTATAATGACATGCATCCACAGATACAGTATCATACAGAATGGTTGCACTGCCCTGAAGATCCTCTGTGCTAGATTAATTTCTGCCTCCCCTCTAATTCTGGCAACCACTGATCTTTTTACTCTCTACATGGCTTTGCTGTTTCTAGAATGTCATGCAGTTGGAGCCACACAGTAGGTAGCCCTTTCTGACTGGCTTACCTGAGAAATATGCACGTACGCTTCCTCCATGTCTTCTCCTGGCTTGCTAGCTCATTTCTTTGGGGTTTGGGGTTGTTGTTGTTACTGTTTTCTTTCTCCATTTTGACATCTGCATTTATTAGATGCTTGAGGAATATAGTTTTCATCTCCAAGCACTTTACATTAGTGTTTATTTATGAACATTTTCCTATTATTTAAACTCCTTAAGCATGTAAAGAATGATTTTGACCCTACAAGGCAATCACCAAAAGGGTTTCTAATAGGATCTAGTTAATCAAATCAGTTGTTTTAAAGCCATCATTAAGATATATGTACAATTTTAAGTGGTATGCTTATGGTATATAATAGTCTAATATAGATTTCTAAACATTACATGATTGAAAAATCTTTTCCTTTTTTTATGTACTAGTACTAGACATTTTTGACACACAACTTCTGAAACTTGTTGAAAAAATTAAAAGCTGATCTGTGTGGTATCTCTCTTCTTCTGTCCAGGGAAGCCAGGATGCTGACACTTGGCCTCGATAGGGATTAAACATACTTGCTAGTAACTTATAATGTGTTGTTTAAAGTCCAAAACTTGCCAGGAGGTGTTACCAGATGGGGCCTGGGTCTAGGGCGAGTCTACCCAGGGACTGTCAGTAGTGGGTGGGTTCTTGACTTTGTGTAGGAAAGATTTCACAACATGAGTCCAGATGGCTTTTGAGATTCTGTTTATTAAAGCTGGGGACAGTGGTCCAGCTGGAGTGGTTGAGCATCGACCTATGAACCAAGGAGGTCACAGTTCAATTCCTGGTCAGGGCACATGCCCAGGTTTCAGACTCGATCCCCACTAGGGGACATTCAGAAGGCAGCCAGTCAATGATTCTCTCTCATCACTGATGTTTCTATCTCTCCCCCTCCCCCACTTTCTCTCTGAAACCAATAAATAATATATATATATTCTTTTAAAAGATGGGGACAGTGAAACAAAGGAAATGTTTAAGATAGAAAAACAATAAGAGAGGAAAAGTCAGAGAAAAGGGGACTTGTTGATAAGTTCGGAGGGTTAGCCTGGGTTAAGCTGCCGCCGCCCACCGCTCCCCTGTTTGCAAGTCTCTTGGGGTCTCTTAGAGTTTAGGAGAAGAAGGAGAACCAAGATGGCGGCATAGGTTAACACCGGAGTTTGCTGCCTCGAACAACCACTTCAAAAGTGAAACTAAAAGACAGAACGGACATCACCCAGACCCACAGGAACGCTGGCTGAGTGGAAGTCCTACAACTAGGAGGAAAGAGTAACGCAT
>NW_006293700.1:4533291-4556051 GCF_000327345.1 Myotis davidii
AAAAAGGTAAAGATACAAATTATGAACAACAAATATGCATCTATCAACAAGTGAATCTAAGAATCAAGTTAAGAAATCTGAGGAACAGAATGAACTGGTGATTATAATAGAATCAGGGACATAGAAAGGGAATGGACTGACTATTCTTGGGGGGGGAAAGGGGTGTGGGAGATGTAGGAAGAGATTGGACAAAAATCATGCACCTATGGATGAGGACAGTAGGTGGGGAGTGAGGGCGGGGGTGGGGCGGGAACTGGGAGGAGGGGAGTTATGGGGGGAAAAAAGAGGAACAAATGTAATAATCTGAACAATAAAGATTTAAATTTAAAAAAAAAAGAGTTTAGGAGATGCACGCCTGTGGGGGAAGAAGACGGGGAAGGGAAAGGTGCAGGCCTGCTCCCACGGGGAAAACACGCTGTGGATTCTTTTTCTTGAGTATGCTATGTTGCTGTAATTATGTGTGCTGTCATTTAGCATACCCAGGTCATGGTTGGGTAAAGTCATTCTAAGAATTTCCATCTAGCATGTCCAACTACAAACAGGATCTAGAACAGATTTTTACAACTCTGCTTTCCCCAATTGTTTGACTAAAGGAAGAGCTTCCCCTCCCTCCCATTCAAGACATCACACACATTCCAACAGTACATTCTGGTAGACTTGATACACGACCGTTAAAACTTTGCTCATAAATTTCTAGTGGAAGCCATATTTTAAATTTTAAGTCATTGACAATTTACCACATCCCTATAAATTATTTATTATGCAGCCTTTTTACTTTTTATTAGCAGGTTTAGGTATGACAGTATACCATGAGCCAGTGTAGAACAATTCCAATAAAAACTCTTTGTCATCCCCATGACATTTCACCCACCCCAATGCCAATGCCCTGGAAACCTGGCCACGGAGGCCACCTCCCTCTCCACTCGGGGGCCAGCCTGACATATCTTCTTTAACTCACTTTAACTCACATTGTTTTAATCAGTGCTGGTTATAAAAAATTCATCATGACTAGGATAAACTGAACAAATATTTTTATCGTTTTTGGAATTTGTGGAGCAGCTGTACCACATACGCTCTAGCAAGCTATTAGATGTTCGGAGGGAGTCCATCTATCACTTCCTATTGCATGGCATTTAACTTCACCATCTGAACACTCCCATCCACCCTTTTGAGTTGTCCTGAGGTTTTTCTCATCCCTTTTCACTTCAATGTTCCTTTGTTTCCCCAAATATCCCTAATGTTTTTTCCTATCACTTCACCCTGTGGGAGGGGTGGAGTCAGCGGGCCTGTGATAGATTTTCTCAAGTGCTTTTACCTCCAACAGCAGGATTGCTCAAGAATCCCAAACATGTGAGCCCCATTTATCACATCAATCATTTCTTGAGTAAAAGGCTTAACGTTGGAGCATGATATAATCAATCTAAAGGCGCTTGCATTTTCAACATTCTAGTATCCTTTGAATTATTACATTTAGTATATAGGGGTGGAATTATACTGTTCCCCCCTCAATTGATTTTTACATTACCCTGCCTTCCACCAGCTCAACCCATTAGAGCAAGCATGTTCAACTCAGGGCCCGTGGGCCACAGGCCTCATTTATTTGGCCCATGTTAGCCTTGAGTTTGACATGCTTGCATTAAAGGATTAGAATATGCACGCTTCTCCTGAACTCTTAGAAGGGTCCCATGTTTGGGGTGTATCTATTTTTTTTTAATATATTTTATTGATTTTCCACAGAGAGGAAGGGAGAGGGCCAGAGAGTTAGAAACCTCAATGAGAGAGAAACATCGATCAGCTGCTTCCTGCACACCCACCATTGGGGATGTGCCTGCAACCAAGGTATATGCCCTTGACCAGAATCGAACCTGGGATCCTTCAGTCCACAGGCCGACGCTCTATCCACTGAGCCAAATTGACCAGGGCTGGGGTGTATCTTAATCCCGACCTTTTTCTACCTAGTATCTACCCCCAACGCCTATGTAGAGTCTTTAGGATTATGGGTTAGCCAGGGTAACTTCTGATCAAAACATTTGTTCTGCTCCCTGCTTTTATCATGTCCGTTCCGTTACAGACAGATTCAGCGCTGGTAACTTGGCAGACCATCAGCCTCATGTTTTTTCTTAGTTCCTCTCAGTTTTGCCAAAGCAGCCGAAAGCAGCCAAGGCACAGAATTCTTGACTGACTTCCCTTTGGTCTGACTTTCTCTTTTCATCCACTGAGGCATTTCCCTCAGCTCCAGATCTACCCACTCGGAGTGAATCCGTTTATCCTCCTGTCAGTGGTCATAGTGTCACACTGTGGTTGGCTAGCCTGGGAGGAACTGGCCTGGGGGGAGCTAGCTTGGCATCAGAACCTATTTCCTCATCTTCCTTTCTTCCCCACAAAGCCTTCTCCACCATTTCATTATACACCAGGGTCACTTCAAGTATCCTGCCCGGGGCACCCTGAAACACAGGGTCAGATCATGAAAAGCACTCATGAGATGCTGCATGGTGCACTCAGATAGAGCTTTTAATAAAGGCAAAAGGACGTAGCAGGAGGTTTTTAAAAAGCACAGACAAATGTAAGAAAGAACGAAGATGTCTAGGCATAGCTTCCAGGCTGTTTTCTCAGACGAGGGCATGCGTCATATGAGGATTATGACCACCAAGGTAAATGTGGGAACTCAGGACTCAGCAGAGCCAACGCAAGTTCATACTCCACTGGTCAAGGGATAAAACCGGGCTGCTTTTAAACAGGTGGGATAGATACAAACCATTCTTAATAAACAAAGTAGACACACTGGCCCAGAGTACCTTGGAGGCAGTGAGAAGCTGGGGAAATTACTTGACAAGTGGAATAAGGAAAACTGAGACAAAATAATTAGACCAGGCTGAACAATTCTGGCAATTTCCAGCCAGCTGACAAATAACAAGGTTTTATCTTCCCTAACTAAAGACACTTAGGAGCAAATGTTTTTACACATTCCAGGCTGTGCTGGGGCTGCCATTTGCATGGGGCTTGGAACAATAGTTCAGAGTTGAAGTGTTAAAGGGCCGTTACTCAATGGATACTTTTAGGGTCATCCGACCTCAGTGATGCTCCAATGTAAGAAGTGTCAGCAACTCCCGCCATACTCACTGAGGCAGTGGCCGAAGGCCTGTTAATACCTCCCGTGGTAACCTCTGAGTGTGTCCTTTGGTAGAGAATTGAATAAAGAAGATGTGGTACATATATATACAATGGAATACTACTCAGCCATAAGAAAAGATGAAATTGTCAGTTGTCATTTGTGATGATATGGATGGATCTTGAGAGTATCATGCTAAGTGAATGATTTTACTCATATGTGGGATGTAAAACTGAAAGCAACAAATAAGCAAGCAAACGAAAACTCACAGACACAGACAACGGTATGGTGGTTACCAGAGGGAAAGGGGAAGGGGGGAGGTGGTAAAAGGAAGTCAAATATTTGGTGACAGAAGATTTGACTTTGGCTGGTGGACACACAATTAAACATAGTATAGATAATGTGCCATAGAATTGTATATTTGAAACCTATATAATTTTATTAACCAATGACTTGTCATCGGGGCGAGGCTCTGATGGTTACTGAAAATTCTTTGCTCCCACGTGCCACAGTCCCACCTAGTGCTTGCACCTGCTGCCGGTGCCAGCCCCGCTCGCACCCATTGCCAGTGCTGGCGCCCCCCGCAATTGCTCGGCACCATCAGCGGGTGTGAGTGGAGGCTGCTGGCGAGGTGGTAAAAGGAAGTCAAATATTTGGTGACAGAAGATTTGACTTTGGCTGGTGGACACACAATTAAACATAGTATAGATAATGTGCCATAGAATTGTATATTTGAAACCTATATAATTTTATTAACCAATGTCTCCCCAATAAATCCTATATAATAAAAGGCTAATATGCAAATAGACCAAACAGCGGAACAACCGGTTGCTGTGATGTGCACTGACCACCAGTGGGCGCGCACGGAACATGGTGGGCGTTGGCCACGGTGGGATGGTGGAGTAAGTGAGCAGGGGCACCAGACCAAGGCAGGGCTCCGGTTGTTGTCATCGGGGCGAGGCTCTGATGGTTACTGAAAATTCTTTGCTCCCACGTGCCACAGTCCCACCTAGTGCTTGCACCTGCTGCCGGTGCCAGCCCCGCTCGCACCCGTTGCCAGTGCTGGCGCCTCCCGCAATTGCTCGGCACCATCAGCGGGTGTGAGTGGAGGCTGCTGGCCCCGATCGCCCCTCAGGGCTTCTCCACCTCCCCCTGCTCCTGAGGGGTGATCAGGGCTGGCAGCTGCTGCTTGTACCCATTGCTGCCAACGGTCCCGCTCTCACCCGCTGCTGGCACCGGAGCTGCCACTCTCACCCACTGCTGGCACCGGCCCCGCTTACACCTGCAGCTGGTGCCAGAGCTGCCGGTGCCTGGTGCCAGTCCCAATCACCCCTGAGGGCTTCTCCACCTCCTCCTGCTCCTGAGGGGAGATCAGGGAAGCAGCAGCCACTTGCAACCACTGATGGCTCTGGCCCCAATCGCTCCATGCCATCAGTGGGTGCGAGCGGGGCTGGCATCTTCAGTGTGTGGGAGGGGCGGTGGCAGGAGTGGGGCTGCCAGCAGACAGGGGACCAGGGGCCGCAGCAGGAGGGGTTGGGCAGGGGTGCAGAGTGTGGGCTGAGACCCACCCCTGTGCCCACCTCAGCCTCTCGGCCCACAGTTCCCTCCAAGGAGCATGAATTCATGCACTGGACCCCTAGTTTAATAAAAAAAAATAAAAATTTTTCTAAAGCAATTCCCAGTTATAGTCTCTTTGGCAAGTAATTTTTAGCCTATTATTGTGCTTTGGCAAAGCTGGCTTTTGTTACAGAAGAATGCAAAATTATTTTGAGGTCTAAAATGCCCATCATGGTACATACATCATGCAAAAACAACATTCTAACAGGAAGGAAAATCCAATAGGTAGTTATTAAATAGAAATGGCATGTCCAAGCCCATGAGCCTGGGAAACACACAGAATAAAAGAGGTGCTTCCATGCCTTTGGCCTTCAGTAGATCCCCCAGGGAGTTACTACTTCCTGGGACCAGGTCTCAGAGGATGATGCCTGACACCCAGCATGGTTTACAGACCATGGTCCCTGCTGGAAGGACAGCACTCAGGTGGAAGGCATTATGATGGGTGATGGGTCATACTTTAATAAAGTAGGTAAAGATACATCTGCTCATTGGATGGGATGAAAAATCGTGTTGCTCGTGGCATCAGAGGAGTTAGAGCATAAGAATATGACATCGGTTTTTATAGATTCTTGGGTAACAGCCAATGAACTGAAAGCATAGTTCAGAATATAAGCCTATTTTTCCTAATAAGCCTTTTAGAATTATTATATATTTAAACTATGTGCACATTTAATTTTTTAAATTAAATTTAAAGAATACTATAATATACATGCCGGGAGCCAGTCCATCCTTGCTGTTTCAAGGGATCTGGCATATATGGCATACTGTTCTTAATATGTTTGCTCACCTTCTTGACACTATGTGTTTTAATCAAGGTCACCTCTCCGAGAAAGGTTGTTTCCCCAGGTAGGGATTTTCCCCTGAAGTTAGGGAGGGAATAAAACCTCTTAACCCCTTCCCCAGCAGAATAGACACAGAAACTAGACACAGACCTACTCAGAACCTAGAGATGGAACATGGCAAAAGATCCTGGACAGAAACTGGCAACAGAACCTAGACACAGAACCTGGCTACAGAACCTGGATAGAACATGGCAAGAGAACGTGCCTGGAGAACCTAGCAAGAGAACATGGACACAGAACTTGGCTGGAGATTGTGGCTAGAGATCCTGGCAAAGCTGCTGATCAACTGAACGCTGTCTCCGTGTCATTCCTTCTTCGCCGACTCCGTCCACACCTTTGGGGACCCCTGGACCTGCTGGGATTGGACCCCAGCATATACATAATTAATGTGTCCTAACAAAAAAGTTTTAATGAATCACAAAGGTATATCATCACACCTAAGAAAATGATTTCCCTTGTATTCTCTATCATTCCATTATTTTTTAATGTAAACAGGCCAAATATATATATCTAGGCATAAGAAAAGGAGCCCCTTGTATTTCAACTCTATCTCTGACATCAGAGCTGTCACTATCTATCTATATCTATATCTATATCTATATCTATATCTATATCTATATATATTAAAGCCTAAACAACCCTTAAGACCGAATGACCGGAATGACCAGGATGACAGGTTGATCAGTCATTATGATGTGAAATGACCAACAGGGGGCAGATTCTCAATGCAGGAGCTTCCCCCTGGTGGTCAGTGTGCTCCCACAGCCAACCTCCTGCAGCTGGTCAACCTCTCACCATCCCCCCCACCCCCTGCCAGTCCCTCCCCACGGACGACCGGCCCTGATCCACCCGTATCGGGGCCAGTCAACCTCCCAAGGTCCTTCTTCTTGCTCCTTTCCCGGCCAACAGGCCCTAATCAGCATGGCCCTGATTGGCCTGGCCCCGATCGGGACTGGGCAAGATAGCCCTGATCGGCTCTGATCACGGGCCAGGCCTAGGGACCCCATCTGTGCATGAATTTATGCACCAGGCCTCTAGTGAAATATAAAAGCGAAAAAGAAAGGATGGGAATTTAACAAGGGGACTATTGTAGGTAGTGATTAGTCATCAAAGCAAATAGAATTTGAATGACTTTATATTAATTTAGGAAATGGCATGCTGGGGTAATTGCAGCAGATTGCCCTATTTTGACACCTTATGTTCATAGAGAACTGTAAGAAAAGTTTGACTGTGGACCTGGGCAGGAAATCAATTTAGGCCAACCAGCTGTGTGGGTGTTCTTACTCAATGAGTTCCTTAAAAAAAAAATATGTCATATACTCGGCAAATAGACATAAGTCATAGCAATTAAATATCAAGAATGACACTTGTTTGGATGAATGTCTGTTTTTAAAAGTAACCTTCCCACAAGTCAATAATACAAGATACGGGAAAATGTAAAATTTAATGATTCTACTTAGTTTCACTGAGTGTCCAATCAACAATTGGAACAATAGAGATGAATGTGGCAATTAAAACATTTTACAGATAGATTGAGATTTCGATACAGATATATCTTGCTTACAATATAGTAATCAATCAATTGCATAGTGCATGTGCGAGTACACACACAAGCTCCTAAGTTGGCTCTGAGACAGACTGAAAAGCAATACCAGGGGCATTAAGCTTTTATTAAAAAATGTATCCCTACAGAAAGCCTTTCTGCTATATTGTCATTTGTTTAATATATGGCCTAGTCGAAACTTATATCGAAATTAAATGGCAAGGTTTCTTTATATTCTCTGTGATAGAATGACATTTATCAACATATCAAAAGTTGGTTAAGGTTAATATTTGACTAAGAATTAAAGGGAAAAAAGAAGCAAACGCACTGGGCTAAGGCTATTTCAATGTCCCCACTCTTGATTGTTAGCGCATCAGATAGAGTACTGCTGGTTTCTCTGACTCAAAAGGCATTGTCGTCATCCCTTCTTCATTTCCATGACAATAATAGTAAGTGATGTAAATTTATGAAAAATCTTCAAATGCCAGTCCTGTTCAGGCTATCACTGTCTCAACAACCTGCCCCGTTTTTTCCCAGTGAGGTTTCAAATACTCCTCTCCCTGTGGCAAACTCAACTGAATTTCATCGGTTAGAACTACTGGGAAAATTGTTAGATATTCGGATGTGATTACGAATATATTATAATTTCCCTATAGGTAAAGATTTAAAGGCAACTCATTATATTGTATTTCTCTTCAGGTGTAAGAGCCATGGTCAGCAAACTGCGGCTCGTGAGCCACATGCAGCTCTTTGGCCCCTTGAGTGTGGCTCTTCCTAAGCCTTAGGAGTACCCTAATTAAGTTAATAACAATGCACCTACCTATATAGTTTAAGTTTAACAAATTTGGCTCTCAAAAGAAATTTCAATCGTTGTACTGTTGATATTTGGCTCTGTTGACTAAGGAGTTTGCCGACCACTAGAGCATCATTGCAATGTTAAAAGATTACCCTGCTACCTCCCGCCCCCCGCCCCCATCCCCAGCAGCAAATGTGTGGAACAGGAACTGTTATACTTTTATATGCTGTACCACATAAAAAGAGACACCATGTGTTGAAGGCTTGTAGTTCAGTACAGAATTACCTAACATGTATGGATTTCTGAAAGCTTTAGACATATTTAACATTTGGAGCAAGTGAATCTGTTATAAATGGCACCATTTGTAAAAGCAAGACTGTTTAAGAGTATGCGAATGTTGGCTTTTAAATATACAGTTCTTCAAAGAAGAAACATTTTGGAAATAAGGAAAGTTTATATTTTCAGTAGTGACTTACAGAGTGTTGTTTTTTCCTCTTTAACTGTGAGCAGCAAAGGTGACTGAACGCTGTAGGAAAAACTTCCTAATAGAGCTCTGTCTCCTAACCAAACTTCTTCGTTTTCAGATCTCACTCTGCCTAGTTCAATATTTCTCTATTCATCAAAGAATAGCTTTGAATAACTTGATTTATTAGCATTATGAAAAGATTTTTTTTCCTTTCCCCCTTTTTAATTTACACCAAGAATAGTAAAAGAAATAGCTGCTTAATCCTTTTCAAAAGAAATGTCATTATTTCTTTTCAAAATATTTGATATAGTTTATGCTCAGCCATAAATCATCATGCCCAGTGAACACAGGAACACTATTATGGGTAATCAAGAACAGTTGCTGATCCAAAAATTATAAATAAATATTTTATGTATAAGGTTTATGTTGCAGGGATCATAGATAAGAGTGTCATTGATTTCCCCATCTTTCTCAACATCTAGAAAAGCCCTACTCTAAACCCACACTTAAGGAGTACCTTGTTTGAGAAGCTGATCTTATTCTTACAATTAATTGTTCCCTCTGATTATTTCATAGTACTTTGTAGATTACTTTGTATTATTTATGTCTGATTTATTTTAACTCCTATCTAGACTGTGAGCTCCTTCAAATCAATGGTCCTATTTTACTCTCATGTGCATTTTTAACACCCATTAATTGATTCCTTCATTTGACAAACATTTATTGAAGATGTTTTATGTGTCAGGCCCTGTGTTAGGCACCTAGTTCAAAACTGTGTTGAAAATATGATGGTTCCATTCTTTCTAAAGCTTTATTCTAGTGGAGAAGACAAACATAGCATATATTTGTTTTATTCTTATTAATAACTGATGTCTTAAGATGAAAATATATGTGATGCTATGATAACGATAAATAGACAGATGTAAGCTAGCCAAAGAGTTAGGCCTGAGCTGACATCTATAGCATGAGAATAAGTTAACTCATCAAAATGATGGCAGGATGATATGAGAAAACGTTTTAGGAATTGAGAAAGTGCAGGAAAATATTATGTGGTGACAGCAACCATGGCTAGTCAAAGGGGCTGGTCCCAGAGTGATCAGAGCACAAAATGAGGGTTTGAGATGAGGAGAAGCTGACGAGGGAGGTAACGCTAAGCCCTTTAGGGTCTCGTTGGCCATGTCAGTGATCTCCTACATTATCCTCTGAGCAATAATAACTCAGAGAAAGTGACTGAATGAGGCAGTGATTTAATAAGATGTGCCTTCACTCTAGATTTTACATGTATTGAGAGTTGCAATAGGGATACCAGATTGGAGCAGAGTAGGAATGGATGGCAGAAGCTGGTGAATACTGACCTTAGTCCAGGGCTTACATAACCCTGGACTAATGAATCATTACATTATTCCCAAATAATCGTGGGGTTTACCCCCCAGATTTTTATAACCAAATGAGAAGAATCTCAGTGGGGACCAAAAAGAATTGCATTTTTAATTTTTTTAGTCTATCAGTAATTAATTGAGATTCTGATAGTCAACAGAATTTGAAGAAGTGACAATGATGGTTTAAAAAGATTATTTAGAGACCATTACTTTGATTTCACTAATAGATGTGTAGCTATGTACTATTTACCCATCTTTTAAAAACTGCTCTGTCAGTTCTTTTGCTTTGTATATAGTGCAACTGAATGGATAGTGGCGAGAGCATATATCAGATAGAACTCTGATCCACACAACCTGGAGTCATAAACCAGGAAGCCAATCCATTACATAGAGTAACCTGCCCAGGAGCCCAACCTGTTATCTATACATCAAACTTGGAAGTCAGAATGCGACTCTAGTAACAATCCAAGAGTCTGATAAAAATCAGGCCAAAAAGACTAGACTTGATTAATATCTAAAAGCTTCCATAATTTCCCCCCAGATTTCAACTTACTACCAACCAGAGAAAACAATTACATACCCTAACACAATCACATAGGATGCCCAGCTTCTAGTTAACCCATCTACCAACACCCACCTGTTCTCTCTGCCAACATCTACCACTCAGGATATACCGGAAGCCTTTCTTTAATTTTATACCTCTGCCTGCTGTGGCATCTGTCAAACACATAAGTGATGATGGCCTTTGCTGCTTCTCTTCTGCTTGGTCTTCATGTATTTGCACAATAGACTCTCTCTAGTATAGAGAGGGTCTGTTGTAGAGCTAATGTCTGTTTGCTAGATCTAGCAGATCTACTTCATCAGGACCTGAGATAGTGAATGGATAGATCACTATGTTTTGAGTTAATGCATGTGTGTGTGTGTGTGTGTGTGCGTGTGTGAGAGAGAGAGAGAAAGAGAGAAACAGATAAGACAGAAATAAAGAAACAGAAAGAGAGAGAAATGAGAGTATTTGTGTCATGTTCATTCATTCAATACATTTATATTGAGTGACCACAATGGGTCAGGCAGCATTTTATGCCTTTTTGATATATAGAGGACAAAGCAAAGATCTTTGTCCTCATGGAGCGTACATTGCAGGAAGGAAACACAATAAAAATGAATATAATAAGTTTACTAGCATTTTAGGGAATGGGAGTGCTATTTAAAGAATAAAGGTAAAGGGGTTGTCAGGGGTCCCGTGAAGAGAAAGATAAAGAGTTGGTCAGGAAAAGCCACCCTTTTATGAAGGGGATAGTTGAGCAAAAACTTGAAGAAGAGGATGAAGAGTGAAATAAGCAGCTTTTTAAGCTGTGAAGAACTAACACAAGACTGCCTGCAGATGGAGAGGCGCCTGGTGTGTTCCTGTAATAGCAGACAGGTGACTGTGGCTGCAGATGAATCAGTGAAGGGAAGGGAGTGGGTGATGAGGCCAAGAGGTGGTGAGGTCCAGCTAGGGAGAGGGAGAGAAAGCTCTTGGGCCATCACTGGAATGTTTGCTTTTTAACTGAGTCTGGTGGGGAGTAGTTGCAGAGTTCTGAGCAGAGGGTTGTCAGATTTCAAACCAAAGCTCTGCAGCTGCGTTCAGAATGAGAGAGAGAGAGAGAGAGAGAGAGAGAGAGAGAGAGAACCTTAGAGTAGTTTTGTGTTTACATTTAAATATTAGTGTCAATAAGATAGACATTCACACAGTGGCTAAAAATATAACCAGACAATTCTGGAAACACCAATTCCAAAGGTGTTAGGGACCTGGCGTTCTTACAGTTTTCTCTTCCTGTGACTTTCTCCCCGTTCCATCCAACTAGCGAGCAGGCCAGGCCAAGCTACCCCTTTCTCTCAGCTTGACGACTCTAGAAATTAGGTGAGCCTGAAAAAGTTCACATGGCCTCAAATAAACTTATATTAAAGCAAAACACTCCAGCAGTATCCCCTAAAGTTAAAGCTTGGTTTACAAATCAAATGATGCCTGCACCCACCCCCTCCATAATATTCAGTCTATATGACAATTATATCCAATATCACCCCACCATAAATAATTGAACCAGATTCATTAGGAAAGAATGATAATCACCAGAGGAAATTAAATTATATTCTTCTGTAATTGTGGTAACTGCTAATTTGTAAGAAAAGAAAACTAGAGTTAAAAAAAGATTGATTTAAATTTTAACAACAATTTTAAGCCCCAAGGAACTTGCTCCCTCAGACTCTAGCCTAGGGACTGTGGGGCTCAGAAAAATCCTTGTAGTTTCATGCTAAACTGGTGCTTAAAAGTAAAATATTGGACAGACACCAATAGCAAAAGCAAACACACATGCACAGAAGACTGACCTGTGCCTAAATGAAAACCAGAAAAAGTGTGGTTCAGGGGAATTTATTACCTGAAAAGTCAATCTGTTTTCTAACTAATATCATGTGAAGACAAATTTGAGATGGAGAAATGTGAAAGGGCTTAACATTTTGGCATCAAGATGCTATTGTGCCTCTTTGTATTTTCACTGAAAAGAAAAATGCAGGAATCCAGAAAGAATGCATGTCCGTTCAACCTGGTTCTGGCCCATTGGCAAGGCATTCCTTTCCAACCATAAAGGTTTCCTGGTGATTGAGGACTATTCCATGAGCAGAACCCATTTAGATATTTGAATTAAACGAACAAAGAGTCATTTTCTCTACTTTTTCTGATACCAGTTTATCTACACACTGGTGGAACACAAAATTGCCATGATCAGTTTTGGTCTTTTCCCACCAATACGTTTAACAGCACTAAAGTTATTTACTTAAATTTCAAATACTCATGAATTTCAATGAAACATTGTAAAAATTAAAATAGATGTTATAAATAACCCTCTACCAATTAAACTCATGCAGTATACAGGTGAAAATCTATTGAAGTGCACTCCAAGGGATTAAAAACTCCTGTGTTAAAATTATTGATTAAAATAATTCAATTCTTAAATGGAGTTTGAAAATCTGATTATCTTTCTGCCTTAGTTTTAAGACCTTATATTGGAAACAGTATTAAACACACAAATGGAGACTCTAAGGCACCATTAAAAGGATCTGAAATTAATTCCCATTTTATTGCAGAAAATGCATCTATTCTTTTTATTATTATTAATCTAATTTTGTCTGTGGGATATGGTTCCCAAAATGAAGGCCATATTTCTAAATTTGTCTTGCAGTCAGGTGTGTTCATGCAACTAAGTGTTCACCAGTCCTTTAAACCATTATTTTGGTTGTCTCTGTCTCCTAGCAGAAATTATATCATCAATAACACACATTATGAACACAGCTTGTGTGCCTTGAGTAGAGATATATGAGTAAGCCTGCTGTATTTGAGGGCATATGGAATGTAGCATCAGTGCACCTGAGTTCGAGTCCCACTGTAGTCATTTCCAGTAGCTACTAGCTTAATGCAAATCAGTCAGCTTCCAGAGGTTTGGTGCTCTCATCTGCAAAGTGATCTCATAGTTTTGATGGGAGTGAAAATGTCTTATGAGGTGAATCACTCTAGAAATTTTAGCACTCGAGTGAACGCCTGTTTTGAATATATAAATAGCCCTGGCCAGGTGGCTCACTTTGTTGGAACATTGTCCTGTGCACCAAAAGGTTGTGGGTTCAATCCCTGGTGGGGGCATGTATGTATGTATGGGAGGCAACCAATCAATATTTCTCACGTCACTGTTTCTCTCTTTCTCCCACCCCCTCTCTCTAAAACCAATAAAACAAGTAGACATATCCTTGGGTGAGGAATATATATGTATATACATATACACACAAACACACACATATATACATACATAAACATATATCTAATAGATATGAATATAGATATGTGTGACATATATATTATATATGTGTGTTACATATATTATATATATAAATTAAAGCATAAGCTCTTTACATTAACTTTATACTGAAAATATATATCTTACTGATGATCTAAAATTGATAGTCTGTTGGAGGGTCATTTTTGTTTGTTATTAATTGATTGGCAATGACAGGTGGTAAAGATGAGGAAAATGAATGTGATTTCTCTTTCGGTGTTTAGCCACCAGATACCTGAGTACAGGCATGCACGCAGCCTTCTATGGTACGAAAGGGAGGAGGTGGGAGAAACTTGATTGTGCTGTTTGTGGTGAGATTCTTTGGTGCTGTCTCATTTACTCTTTGTTATAAGGAACATACCTGTAAATGCTGACCCTTGCATCTCAGTTTTGATGTATACGATGTGTCTGGAGGGTGTCAGAACAAGGCAAGATTCATTTAGCCAAGAAAACAGAATCTAATACAAATCAAGGGAGCTTCCCTTAGTCCCTCGAGTCCTTAATGGGAGCACCCCATTGCCAGTGGCTGTCTCATAGAGACAAGGTCTGGCCACATCCAAAAAGGTCAGTACTTGCCACTGTGTTATTCCTTAATGCTATGGGCTTCTACCATTATTGTGAAAGAATGTGCATAATAAATTGCATGCTTCTGTTTAGGGAAACATTTGTTCTGAGCTCTTTTAGGTTTTGAAATGAGCACAACATCAAAAAGGTCTTGTTCTTACTGGGTGGGAAGAGGGATACGAATCAACTAAAACTAATCCCAAAGAGCTGCTCTTCTTCCAGACTCCCAGCCCACTACCCGCAGGATTTGCATATTCTTACATGCATATGCTTGTGCAAACATGTGTTTGTGTTAGCCTGTGTATACTATACATTACGTTAATGACATGTCAAAATATGTCAGAATCGGCTTTGTGCATTAATGAAAATTTATAACTAATCTCATTTCCTTTTTATCTATATGCATAATCCCTTTTGATGGATCCTACTAGTTGACTTGAGGTTCAGTAAAATGTATAATTTTCTAGATTGGACCACAACTACAAATGAACAAAATCATCTCTCAATCTTGAATGAAAATGGAGGTAGATAATCATGAAAATACAGAAGTAATTTTTCATTAAGTTTGGAGTTCATTTCCTTTACTTAATGTGCAAATGTACATCTTTGTAAAAGACTGAAATATCATGGTACTTTATTTCAAACTTCTTAACAAAAAAGTAACCGTGAAAATCTAACTCAGAAGATGCTCAGAATTCATCTTACTTCTCTTTACCGGAGTTCAAGTGCCACACTCTGACGTGGGTCACGGACCAGGTCCCCTGACAGTATATAACATCTCCTGGGAAGGAATGTAGCAAAGAACAATATCAAATCAATTGAAGCATTGTTCACACCTGAGGCAGACAGCAGTGCAGATATGAGTGAGGAACAGGACATCAAGCAGGTAAAGAGATGACTTTCTCATGACCTCCACCCCTTTACACAGATCTATTACTTAAGATTCTTGTGTTACTCAACAAAGAAGTCCTCCTAAAACAGGCTTACATGCTGATCCCAGCAAACAGATTAGAAAAATGCGCTTGGATCAAGAGGCGAAAATAGAAAGGTGTTATCCATTCTCATGTTTCATAAAGATATACATATATTTATATTTAATCTGGATTAAATATAAATATATTGTATATGTATATTATATAATATGAAATAGCCCTCTGTAAGTTTACAATGTTTGGAGTTCCGACCTTTACAGGTTGGATGATGGAGTGTCAATAAAGCTAATTAAACATTTCCATAAACCACAAAACTGAAAGGGACTTTTCATCTACTGTGCAAAGTGGAAAGCGAGATTTGCATCCAACAATGCCACCTGGTTCGTCCAGCAGGCTTTATAAGCTGGCAAATTGTTCTTGTGCAATAGCGCATTTTTATGAAATTAGGTGGATATTGTCAGTGTTACAATCAGCCACCTTTTTTCTCATCTCCCTCACATTGGAGCTGCTCCACTGTCACAGATGTTTCCCTCCTTAGTGCAGGGGTAAAACTGCCTGTATCTTAACACAGGCAGGCAGCACTTGGCTTGGGAACATTAAGTCCTCCACCAGCTTATTCCCTCAGTTTCAGTCATTGGCTTAAATAGGACTGTTTCTTCCAAGCTCAACAACACGGTATCCAAACACTCCTTCTCCATTAGTCACCTGGTTCCACACTCCAAACTGCAATTCAGACTTGGAAACAAGTGTGTCTCCATGACCTTTTAGGTCTAACATGGTCTGGTGGAAAACATATTGGAAGAGTGTTAGTTTCACTAACTTGCTAGGTGACCTTTGACAAATTACTTGACCCCAACGTGCTTCATTTTCCTTTTTACACAGAGAACATGGAGGCAAATATATATAGCTACCTGCCCCGCCTGACAGGACTTTGTAAGGTTAAACCGAAGTAACTGTTTGTTTACATTGTATTTTGACATGTTGATGCTGAAATGTCCTCCCTTTCTATGCTGGTGGAAACATGTCACCACGTTTATAATAAAAATTGCTGAAAAGGGATTTGGTAGAAACACAATTTACTCCACTTTTACTCTGTAGAACACATTTATTCCATTAAAGATGATGCCTGGTATGTTCTTAAAAAATGGTAAAAGCACAAGATTCAGAATTCAGACCTACTAGTAGATTGAAGTTCTGACACAGCTGCTTAAAAGGTCTCTCTTCATTTCCAGAGACTTTGTCTCACCTAGTGCCATGCATCTGGGCTCACCATGCCCTGCCACCTATGGGCAGCCCAATCCAGTGTAAGCGACAGTCTTGGCTGAGGTAGGGAGCAGTCTAACAGCCAAAGGCATATTTTTACTCCCAAATTCAGTGAGTGACTCATAGACATCTGCTGGGCTCCCACTTTGCTCAATTTGTCTATCTCCTTGCAAATAAGGTCCAGGAAACACTATGACCAGTTCATGTAGCCAGGGTGTGTGCACTTCCACTCCCTGCTCCTCCAACCCTGAACCCCTCCAGAGTGAGTAGTACAAGTTTCCGTTCAGGCCTGGAATTCTGATCACAACCCCACCCTCCCATAGTTTCTGGAAAACAGTAGGAAGTCAACATTTCTGAATAATTATGGGACTCTCTCCTCTGCCATTGTTTCTCTGTCCTCCCTAAGACTATTTCTGAATTCCCTAAAGTTGTGCTGCTCCAAATTCCAAATGGAAATACCTGGATCTGACCATTTCTAGAGTCCGGCCATCTGGACACCCAGGCCTGATCACTGGAACCGCTGCGGTAAAATGTGAAAGCCAGATCAGTTCCCTCGGCGCTATTCCATTTTGATTTCAGAGTCTCCTAGAAAGCAGAAACTCCTCCCAGGCAATCAGAAACATGTATTGATCATCTAGTATTTGTCAATCACAGTGGCTGGGAATTATAATGAGTTAACATTTATTTAATATTTGAGTAGGTAGTATTCCAATTTTCTTTTACACATCAGAGGATTGAGACACAGGGAAGTTAAATTATTTGCTCAGAATTACATAGCTAGTAAGTGGTAGGGTTAGATTCTGACATGGGCAGGCTGACTCCAGAACCCATACTCTTAAGTGCTATGTTATACTGAGACCAGAGAAAGATGAGATGTTCTTTCCTGGAAGAGATCATATTTGAGATGTGATTGTAAGAATAAGTAGAAATGGCCTGGGCAATAAATGGGGGTAAAAGTCCCAAAAGACAAGAAGACCATGTTCAGAGATATGAGAATACATGAGTGATTCGGGAAGTATGAGAAATTTAGCAAAGGTGTAGATTAAAGGAGCAATGGCAGAGAACTCTAGAAAGGAAAGAACAAGAAGTCTTGTCTAATATCTTAGTTTGGGGGGTTTTATTATAATGTCAATGAAGAAAGTTCAAAGTAGTTTAGGGAAAGGGATGACATAGACACTACCGCCCTTGGACATGGGCCAGAGGAATCCTTGACCTAGAGCCATGCATATCACAAACATACACACAAATTCTATTAAAAGACAGATAGTCCCCTAGTAACATGATCAGCTTATCCTGGTGTGACTGAGACTTTCTCCGTTTTAGCACAAAAAATTCTGCATCCCAGGAATGGCCCGCAGTCCCAGGCAAACTAGAATGGCTAGTCTCCCTAACCTCTATTATCTGTAATATGGCTTTCAGGGCTAGCACACTGTGACCCACAACCTTGAACGTCCACCCTCGTGACTAAATCCATTCACACTCCAGAGAAATGCCTCTCTACATAATTTCCCCGCATAATCTCAAAACAAAAGCCCTGCAGGATTATGGGTTGTACCACTATTGATACTACAGACGGACACTAATTTGAGCAATGGGCAGAATTTGAGCTGCAGAAATATTAACGTAAGAAAAAAGGCAAATTTTCATCAACTTGTCAAATACTTCCCTTCAGATATCATAAATATAATGGATTCTTGAATCTATTTTATTACTTTCCAGTTGTTTCAAGCATCCATTTTATTGCTTATTGTATTTCAATTCAAGGTATGGAGGCACTCACAAAATGGTGTGGAAGATGCAATAGTTACACATGACAACTGAGTATTTTGCATTTTAAATAATTTAATAACTCTGAAAATTATGTAAGGAGGATATATCATAAAAGATGAATAAGTGTGACAAGTCTTTATATTATGTATGGGTCTAGATGTTGCTTTAAAAGAAATTGTAAGAGGTTATTGATATTGATTCATATAATAAAATTAAAATATTTTATCTTTACTTCAGTAATTTATCATGTGTAGCACCACTGTAGAGTTTGAATATTACATTTGAAATTTGTTCCTTTCTGATTTAAATATTTCTTTAAGAATTTATTGATAGTTCCAATTGCCATTGTCTCAGCAGAGAAAAGTTACTCCAAATTCCCATTAATAAAAAGCTATTTAGGAGCTACTGCAATTCAAGAAAAGCTTTCTAATTTAGTATTTCTATCAATAGAATACAAATATTGATAATAACAATATAATGTGTGATTTTGCTAAAATGAAGTCAAGAAACAAAATTTATTGAAAAAAATAAGCATTTATTACATACATACCTTTATTTTACTATTTATGCAATTATTAACACCCCAACATCAGAAAACCTAGACATGATCACTAATAATTATTCATTTATCTGATAATTAGTCAAACAATTGAATAAAACATAGCTTTGCAATATATTATGATTTTACTGTTAAGAAAAAAAAAATTAAGGTAGGAGGATATTATTGATTTTATTTACCAACTAGAGGTCTGGTGCATGAAATTTGTGCATTGGGGGGCGTGTCCCTCAGCCTGGCCTGCACCCTCTCCAATCCTGGGCCCCTCAGACATCCCTGTCACAATCCAGGACCACTGGCTCCTAACTGCTCATCTGCCTGCCTGTCTGATCACCCTTAACTGTCCTCTCCTGCCGGCCTAATCGCCCCTAACGGCCTCTGCCTCAGCTCCCACCACCATGGCTTTGTCCAGAAGGAAGGCAGGTCAACCAGAAGATGCTAATTAGACCAGTTGACCTGGTCTAATTAGCATATTACCCTTTTATTAGTATAGATTTGTTACATTTCGCTATCACTTTTAAATATTCAGATATGTGATATGTGAGGCCTCATTTTATCTTGTCCTCACCCCACTACTCTTAGCAGCAGACCTGGCACAGGTGATTACATATACTTTTTATGAAGACCATTAACAGTTTAAATCCTAAACTGGAGGAAACTGATAATAAAGACAGAGAGACCTATTCAGAAGATTCATATCACTTCCAAGCATCTTACCTGTAATATTACCTCATTTTTAATCATCACAAGAACACTTGGGACTGTGGTCGGCAAACCGCGGCTTGCGCCACATGCGGCTCTTTGGCCCCTTGAGTGTGGCTCTTCCATAAAATACCACGTGTAGGCACGCACGTACAGTGTGATTGAAACTTCGTGGCCCATGCGCAGAAGTCAGTATTGTGTGGAAGAGCCGGTATTTTATGGAAGAGCCACACTCAAGGGGCCAGAGAGCCGCATGTGGCTCGCGAGCCGCGGTTTGCTGACCACTGATCCTGGGATATATACTATTTTGCTTATTTATAGACAAAAGAACAGAGAGTTAAGCAACTTGCCCAAACTTATGCAGGTGAGAGGTTAAAACTAATGTTTCAAGCGAGAAAGTCTCACACCTGCGAATATTTTTAGCCACTGTGCTGTAATGATGAAAAGATGTAAGTTAGGAGAGAGAAATGACAAACTTAGGACCTCAGTTATGGAAATGAAAGGAAAATGGGCAGTATTGCATCCTGACTAGTGTTTGCCACAGCATCAGGACCAAAATATTTATTTGGTCATAATGATAATGCTCCCAGACAGATGTAAGTGCAAGTAGAATAGGTGCAACAACAGCACCTCAAAACCTGCAGGCTTCAGACTTTCCTCAAAGTTCCATGGAAACTTTCAGTGAGTGGATGCTACACACCTCAGGTGGGGAAATCTAATTCTAGTTCAAGTATGTAGCTGAAAGAATTAGTCATTTAAGAAATCTTCATCCTGCTCTAGCCGGTTGTTCCGTGGTTAGAGCATCAGCCTGCAAACTGAGGGGTCCCAGGTTCGATTCCCCCCAAGGGCACATACTTTGCTTGCAGTCTCTATCCCTGGCCCCAGTTGGAGCACGTGCAGAAGGCAACCAATAAATGTGTTTGTCTCACATCGACAGTTCTCTGTCTGTCTCTCCGCCTCCGTTCCACTCTCTCTAAAAATCAATGGGAAAGTATCCTCGGGTGAGGATTAACAGGGATAAAAAATAAATCATCTTTCCAAGGGAGGCTACAATCCCTTCTCCAAAGATGGATTTAAATAGTCAAACACCTTTGAAAGAATTCTAGTCTAGTTGTGCATCTAACCAAACTGGTTGACTTACCTTCTCTACGCTTCCTGTTCTTAAACAGCTGCCTGTGATTTTCACATCTTGCAACAAGGCCCCAGATTGGCTAAATCACATAAACTCTGTGAATGTTAGTGCCATCCCTTAGAAAATTTACATAAATAGTATAAATCGGAATCATAAAGGGAAATATCAAGCCATGAATATGATAACTATTGGAAAATTTAAAACTACTAATGAATAACAGATAACAGTTGCTTCTATTAATAAATAATAATAGCGGTCATATTTGGAACCCTTATGATATATCCAGGATTTTTACCATTATTTACAGTTACTATCTCATTAAAACCTCATAATAACCTTTAGTCATAAGTTTTATAGTATGTACACTTTACACATGGAGAAAATTGGGCTTCAGTGTCAGACATGAAATCATGGAGGTAGGATTCAAATTCAGTATGTATGACCTCAAAGCAATGCTCTTAATATATGCTATTCTCTCAAGGCCAATGAAGAATACTTTAGGTAAGCATCAGTGCTTATAGTGAGCAGAATTATTACAGCCCACTGGTATACTCAGGTTTCAAAATACAGTGCCCTGGCTATCAGGCTTAAATAGAAACCATTTAATGCAAAAATAATTATTGAATCTAGCACAGTCATTACTTCAAATATTATCTTCTAGGCATATCCATCTCAGCCCAAAATAACGAAGGCTTCATGCAGCAGACATATTTGAGTCATACCTTGTGTGCTTAGAGACCCCAGGTGGCCCAAGACGGTTTTGATTTGTGCTATTGCCAAGGCATACTGTATTACTTTTGACTCTCAAACACTTCCTGTTTGGACCATTGGTTATATGAACACCCTAATTCAGCGTTTCTCACTATACCTAGAGAGGCTAGATCCTACATTGCTCTTGGCGGTGACAGATTCTACTTACATTCATAGAGATAGCCCAGTCTCATAGTCAGTGGAATATCCATCTTCTAAACACAATGAAACATTTAAAGAATACTTTCTGTATTCTAAAACTCTTCTCATAGGTACTTAAGTTCATTTTAACTGGGGGGGGAAACTGAAACCATAAATAATAAGTAACAGCAATTCATATCCCTGTATTTTATGTGAATATGATTTAAATATCATTTTATTTATATTAAATGTCAGTACAGTTAATTTTGAGTACATAATTAATATGGGGTAACCTATGGTAACCTAGCCCTAATGATACATTTTTTAATGTTGTCGTTCTAAACTTTGCACACTCAAGAAATTGCTCTTTGTTTGACATTATCTTTCCACTCACTTTGAACTTGCCCTTGGCTCTGCTCTTTGCGTGGCAAATATTGTAATTCTCCTGCCTAAAGCAATGCAGTGCTGAAGTTTCATTGTGCCACCTTAAATACTATTATCTTTCCTACTTTTGTATCTTTTTAAATATATTTTAAAATATAATATTCATAAAAGGAATTTAAAAGTGTAGCTCAGGATGATTCACAACAATGAGGCACATAAAGAGTTTGAATTTTGCTTGTTTTTGAAGCCTTCCCAGATTAAAAAAGTTTACTCAATTTTGCAAGCTGAAAGGATTAAATAGGAAGAATGATTTATGCCAAACATGGAGAAATTTAGATCAAGTACTTTAACAACTTTGTTTTCTCCAAATAGGAAACAAATTAAGAGGAACTGTTTAGAGTAACTTGAAACTGTTGAAATACAGATAAATTCATAAGAAAAAGTTAAACACTATTGACTAATATAATTCACACTTTGATGGATTTTGGAAAGCAAAATGCCTTCTTTGATACACAGAGCTTTCCAGTAGAGGGCTCCGCAAGACTGAAGGAAGTGATATGCCACAGACTTGAGGAGGCTCCTCTTGTGAAGCCATTTTATGATTATACACAACATAGTGAAATCATGTTTTGAAACTCCACCCATCGCATTTTTCACACGCCCTTACAGTGGACTGAGACTTTTTAGAAAAGTGTTGATCTAGTACTGATTTCAGCGGATCATTAGTTTGATTTTAACACTCTAAAGTACATGTAAAACTCATTGGTTTTCCCGGACTCTTGTCTGAAGTTACAAAGCAATCTACTGTCTGAACTGCAGGATTCACTGGGACAAAAGAAGCTGTTTCCTTGGAAACACATCACTGAATCACTGAAAGCTCTGGGAACATCTCCTTTGTAGGAGTTAATTTGTTTCAGATGGGGAAAGGTGATTACGAGAGAGAGAGAGAGA
>NW_006293700.1:4556269-4564544 GCF_000327345.1 Myotis davidii
GATTCTGTTGAAAGGTTGAGTTTAGAACTATAGCATTGAATAAAACACAACAGTCTATATATGAAACGTAAGACCTATTTTTTTTTAGATCACCTTTCTAATTAACCAAGTTAACCAAAGAGTGATCACACCACAAATTAACTGTGATATACAAGAAAAATACCCACATATTTACTCATTCAACAGTATTTCTTGGTTGTTTACTTGTGCTACATTTTATTGTAAATGCTTGGATAGTTCACCAAACAGATAACTGTCCCAGACTTTGTTTTGCTCATAAACAGATGGGAAGATTACAACTGGAATTAAACTTGGGGCGCTACCATCACACCTCAAGTGTTTGCATATACTATGAGTGTCAATAACAAACCTTGACAGTTCTTAACTTGGAGTGCTAAAGACTACTCTGGTTTGGCCTGCTCAGATCAGCCCTCTATCTCTGACTACTGGACCTCACCATATTCAAGGCACTCTTCTTGACTTAGTAAGTTATATGTGTAGAAATGTACTGCTGAATATCCCTGGGTCCTACAGTGGGGCCTTGACTTATGAGTGTCCCAACTAACAAGTTTTTTGAGATACCATCTGTCTCTCAGCAGAATTTTTGCATTGGGTTGACAGAGTAATTTGAGTTCTCGAGCTCCTTAACGAGCTCGAGAATTAAACTCGTAAGTCAAGGCCCCACTGTGTAGACTGCCTGGTGGGGAAAGGGGAAGAAGAGAGTTGAACCAGGGGTGAGGCCAGATCCCATGAGTGGGATGTGGTACCTTCATGGAATTAAGGGGAAAATGAGCTCCAGGCCAAAACCAGCAGTGAATGAAGTAAGAAGTGGAATAGAAAGTGACAGACACTAACAACTCAGAGGAGCAGCTATCAGGTGAATTATACCAAAGTGAATTTAAAACAACCCCCAGTCTGCCCTAACTGGTTTGGCTCAGTGGATAGAGCATCCGTCGGCCTGCGGACTGAAGGGTCCCAGGTTAGATTCGGGTAAAGGGCACATGCCCAGGTTGCGAGCTCCATCCCCAGAGGATGGCGTGCAGGAGGCGGCCGATCAATGATTTTCATCATTGATGTTTCTCTCTCTCTCTCTCTCTCTCTCTCTCCTTTCCTCTCTGAAATCAATAAAAATATATTTTAAAAACACACCACACACACACACACAAAACAATCCCCAGTCTCTCTCCCCCATAAATATACTTCATTAAAGCAGTTCTTATATGGTAGTAAGATGTGACATTGTATTTGCTACAGCTAGTTGCATGGCCTTCTTACAGGTGGCTATATAGTTAAGCATTCCCTTTTATGAAAGTGTCATAATCCTACCAGAAATTTGAAGTACCTGTCAAAATATAAGCTCCCTGTGGGTCACAATTGTATTTATCTTATTTACTGTGATGCCCCAACACCTTGAATGATCCTTTGCATATGGATAAAGGAAATACAGATTTGTTAAGTAAATAAATAAATAAATAGCTGACATTTAAAAAAATTTATTTTCTACAAAGAAGTTCGCTAAACTCTATGTAATTATCTTGCAAAGATACTTCCTTTTAAAAAAAACAGCATGTTTCAAGTAACTTAATTTAATTACTTGGGTTTAATTTTGGGGGTTTTACTTCTTTTGAAGGCACAACAAAAATTAACTATATCCCATGTGCAATTTCTCAAAATGTAGAAATTATATGGTGGCTTTCTGAAATCTGTTTTGGAGTGGTCGAGAATTTTATTTTTTACATATTCCCTATGCTGTACTTTACATCCCCATGACTATTCTGTAACAACCAATTTGTATTTCTTAACCCCTTCACCTTTTTCACCCATCCTCCCAACCGCCTTCCCTTCTGACAAACATCAAAATGTTCTCTGTATCTGTGAGTATGTTTCTGTTCTGGTTGTTCTTTTTTATTTTTATTCAGTTGTTGAGAAATATATACTTATTGCCATTTTATAGTTCATCTTTTTTTCTTCTTCTTCTTAAAGAAGATCCTTTAACATTTTATGTAATGCTGGTTTTATGGTGATGAACTCTAATGTTTTCTTGTCTGGAAAGCTCTTTATATGTCCTTTGATTCTAAATGATATTTCTGCTGAGCCGGAAACACTGGGTTTTGATCTCCTATTTGTGTAAGAATTTATCTGCATCACTTTCTTCTACTAATGGCCTATGTTCTCCGACTCTCTTTTCTATTTTTATTCAGGTCCTAAATGTGGATTTTTTTTCAAGGTTCTCTCTGGACTCTGACTTTGATCTTCACACATCTTTAAATATAACCCACATGCAAATTGTATTCTAAAATTGGCCACCAGTCCCCCTGCTTTATCGACATAATATTTTATTGCTATCTTGCCTTGCATGAAAAAACAACAACACAAGACTTCTCTTTTTCATTCTTAATTATGCTTCCTCTTGAATTCATATTGTAGTTCTAATATTGCTTCACTACTTTCCCAATATTCTATAATTAAATCCTTACAAGAATCTCATCTCTTTCCCATGACTCCCAACTAAAATTAGTGGATAAAATACAAAAATAAAAAATATGGTCAGTCCTCCCATTACCTTAATCCAGCGGTTCTCAACCTGTGGGTCATGAACCCTTTGGGGGGTCGAACGACCCTTTCACAGGGGTCGCCTACGACCATCGGAAAACACATATATAATTACATTATGATTCATAACAGTAGCAAAATTACAGTTATGATGTAGCAACAAAAATAATTTTATGGTTGGGGGTCACCACAACCTGAGGAACTGTATTAAAGGGTCACGGCATTAGGAAGGTTGAGAACCAATGCATCTCTCACATTTTATTCCATTATCCTTACTCATTACTTTTGTTCCTGTCCTATTACATAGTCTTCCAACAGTAGATTTTGTCTTTCCCTTTTAATTCATCTTACACATTACTCTCAGCACAACTTCCTAGAGTATTATTCTGTGCCCTCATGTATCTAATTCAATTAAATACACTCTAAATTGACTTGCCAGACTATGTTGAGACATGCTGTAAAACCTTCATGAACATACTCCAGAAAACTCAAGTAATTGCTTTTTTCAAACACACTATAGCATTTCCTAGCTCTGTGCATCTCTTATGCTATTCCTTCCACTAGGAATGCACATTCATCTCCCTTCTTCTGCTTAAATTTATTTACCTGGAGTTTTGTCCTTTTTCCTGGCTCTTCTTGTAGTAGTCACTTATGGTTGTGTGACAAATTACTCTAAAATTTAGCAGCTTAAGACAACATTTATTTTCTCACAACTTCTTTGCACCAGGAGTCTGGGTATAATTTAACTGGATGCCTCTGTCTCCATGTCTGAACTTCAATCAGAGAGTCAACCACCCCTGTGGGTATCCCAAGGCCCAGCCAGGGAGAGATTTCACTTCCGAACTCACTTGTGTGGTTGTTGGCAGGGTTTAGTCCCCTGCGGACTGTTGACAGAGGGTCTGAGGTTCTCACTGGCTTTCGATTGGAGGCTGCCCTCAGCTCTCTGCCACTGCATAGGGCAGCTCCCAGCAAGGCTGGCGGCTTGCTTCATCAGAGCAAGTGAGAGAGCAAGAGAGACCAGTCGATGGAGGCCAATATCATTTTACAGCAATCTCAGAAGTGACATCCAGTCACCTTTGTGTTCTATCCAGAGTAGAGAGTCACTTCAGGGAGAAGATGCCATAAGCATGCGAATATTAGTAGACATGGATCACTTAGATGTTGTCCATCAACCATATTCCTCATTGCCATTCCTTTCTTATTTCTCTCAGGAAATACAAACTCTTGTTGGTTTCTGAATTCTTATACTAGTTCATTGGCTTCCTTTTTGTGCCACTAATCACTTTTCTTATTAGAGTACTTTTGTATATACTAGCTGTGGGCTATGAATTAATTCTCAATTTTACACTATTTTACACGTGGTATTTTTGGCTAAATATTGCTGAATGGTTTCTATCTCTGTCATAATCTCTCTTAATAAGAGAGAAGTTTCTTAGTACCTTTCTTTCTATTCAAACTTTCACCTCAAACATCATGGATACTCTAACCTGAAAAACCAACATAAACTTCCAAAATACTCAGCGGAAGAAAACTTGTAAAATGACCCACCTTTTATTTTCCCTTTTTGGACTCAAGGTATGCCATTGTGGTTTTTAACAGTATAATTTTTAAAACAAAATTATACTACAACAACATATTCTTGAGATTAAGAAACAGTTCTAATGGCAGGTCATCTGTATTTGCATTACTTTCCACAGAAAGCACTTAGAAAATGTTGATTAGCCCATAGTTTTGAGGGAAGTACACTACAGGGTCTTCTGTCATGTAGATGAAAGATTTCTACACTGAAAAAATTAATCTAAAACGTATACTAAAGAAGATTGGTTTATAAGCTAACACCCATTCTTCCTAATTAAAACCTAGATCCAGACAATAACTTCATAAAATATAGTGTAACACTTTTTATTAAAAATAACCCAGCCAGGATGGCTCAGTGGTTGAGCATCAGTCTATGAACCAGGAGGTCACGGTTTGATTCCCAGTCAGGGCACATGCCCTAGTTGCACTCCATCCCCAGTGGGGGTTGTGCAGGAGGCAGCCAATAAATGATTCTCATCATTGATGTTTCTATCTCTCTCTTCCTCTCCTATCCTCTCTAAAATCAATAAAAATATATTTTTAAAAATAATGATCTAGCAATAGACTGATATTAGCATCCTTAGTTCACAAAATGTTGGGAAAGGGAATAATAATTATTTTTTACACATTGTACTAGTCAAACAACACTCCACATTCTTTATTTTTATAAATTCCACTGTAAAAATTTTTATGCATTTTTAAATACTTACCTTAGCTTATACTCCCTTACCAGAAATGCTTTATTGTTTCAAGAGCATCCAATGCTGGCCAATTACAAATGATTGTCTATTATACGTAGACAGTGCCAAATGACAGTGATTATGTTCTTCTTTGAACATAGCTGGATTTTTTTCTTTATTTATTCCATTTTAAAATGATAAAAATAACTGAATAGCGATGCATCAAAATTATGAATATATCATACTTTTTCTGCAATTTTTATTGTTAGCATGAATGAATAGCACCATTGTGCTTGACTTCAATCATTGATAATTTTTTGATGGGACAGTGTTGACTTGCAAGCCAATGCGATTGTTGATGATGCTGCAGAAACGTTCAAACTTTGTCCCCCACCTGATAACGGAACTGCCATAACTGAAACTTACCATCTGCTGTTGTTTAAACAAAACAATGATTTAAACGCCCCACAAAACATATGCAAACTTCGGAACGCATTATTTTTTTATTACAAACATAAGAGCTATAAATTTTGATTCAAAAGAAAAAGAAAACCACAAAGTTCTTGAATTTCTCCTGAGATTAAGTTAAAATCCAGATCTTCCTGAATTCAACTCTTTTTAATATTTTGCATCAGATCTTCAGTTGATCTGGTTTTCCAAAAGATATAAGTTCCGCTTTCATAATTCATTCCCAGTTTGGCCTGGAATAAGATCGCTTACCTCCACATTCCTGGCAAGAAACATTTCTTTGCTGGAAAAAAAAAAGTTCACCTCTTAACTGAATGTTTGGCTAGAGATCAGGAAAAAATAAGATCCGATTTCTTTTACACTTGACTTCCTTTTTCATCTGACCCTTATACAGAATTGTCTTTATTCTTCACTCTGTCAGCTGGAATATAATAAATTATGCCAGTTCCTGTTGATCTAGCACCCTTAGGAATTCTTAAATATATTCCACAAATAATGTACCTTTCAGTTCATTGAAATCGAGCAGCTTGAGAATTCATTCATCTCAAACAAAGGATGTAAAATGTGTCTTCTCCACTTCCTAAGAGGCCCAATGTACCAACTGCCTTTAAACTGGTGTTTGATTTTCCAAGCTTCTAACTAGTGCCAACATTCCTTCTTTATAATGTTGCTGACTCCTCAATTTTAGCCTCTTCTCTTTTTGCCTTCTGGGCCTGCAAATTTTTCTCATCCAGATTTTAAACTGCTGTTGCTTTGTTTACACAAGTTAACAATCTCCTACCAACTCACCTCCCTCTTCCTCCGCTCCAAACAGCCTAGTCAAGAGGAGAAAATATGGAAGAAAGATGTCGAAAGCTGTGGGTTCTACAGCACACTGGTGTGAAGAAAATGGTGGTAACTGAGCCAGTGTTTGCTATACCAGTGTATTCTTTATGCAAAATAAAAACATGACATTATTTCAATCCCATGACGAAACAAGACCAATATACCCAGAAGAACAGTGTTTAATAAAATCTCCAATTGTTGAAAAGATATAAATGTGTTTGACAAAATAGAATACAAGAGCTTATGTTATATAGGAGATCTATTATTGCTTAGCTCTATATATCTATATTTATATCTATATATAATTATATCTTTCTCTGTATCTATATTTACATGTATTTGTATATGTATACCCATATCTATATCTATATCTGTATATAACTATATCTTTCTCTGTATCTATACTTACATGTATATGTATATGTATGCCCATATCTATATCTCTATCTATCTATATCTATATCTATATCTATATATCTATAACTAATCTACATCTATGTATTTATGGTAGATCTACATATCTATCTGTAGAGAGAGAAAATCACCGTTTGGTCACTAATCTATGGTGTCTAACACAGTGCCTTGAACATTGCAAACTCTCAGGCCCCTTGTTTAGTTGGTTGGCAGTGAGTTTTTATTTGAGTCCAAAAAAATAAAACAAAGGAATGTCTTAAAGATTCAATAGGAACAAAGGCCTATGAAGTGTTTTCAGTTGAAAGTTTGGAAAAAGAAGGAAAATAAAGAATGTGTCACTCAGGGCCTCATCAAGAAAGCAGTGATCACAGCAGCTATTTAAACGGAGAGAATTGAACATAGGAAATAGGTTACGTTAGTACTGGAGGACTAAAGGCAAAACACAAACAAAACTGAAATAACAGAGAGCGATTTCCAGGGCAGCCTTCCTCTGTAGGGCCAATGGGACCCAAGAGGACAGTTAGCCATTAGCCTCTGGGAGCTTGGAGCAGGGTTCCCGCAGGGCTGAGAACCACATCTTCCAAGGACAGTAGCTGTCCCATCCAGGCCATGCTGGTCCCTCAGGAACTCGGGAGGAAATGATGGAGCTGCACCTACACTTCTGAGGAGCTGGTACCACATGGCTGTGCTAGTGTCTCTGACCTGGCTAGTTAGGCTATAAAACAAACAAACAGAAAGGAAATCGTAACTTATTACCAATGGAACCAACTGCTGCTGCCCGGAGGCATGGAGGGTCATTCCCAAGGTGACACTGGAAGGGACTGCAGTGGAAAGGAAGTGGGTTTCCCTGGGCCCCCCTCCAGTCTCCCATCTCTCCTCATTGTCCAGACCTAATAGGAGACAGCTGGCAGATAAAAATACAGTTTGCTGTGTTCCAGCTCCAAATCGCAAACCAGAATATAGAAGGCAGTGGGGAGACAATAGCTTGATAACCAACACAAGGGAGCAGGGGGAAACAGATAGACTAAATGACTGTAGCACACTGTCCCGGGTGTGTGGTGATCAGAACTGTGGTGGGGGCTGGGGAGGGGCACTTAGGAAGCCCAAGAAGTCAGGAAACTCTTTGCCCTGTGTAGAGCTTTCACATCTGGTTCAGACTTCTTTCTCCGCATCACAGACACCATTCTCCTTGTCTGAGGCCTGCGATGAGTCCTCATTGGCCATGGACTGAAGTTCAACCAGGTTGGCCTTGTGCTCGTGTCCCTTCATGATCTGCCTCCTTCCTTCCTCTCCTTCTCTTCCTCACAAGGGCCCTGGCTCCAGTTCCCTTAAACTTACCAGTTACCTGACATGACATGTGTACACACTGCACATGGTGTCCTCTCTTTCCAGAGCACCCCTATTCATCATTCAGGACAGAATCTGATTGTTCCCTCCAGGTGAGCCCCTGTCTGTGCAGCCAGTACCTTTAACAAACCATCTGCCCAACTCTTTCTACTTTTCTGACCTCCTGTCCTGCTTCCTCTTCCGGGTTCACTCTGTGTCTGCCACGTGTGCTTCTCTATTCTTGTCTCGAGTTTGGCATTGGCTTCTGCCTTCCTTGAAGAGCCCTTTCCCCAGATTACCATGCAGATCACCCCTCACTTCCTTTAAACCTTTGCTCAAATAAATGGCACCTTCTCAAACAGGCTTTTCTTAACCAGCATTAAGAACATTGTAGACTGCAAACCCATTTGCTTTCCCTCTCTGTCGCTTTA
>NW_006293700.1:4564578-4568553 GCF_000327345.1 Myotis davidii
ACTTTTTATTTACTATATCACTTATGACATCTGCTTCCTGAAAGAAGATTTTTGGTCTCTTCTGTTTGCTGTATGTCCACAGCACCTGGACAGGGTCAGTCACATGCTAGGTCTCAGAAAACATTGTTGAATGAATGAATGAATTAGGCTTGAATAAGGCATTGCCACGCACTGGGGTGCTGAAAAAAATGATACTAATAGCTGCCAAAGAAAGCCAATGAAGCGTAGAAGCAAAACCCAAAGAGTCTGGTGCGTTTGGTGGTCACTGGTGAGCAGTAGGAGGTAGTTTGAACAGGATACAGAAACCATATTTACAAAGCTTGAGGAGTGTGGGTGTTAAGGAAATGAATTTAACCTCTTTTTTGTCAAAGGTATTTTTTTTCCTGAATGTACAGAAAGACATGGAAAGAGAAAGTAAGTACTTTTTTAGGAAGAAAATTTGAGGCTACCTTTGGTGTAACACCAAATAAGAATTTGATAGTTTTTGGAACACATTCTTGAAGAAAAAGGAGGCAATTGATTATGAGCATAAGTAGCATAGTTAACATTAAAAAAATAATCATTCTCCTCTGGGACTGGAGGAAAAGCAGAAAAGTGAAGGTAAAATGTTTGTTTCAGGGGAAAGAAGAAGTTGCAGAATGTCTGTGAATGAATGAGGAAGTTGTGGAGCCAGGTTATACCATCTGGTCAGAGGTGAAGGGCCAGATACTTCACAACACAGCACAAGGACCCCAGAGAGAGAATCACCAGGGCCCAGAAGACCTGTCCTGCTCCTGCTTCATGGGACCCTGCTGGGGCCATTCACCTGGTGCCTTCCCACAGCAGCATTGCCCAGGGCAAGTGCAGAGTTAGAGCAAGGAGATTTGTGTTGGTCAGCCAGCATTGTTTCTGAATTGAGACGTGGCAGTGCTCTGAGGGCATCTGGTAGAAGCAAGGCCAGTTCACCTTGTGAGGCAACCTAGTGATTCTGTAAAATTCAAGGGACAATGCTGAGACTCCAGCCTGTCAAAATCACTAGGCTTTTGTTTGTTTGTTATTATTTGCTTTGAGAGAGAGAGAGAGAGAGAGAGAGAGAGAGACTTTTTATTCCACTTATTTAAGCATTCATTGGTTGATTCTTGTATGTACACTAACCTGGGATCGAACTCACAACCTTGACACATGGGGACCATGCTCTAACCAACTGAACAACCCAGCCAAGACCAAAATCACTTCTTTTTGAGAGTAAGAAATTCATTAATTAAAGTATACAACTTCTGTGATTATATGCTGAGGGGTTGTTTTCCAAGAGTTTAAATTATTTACAAACATTATGGAAGTGCTTGAGTTTCTGAGGTCTGTGTGGATGCAAAGAAGTGAGCAAATTAGCATAACGTTGGTGTGCCACAAAATGAACAGAGGACTTAGTTTGCATCCATATTAATCTCTGGGATCTTTATCAGGTGTCCTTTCATTTGCTTTTGTATTAAATTAATTCAGATATTTGGGGACACTAAAATCTGAGATCTCTGGTATTTTAAATGTGCTACTAATATATTTATTTTCTCATGTAATTTCAGCTATTTTAAAATAAAATTTAAGAAATAAAATGTAATTTGTCATATTACAGATTACATATACAATATTAAGAGAGATAAAATTAAGAATTGTTGATAGGAAGCAGTATTAAATAAATTACACATTTAAAAAACTCATTATGAAAACTATAAATTTTTGAAATCAGCATATTCTTACCTGTTGGTTATTCTGGATTCAACCATTTCTGCAGTAGTATATTTATACTATTTAGCCATCAGCCACACTTTTCCATTAATAAAATTTTATACAAAAATATGCTCTTCAAAAACATATTCAACTTGTAATTCAGACCCACATTGCTTTTATAAACACGTTTTTTTTTTTTTATCAATAGAGGAATTTAAATGGCATAGCCAGCAGAGATATGCAGGATTTGGCTTGATTTGTGGCCAGGATGTAATACTTCCCTTTAGGGTAAACATTGACTTGCTCATTAAATTCCCCTACATTGTAATTGTGACTCATCCTTTGGTTATTAATAGCAGCAAAAGTGATGACTATGAAGTAGCTCATTGCCACAAGAAAAGTTTTTGTAAATGTTGAGAGTATAAATGGCTGCAACAAGAATAATATATATATATATGTATTGAATTTATTGTGTGTTTTTAAGTAAAACCTGTAATGTACTGGGAATGACCATAATTACTTAAATTGAAATAAAGAAGTGTGACCATGCTCTTTCAAAGTTCTGATGCTCTTCTGTTTGAACAAAGACCCCCTCACCAGAAAGCTTGTTTCATGAGGGCAGATACTCTATTCTGCCCATAATGGAGCTCAATATATATTTGAATGAATGAATAAATAGAATAGAATAGAATAGAATAGAATAGAATAGCTCTTATGTTATACCCAACATTTTGATTTCCAAGGAGCATAATTTCTGTTATATTCCAAAATATTCTATTAGAATCAAAAGTAACTCAATATCTGAAAACCGTTGAAACAAAAAGTCTGTGGAAATTTATTATTTTTATTTTTAAATGTTCTATTACCCTGAACATCCATCCACAGGGAAATGTTTTCCTAGGCTCTGGCTACATGACCACAGGAGAATTGGACCACTGCTGAAAAACTAATTGAACAATCCAGCCAGTCTGTTGTGCTGAAGGCTGTTTAACACATCACGAATGTCAGGACTGGTTCCCCACTGCTAAGGCAGGCACAGAGATGAGTCACCAGTCACTGTGCCAAGGCAGTTTTCAGATTCTTCATAGTTTTAGTACTCAGACCAGGGTATTTGATATTCATGAGCATCTCACATTATTCATCAAAAATATGAGAGCAACAGAAGTTGCGCTCATACTTGAGAGATCTAGCCCTGGTCGGGTGGATCAGTTGGTTGGAGCATCCACCCATACACCAAAAGGTTGTAAGTTCAAATCCCGGTTGGGGTGCGTACAGGAGACAACCAGTTGATGTTTCTCTTTCACATTGATGTTTCTCTCTCCCTCTCTTGCCCTTCCTTTCTCTCTGAAATCAATAGAAATATCTTTCAGTGATAATTTGAGAGAGAGAGAGAGAGAGAGAGAGAGAGAGAGAGAGAGAGGTGGATCCAAAATCCTTGAGCAACTACAGGAAGAACAAAAGTAGAGTGGCTCAGAGGTCAATGGAGGTGGCCTTTCTGGGGTATTTTCTGTCTTCTTTGTTCAAATTCAATGGCTTTAGGTACATCCTAACACCTTTAATGAAATTTGTTGTCTTCTAGGAAAATTAGTTAAAATCTAAATGTAATGGATTTTTAGTTTGACCATAAAGCAAGAGATTCACAAAGTGGATCCAATTGCCATGTCTTAGTATAATCTACGTAAAGCCAGGCTGGTTGGTTCTTGCCTGGAAGTTGGCCTCAGAATCGTGTTTTATTTTAAAAGAACTAAGAATCCAGCAATAGCAACAGATTAATTTAAAATAAATGTTTTAGTAGTCCTGTATGGGATCCTAGAACAGAGAAGGGCATTAGCAAGAAACTAACAAAAATCTGAATTTTTCTCCTTATTTTCTTATTGGTTACATTTGACAGCCTTGTTATACATGAGAGGAGCTACCTAGGGGTGTGACTATCAGGAAGTAAGGGTCATTGGAGGGCATTTTGAAAGTTGGCTATTATGTGATTTTTTAAAAATGTATAGCCTACAATGATTGGAAATGGTGTTATAGATATGCATGAGCTCAAGCTGTTAATTTGTATTACTCAAATCCTTTCTTTTTTAAAATTTAAAAATAATACATAACATATACACAGTAAAACATGCAAATCCTGAAATTGTATAAATGCACACACCCATGTAAATGCCACCCATATCAAGAAATGGGACATTACTGGCACCAACAAATCTCTGCCAGGGCCCCTCTGAGTAACTACCCCCGCCCCCCCCCAAGGGAACCATTATTTTGATTTTA
>NW_006293700.1:4568642-4588634 GCF_000327345.1 Myotis davidii
CAATCAGTTGTACTGCATTCACCCCCACCGGGGGTTAAGCCCGTAGCCTGAGTATGTGCCCTGACTGAAATCGGACCTGCGGCCTTTCTGTGCAGGGCACACAGCTCAACCAATTAAGCCACACCTGCGAGACCTGTTCTTCCTTTTCACACGATAGTTTGCCTTGCCTTTTTAAAATTACATAAATAAAACTACACCGTATGCACTCTTTTGTGCAGTTTTAGGAGCTTAACCATGTTGTTGCATGTGTCAGTGGCCTATTTGCCTTTACTGCTGTATAGAACTGGACTGTATAATCGCATGAAAACGTTTATATTTTAATTGTTAAGGTCTATTTGGGTTATTCCTAGTTTGCAGCTATGACAAAGAATCCAATTATAAAAATTTTATACATGCATTTGGTATACAGATGCTTGCGGTCCTATAACCCTATGTCAAACTTGAGTGAAATTGCTGGGTCAGAGGCATAAATACGTTTAATTTGAAAGATATTTTCAAATATTCTTCACAAGTGGTCTAAGTTAAATTCCTTCCATAGTTACTCCACATCCTCACCAGTCCTTTATAGAGAGTTTCATATGTTTTCAAATTTTAGTTCTTCTGATGTATGCCTAATAGAATTTCAATTAATAGAGAATGATAGTAATAGAAACTTATTAATTAGCAAATAAATCAGTAATAATTGGTGCACATAAGAATCATTAACAGGTGCTAAAATTAGTGGGCAAAAATTGGATGAGAACACAGATATTTCAGATTCTCAAAGTAGTCTCTCTTAGTTACTTAATAATTACAAAGGGAAAATAGTAATTTGACAGTGGTAAAAACCTCTTAAAAACTATTTTAAAAACTCCAGTTTAACCAAATGCCCAATTTAAAGTCCCCAGGATTGGTTGATATAGACATCATATACCTACAGACCATGCATTTAGCAGCATTCAAAATACCTTCTGGGGTATTCTTGCAAAAAATGCATACCTAAAATTATGAAGAAACATCATAAACCTAGGTTGAGGAACATTCTACACAATAAGTGACCAGTAATCATCAAAAGTGTTTAAGGCATGAAAGACAAGGGAATTACAGAGCTTCCTGGGATGGAGGAGGCTGACATGTCACCTGAACACAGTGTGTTTTCCCGGATCAGGAAAGCAGCCACTGGTGGCATTCCACTAACTCAGCTTCAAGTTCCATTTGGAAGCGTTTGAGTGAAGTTTCTTCGTTGGTTACTAGTGATACTTATTTAATTTCCTGACTATGATTTTTTTACTCTGGTTAGGTAAAAGGTTAAAAATGTATGGGAGCTTTATAAATATGTTTAATATATTATTACTTCAGAATTTAAAATAAAAAATTATGCAGAATAGTGGCATCTTCTTAAATGAGCATTAAAAAATTATGGTCTCTTTTCTCTGTGAAGTATCTATCACTCTGCATTTAAAAAGGAAATAGCCTGGCCAGTGTGTCTCAATGCTTGAGCTTAAGCCCATGAACCAAGAGGTTTGATTCCTGGTCAGGGCACATGCCTGCATTGTGGGTTTGATCCCCAGTGTGAGGTGTGGCAGGATGCAGCCGATCAATGATTCTCTCTCATCATTGAGGATTCTCTCTCTACTCCCATCATCTCTGAAATCAGTAAGAATATATTTTAATAAAATGAAAATGAGATAGACCAGCTGGTGTGCTCAGTGGTTGAACATGGACCTATGGACAAGGAGGTGATAGTTTGATTCCAGGTCAGGGCGCATGCCCAGGTTGCAGGCTCGATCCCCAGTATGGGGCGTGTGGGAGGCAGTAGATGGATGTTTCTCTAGTCATGGATTGTTTCTATCTCTTTCTCCCTCTCCCTTCCTCTCTCAAAAAGAGATAGGTAATATATTGTTAAGGTCTACTAAATACACATATATTTAAAAGGATATAGAAGACCCATTTATACAGATATTAAAATATGTTGCTGAAATTCTGTTCAAATTTTTAAAAAATAGTTGCAGAGTAATGTGTATTATTCTGTGTATATACCAAACAAATTATATATTGTTTTATATGCAAAAGTTCTGAAATAATTCAAACAAAACAATTCACTACTTCTGTCTTAATTAGAGTTGTGAGGAAAGTGAAAGGAATGTTTCATACTTTATTACATATACTTCTATGTTCTTTAACTTGATAACAAAAATGAATTTCTTCTATTCTTTTTTAAAAAACACACAAAGAGAAGGAAAATCGCCATATACTTCCCATTTGTTTATAGGATTAAATAAATTTTAAAATATAGTGTGTATTGTATCTATCTTAGCCTTCAAATGTTAACCTTATTTTCCACCATTTTTTTAACTTTAGCATTTATCTTTGTGAATAACATATTCACTTGTTTTAAAATAATTTTATTTTCTTTCACATTATATTTTAAAATTAGGAATAGAAAGCTGTACCATAAGGGAAACGTCTGGGAATACTAGGATTCCCAGTCACTGGGGATTCAGATAATTTCATTATTACTGAATGGCAGCTTGTGAGGGTGGCATTCTTTTCAAATGCATTCATTCACATGGTCTATTATTCTTAACCCAATAATCATTCTTCCAGATGACTCAGCAGAGCCAGAGGCAGGCTCCTGAGCCCAGCAGGGTTCCTTTGGAGGTTTTTGCTCTGAGGGTTTCTGCTCTGAAGTTGGATTCTCTGTATCCTCCTGTCTGTGCCCCAGTCCCTCCTGTCTGTGCCCAGTCCCTCCTGTCTGTGCCCAGTCCTTCCTGTCTGTGCCCCAGTCCCTCCTGTCTGTGCCCAGTCCTTCCTGTCTGTGCTCAGTCCCTCCTGTGTGTGCCCCAGTCCCTCCTCTTTGTGCCCAGTCCCTCCTGTCCGTGCCCAGTCCTTCCTGTCTGTGCCCCAGTCCCTCCTCTCTGTGCCCAGTCCCTCCTGTCTGTGCCCAGTCCTTCCTGTCTGTGCTCAGTCCCTCCTGTGTGTGCCCCAGTCCCTCCTCTCTGTGCCCAGTCCCTACTGTCTGTGCCCAGTCCCTCCTGTCTGTGCCCAGTCCTTCCTGTCTGTGCCCCAGTCCCTCCTGTCTGTGCCCAGTCCTTCCTGTCTGGGCTCAGTCCCTCCCCCGTGGGCCCCACTCCTGTGCCCAGTCCCTGCTGTCTGTGCCCAGTCCCTCCTCTCTGTGCCCAGTCCCTGCTGTCTGTGCCCAGTCCCTCCTCTCTGTGCCCAGTCCCTGCTGTCTGTGCCCAGTCCCTCCTCTCTGTGCCCAGTCCCTGCTGTCATGCCCAGTCCCTGTTGTCTGTGCCCCAGTCCCTGCTGTCTGTGCCCAGTCCCTGCTGTGTGTGCCCCAGTCCCTGCTGTGTGTGTCCCAGTCCTTCCTGTGTGTGCCTAGTCCCTCGTCTGTGCCCCAGTCCCTCTTGTCTGTGTCCCAGTTCCCAGTTGGCCCTGTGACCTCACTCCTTGATCAGACCTAAGAAGAGTTATTGGTTTTTCAGTGTGGTTTTTTTTCAACTTTTTAAAAAATATGTATTTTTATAGATTTCAGAGAGAAAGGGAGAGGGTGAGAGAGATGGAAACATCAATGATGAGAGAGAATCATCGATAAACTGCCTCCTGCACACACACCCCCACCCCCACTGGGGATCGAGACGGAAACCTGGGCATGTGCCCTTGACCAGAATCAAACCTAGGACCCCTCAGTACACAGGCTGATGCTCTAGCCACTGAGCCAAACCAGCTAGGGCTCAGCTTTTTACTTGTTGTTAGGACAGTGATCATTTCCTGGCCCCTTCATGCCAGACAGGAGACTGACAATCCCCCGGATTATGCTGTTAACTTCACTTTATCTGTCTCTACTCCTATTCCTGCCACACCTACCAGGTGCAGTTGTAATGTTCTCTGCTCTGATACACAGTTATATCAAAGGTGAGAAAACAAGAAAATTCCTTCTTGAAGGGAAAAGGGAGCGTTCGGGCAGGTGAAGGAATACTTGCGAGACCAAGGTCCTGGTTTGATGAAGCGTTGAAAGGGGATGCGGGGAAGAAGATTTTGAAGTTACTGGGCAAAGAGAATGGAACTGATGAAATAGAAATACAAAGGAAAAATGAATTCCATATAACATTCTTCCAAGGATGACAAGGTGAAATACCCCATTATTCTTAGGCAACGACTATGTATGAATAGGGAGGAAAGGAACCAGAATTCGATTTCCTCCAAGTTACAGTGGCCCGTTAGTGTAAGAAGATCCTGACGTACAGACGCACCAGAATTCCACTGTGAGTAGTTTACCGCCCACAGAAACCTATGCCAAAAAGCTTCATTCACCATTAGATCTGTACCTCAGAGCCACTGCTGTTTTTTCAGATGTGAGGTTGGTTTTTTAACAAAAATGACTGTCAGAGTATTTTCAAGAAAGCCATTAGGGCATCACACATGCAGAGCTGTGCTTTTAGTGGGGACCTTGATTTTATAGAACCATTTCTTCTGAACATGAAAGTACTTTTATACCAAGCAGCATTTCATCTTGATTATTTTGGACATTACATAAATATACATTTACACACAGGAAAGTAAGGAATGGCCTTTTATTTCAAAATTATCATGGCAGAAAATGAAATAGATACATAAATAATGAGAAAATGACATTCTAGTACTACAGGAGTAGCTGAAACCAAGGCACTTAGCCAGTAGACTTGCTTTTGCAGTAGATGATGAAATTGTGTAGGCGCACAATGCAATAAATTAAATAGCATATCAACTAAGTACTGTTAAATCCCATTTAAATATACTCTCCCTGATCGCTGGAGGAAAGTTTGGAGTGTACACCGAGGAAATCAAGTTGTTTTGAACTTAGTTATATGGTCCTTAACTAAATTATGGATTGCTAATGCATTTGCTTTTGTACAAAATTTTTCTCTATCCAAAAGAAGATGCTAATATAAACCCCCCCATATAAAATAAGATTACCCAAATTTGCTCTCATGACAATGAAAAATGTAGTCATTGCCCAGGTCAGAAATATGATCTTGGTAGTACTCCTAATAAAGGTGGCACTGTTTTAGGGTGAAAGCACATTCGATTTTTTAAAGAGAAGCAGAATTAAGTAATCATACAACATTGAGGATACTCATTTAGCTTTGCCAGGTTTCATTTTCCCAAATGAAAAATGAGAGAATTGCACATCTAACTCTGAGCTTTCTGGTTTTGATATTAAGTACCATGCAGAGGGAGCTTACTGTATGCTAAGCAACTTATAAACCTTTTCAATTCTGTTACAATAGCCCACAAGGGTTATTACTGTCTCTTACAGGTGAGAATCCAGAAATCCAGAAAGGTCAAGTAATGTCCTCACAGCCAGACAGGTAGTCAATTCTAGAACCAGGTTTGTGTCTGCCTCTCGGTGTCAGAAACCTATTTATTTCCCTTCTATCACAATACTTAGCTTTCACAACTATCACCTCCTGCCCAGCCTTGAGCCAACACTTTGTAAAATGAAGAAGAAAAACTGCATTCATTCTTGGCTTTTCTGTGGGAACAATGAAACATTCCCACAAAACGCAGAAGGGAATCATCCCCGAAGGGCCAGCAGTTGATGTAGCCACGGACAAAGGCTTAGTCTCTCAGAGGAGGTAGCAGTGCTGCTGTGAAGATGCAAGAAATGTCCATCAGCAATTTACTGCCCATGCCACCGGCACGCTGAGCTAAGTGCTCAGAGTGGGATCTGCCACAACTATTTTCAGAAGCTGCACCATGTCCACAGACAATCATCGTCTCCTCATCATTCTGGTGGAAGCAAAGGGAACAGAACTTGCAGACCGAGCCCCCATAGGAATCGAGGAGATGGCACGGAACCCCCCACCAGGAAGCCAAGAGCAAAAGGCACTGAGCACAGGCACCTTCCTCACCCCTTATTGGAACTGTCACTGACAAGTTATGAACCCATGACCTTGGGTCTCTCTTGAGTGTTGTATCTCATTTAAAATTAGTGAAAATATCTTTACATCGAATGCTCACAGAACAACTTTTAATTGAGCAATTCCTTTGATTCATACCTATTTTCTCAGAGACTTGCTGGGCCTCCCCGAGATCAACCAGTTTTTGCTTTTGGGGTGCTGCATACTTTCCCATCGAAGTCACCTGTCACCCAGTTGCCCAGTCCCTGTCCCACTTCGAGACAAGAAAGAAACGCAATACCACCTAGATCAGATCTGGCCTGTAGAGGGCCTCCAAAGAAGCCAACTCGCACAGCCCAGAAGAGGCCAGGGTGACAACTCCCCATGGTTGAACTTCAGCCAATGGGAAAGCAGGCGTTCCTGGAGTCCTGCAGGTAGCGTCTCCCCTGGCTCTTCCTCCCATGGATTGATTACTCGGAGGCGATATGTCTGTGGAGCCCACCCATTAACGCCCGCCTGCCAAGCAGCCCGTCATAAACAGTGGCCAGTACGGCAATGTGTCACTTCTCATGACTTCACATCTGTCCCTGCATGACTGCTCTTGGCACTCACTCACTCTTACTCTTCTAATTTTGTGCCCTGTCGCCCATGGCAGCATCAGTCCTGCATCCTGGCTTCAGATGTGGTCACCGGGGAACCTGGTCAGCGACACTAGGGTTGACTGAATTGTAGGCCCGTGCGAGCCTACTAACTAAAGAAAACAACAGAGCCCAGCCAGTGTGACTCAGTGGTTGAACGTTGAACTATGAACCAGGAGGTCAGGGTTCCATTCCTGGCCGGGGCACATGCCTGGGTTTCAGGCTTGATCCCCAGTGTGGGGTGCACAGGAGGAAACCAAAGGATGATTCTTTCTCATCACTGATGTTTCTCTCTCTCATTCCCTCTCCTTTCCTCTCTGAAATCTATCTATCATCTATCTATCTATCTATCTATCTATCTATCTATCTATCTATCTATATTAAAAAGTGACAGAAAGCAACCTGGCTTCTCTCAGTTGGAAGCAAGAATATGAAGGAGCAAATGAAACTGACCTCCATAGATAATTGAAGTCTGCTGGACACAAGGCCTCATTTAATTGTGTTGCTCTCGTTGTAAAGAGAAGGAAAGCAAACCTTGGAGAGGTCTGGTGACTTGCCCAAGCCACAGCTTTTATAGAAGAGTGCTGGAATTCCGAACTAGTTTTTTTTTTTTTTTTTTTTTTTACCCTAAACTGTAGACTGTCTTCAATTAATGCACAGAGGAGCTGAGGGAAGACACATCTCTAATTAAAATGTCAGAGCAGTAATTCACAGGAGCTATGTTAGGAGCTCTCCCTGAGAACAAAGGGAGCTGCAGTTAACCTGAATTGGAAAATGTGGCGATCTTGTCACTGGTTTCCTTCTGAGTCGCAGCCAATGAAACAATTCCAGTGAAGATCCAGTTTTGAAAAGAGTGCACATGCTTTAAAAAAATGTAACCGGTGCATGAAAAATAATCGCTTCAATAAAAAAGAAGGAAAAATCCGGAGGCCCATTGTGCTGTCGGTGTACTGTTGGCAGATATTTTAAAATCCGAACTCCAGAACTGAATGTTCGAGCTACTTCAGGGCAATGCCCCGGGGCAATGGGTCTGGGCCTGGACACTGTGAGGAGCAGAGTTGAAATTGTCAGCACAGTTGAAGGCATTTACGGGAAAGCCAAGATTGAGGGTGAAGGGAAATGAGATGGAGGAAATGAAACGGCTGGATTATTCAAATGTGCTGCCGACAGATCCTCAGCTCTGGAAGAATGCACTGTGCATTCCAGGTAAATGGATTAGGCTAACTGATTCCAGGTGTTCAGAAGGATAATTGATTCATTCAGCAAACAATTTTTTTTTTTAAGTACCTACTATGTGGAAAGCAATGCCATGAAAAAGAAGTGTGAACAGCCTTCATTCCATCGTGGAATTCTCCCCAATTCCAAATCATGTCTTTATTTTATTTCCATATATTTACAAAATCAGATTTTTAGTCAGTATCATCATTGGTTATGAATTTCAGAGCTTACTATGCAGTCTTTCTACTTAAAATCTATACTTCAGATGTCTCCTCCTACCCCTCCAAAATCTTGAACTGGTATTTTTTTTGTGGAAAATTCCACGTGTTTAAATTATTTGATGTCATTGTTTTCTACAGATTATTTTTCAGGCTTTACCTATATTATAAATACTCAGAGAACATTTTATTTGAATAAATTGTTTCCTGGAATAGCAGATCCCACAATCCGGAGAAAATAAAACTGTAGAGCAGCATTCTTTGTCCTCAGATTTTTTTGTCACTACAGGAAAATAATTAATACAACTGAAATAGAATAAGTTTAAAATGAAAACAATGAAATATGTTTTGTTATTATGACAAGCTTGCTGCTTAAGCACATTATCCCTAAAAGGAAATTCTTTCAACAGAAGGTATTTTTCTTTCAGAACTTCATTGTATTTCCGTGTGTTGGAAGGGAACACAGTGTAGTAACTTCATAATTGTAATCTATATAAGTACAGATTCTGACAAAGATTCTTGGCTTGACCAAACTTTAGTCAGGCCCCCAAGCCCTCTCCTAGGCGCAGGTGTGCACTTCTTGTAAAATTCAGCTCGAACAAGACCCCTGCTGAGTCAGAAGGAGCCCCCACCCTAAATATGTAATCATCCTCAGTATCGATTGGCTTCCTCCCTCAGGTGATACCTGATCACCTTGGCCTGTGTCCTGGGTAAGGCAGCATCCCCTTTACCGCCAATGTTTCCTCTTCATAATTTTCCACCCACTGACCTCTCTGCTCCATTGGCTATAAATTCTCATTTGCATGTGAAGTGTCAGGGTTGAGCCCACTCTCACTCTCCCACTGCAAAAGGCCATTGTCGTGGTCCCTGAACCTATCACAGTCCCATCCCTCTTTTAAAGGAAGGCTTCCTGACAGTGCTTTCTGCCGCGCCAGCAAAGCCAAGGGTGAACCTGAGGAGGGGCGGTGAAGGATTGAAGAAAAGACAGACAAGAGAATACAGCTGGGGCTTGGTAGATCTCCTGTGCCTGGATGAGGACACAAAAGACCCAGCCTGCAAGCCGATGCAGGGTAGATGAACATGTATACAAATGTTCTTGTTTTGGCGACACTTGCTTGCACCTCCCATAGCCCATTAGCTACTTAAGAAGGAAGTAGGGAGGGCTACAAGGTCAGGCTTAATTATGCTAGGAGAGCTCTGCCCTCCAGGCTGGGACTTGTTTGTGGACCTGCCACAGGTCAGCCTGAGTCTTGACCCTAGAGCCGCTCCCTACATGCTTTAACAAGTGTCGTTAAATATTTCTTCCTTGACATTTCTCAACTTCATATTTTAAAATAAGCACATAGCCCTAAACGGTTTGGCTCAGTGGATAGAGTGTCGGCCTGTGGACTGAAGGGTCCCGGGTTTGATTCCGGTCATGGGCATGTACCTTGGTTTTGGGCACATACCCAGTAGGGAGTGTGCAGGAGGCAACTGATCGATGTTTCTCTCTCATCGATGTTTCTGACTCTCTCTATACCTCTCCCTTCCTCTCTGTAAAAAATCAATAAAATATATATTTAAAATAAGCACATAAAATATGTCTAATGGAATAAGTTTAACGCATATCAATATTCAAATATGCAGAAAATGAATATACTAACTTTTATTTAGTCTCTAAGTAATTGTGCTTTCTTCCTACTATTCCACCCACTTGTTAGCAGGAAGGGAACAAAAACCAAGCCAATGTAATCTAAGTCCTACTCTGATCTGAACATTAAAACCGTCCTCGGAAGAGTTCATTGTCCTCCAGGAAATGAACAGCCTCTTAGTCCACTGACATGTGCTGGGAGAAGCTTGACATGTGCCTCTTAGGGACCCAAACGAGAAACTAGGACAAAGTCTCTGCCCACCCGGTGTCCATCTCTGTGCCCAGCACATGTCTCTGTCAAACTCCCAGGTTAAACAGGAACAATAGCCTCCATCCTCCCCCACTTATCTTTCTTGCCACTCCTAAGGCCAGAAATGCCCATGGGGCTTCTTTCTCTTCTGCCTTCGCCTCTTCCTCTTTCTGTCACACCCTCCGAACTCCCTCGGAAGTAGTCCAGCGGTGGGGGACTCTAGGAGCTGCTCCCTTCTGGCCTCCCTAATGCTGTGCCACCCAGGTCAGGAGAGAAAAGGCACCATGACAAAACCCTCCTTCTAGGCTAGAGAATCCTCTCTTGTGGGAGCAAAAGCTGCACCTAACTTCATTCTTTCTTCTGCAAAATAAGAAATTTTTCTTATTTTCTCCTTTTCTACTTACCTCTACCAGGTAGGTGGACAAACATTTCTGGCTTGCCAAGATGAAGGTCCTCTCAAAGGGAACAGAGAAATAGACATTCATGTTTTTCAAAATCGTAACTCATGACCGTGAAACGCGTGGGAAGGTCATGTGTTCCACGAGCGTTAGGGTCTGTGCCTGGGCCCTTCACACTGCTACTCTTTATGCCAGATTTGCACCTTTGAGGCCAAATCACTTTTCTATTTTTGATCTTTTATTTGTTTATTTTTCTTTAATTCACCACTTCTTCTTCGGTGTCATGTCATCACTTTTAGCAAAATTTTCCATGAGCCCATGGATACTGCTTTGGAAATATTCTTTTTTTTTTTCTTTGCCATTTACTGTTCGCTATGTTTAACCTGTTTGAGCCTAAGTATTCTGCTTCTCATTGTTAGTTTGTTTGACGTGTGCACAAGATAAATGAAGGGGCTGAAGACAGGAAGGTGGGCAATAGAAACAAATCCTCTTTGACTTAATCCAGCCCAACTTCCTTAGCATGGTGTCAGGAGCCCTTCACTCTCTGGGTCATCTCACTTCTGCTGGCTGCCCTGGGCTCCACTCACAGAGCCTTCTGCTTTTGAATGTACTTTAGGGGTTCATGCCACACAATTGTCCTACTTGTAAAAGTATATTCACAGTTTTTTAAAACACTTGGCTCTCCTCTCTGTCAATCCAAACATGTCTCAAGACCTAACCTAAATTCAACATTCTCGTTAAGTAAGGTTTAACAAAAGTTAGGCTTACATTTCCCTTTAGCCAACTAAAGCGTTTGACTGCAACCACAACTAGAGCAAGCATGTATGTAGTGCTATTTTGAGCCAAACATTGAACTTGATACATAGCATATACTAATACTTCAATCCTTACAACAATATCAAAAGATAGGAACTAAAAATGTCCAGCTCATAACAGATGAGGAAACACAGGCATGGTTACTTTAATGAACTTACCTTTAGTTGTAGAGTTAGTCCAACATCATTTCTATAGGATATAACCAGGACATAGCTTAGTTTCAGGAGATCTATAAACCCCATGAAAGTCCATGAAAATTTAGGATAGAGATTTAAATGTAGATTTTTCTAGGGAGAGCATCTCCATCCTTACATCAGACAGTAAAAGTACTGTAGTCTGTGTTCCAAAGGAAAAGATTACAAGCTATGCTCCAGAGTATCAAGTGCTGTCCTCTAGTTATTTATAAGTGCCCATTTTTGGAATTCCTCATTGTGCACATTAAGAATCCTATAAATATTTTTTATTTGGTAGGACATATGTCTGAAGTGAGCAGAACCATTTGAGTTGGAGACAGCAGACAGCAAGTAAATTAACCAAACAGAAATGAATGAAATCACAGTTCATTCATTAATTGCCCCTAGTAAATTATAATAAAAGGAATCTAGAAATGCATAGGTATAATAGCAGTATTTATCTCCATATAATATTAAAATTGTATTTCTTAAAGGACATAGCACAACAAAAGATACGCATTATTAGATCAAGGTCAATATTTTGACCCAGTACATTATAATAATAGGTTTACTGAAATCTAACATTACTGTTTACCTTGTTAAAATTGAAGATTTTTCTATAATTCCTCTCGAATAAATGTACTAATAATTATGTATGTATTCTGAATTATAAAATGTATTTAAATCTCTGATGTGGAGTTATTTCAGGTTTTTTAAACACTTATTTGGCCTGATGTTGTCATGTCAGCAAATAAAATTTAAGCGGTTATTTGAGGTTTTTTAAACACTTATGTTTAAACACTGATGTTGTCATGTCAGCAAATAAAATTTAAGCACTTGAGGTTATGAGAGCTTTAATTATGCCACAGGCACCCCATCCCTATACACACATTCACACACAAGCATCATTAATGTCCAGTTCATTTTTTAAAAAGGATTTGAATAACATCTTCTCTTGTAATTACTTATTTATATACAAATGAAAATGTGAATGCAAAAACTATACTTTTAACAAAATCAATTGAATTCTCTTCAAGTTGAATGGATAGTTCATAAATATTTAAACCTAGCATTCTGTGTTGTCATAATTTTCTTCAATAGAGTAGACAAGAATAATATTCATTTACTTTAGAAATGGTTGGATCTGATAACTAGACTGGTCAAGACTATCTAGAAATATGAAATAAATCATTTAACATAACTGAGCCCAGGTGACATCCTTAGAGGACAAGATTATAGTCATGAGATGGCAATGAGAATGGTTGATGCTCACAGTTCTTCATGATATTGCAGGCTTGTCATGAAAATAAATTGCCTGTAGTTCTCTGCCATTTTCTATTCTTGTCTCATCATGATAATAAGGCATCCGGTTTTTAACATTCAATATATTCTGAAATGCAATTTCATAAAAAGATGTGCAGGGTACTGAAACAGTTGCTACCCATGTTTACACATAGATTTCACTTACATTCATATTTCTGAAGGTACTGGCTGCTCTGTCTAGTAATATATGAAAATTAAATCATGGTTCTGAAATATGGGTGGCTCATTGAAAATAAGGCAGTAATGCCCAAACTCATTTTTATGTCTTAGAGGTAATTTTTTTATTCTGCATTTAGAAATGCCCCAGAGTTTATCCTGTAACCACAGGCAACTCATGAAGTAGGATGGGAAGAGGCGGTGTATTGCCATATGAGATTTTTGAAGGAACATACATGGTTTTGCTTGGTTGGGTCACTTGCAATCTTATTACTTCCTGAAGTTCTCCCACATCCTAAGCCCATGTAAGATAGCTGAGCCACACTGTATTTCATAAGTTCTGGAATTATTACCCTATCAAGAGAACTCAATGGGAATAGAGGATTCTAGTACTTTTTTACATAAGGATAAGGAGCTCTTGTGTTCCAAAATTTAAGAACTCCCAAAGATTTTTAAAAATGGATTTGCCTTTCAATATAAGATATGGTTATATATTTTGGGACTAGAGAAATGTCCAAAAAATCATAGTGATTTTAAAAGCTTTTTGGAGCCATCTTACCTAATAATAGACAAACATGTAAATTGACCATACCTTTGCTACACTAACCAGCCAATCAGGAGAGTATGAAAATTAACCCAACAAAGATGGAGGTTAATTTGCATATGTAGGCTCCAAGCAGCGGAGCAAAGACTGAAGGTGAACTGGAGCAGCGAAGACGGAAGACTGAAGGCGGCTCCGGCCGGAGCAAAGGCCTGGGTCCCGGGTGCCAGAGGAAAACTGGTGCCGGCAGCCAGGATAAGGGTAGGGCTATTGCATGAATCTCTTCGTGCAACAGGCCTCTAGTAAATAAATAAATAGATAATAAATAAATAAATAAATAAATAAATGTCAGGATCTAAAGATCTTACGAAGTTTGGAAAGAGTAGAATACTTTGTATGTTCTCTGTTATAAACCTTCCCATTTTGTGGATTCTGCTCTGTGCTATACCATTAACTTCATGAGAACAAAGCCCTATGTGTACTGCATGGCTCAATAAATGTCTGCAAAATTAATTAGTATTTACCTTTAATGTTCAATAAAGAAACTGAGTGGAGACTGCAGATATATTAATAAGTTCTAAAAATAATAATGCCAGTATTATTGTATCAATTATTGAGGTAATTAAAGAAAAAATAAGAGTTGGTTAATAAAAATATAAGTAGAAAATCTGAATGCACCACTTGGGACTCCCTATATATCTTCTCACACCCTCTCCCCTCACTTTTATCATAAAAACTTGTAACTAAGCAGCTCCATTTTTAATTCCAAATTTCCTTTCCACATATTCTCCTAACAGTGGCAAACCAGCCATGATTGATTGATACTGGCGAGGACTGTCTCAGGGTAGAGGTGAGCATGTTGGGCTTTACTAGAAATGTCTGTAGCAGGTGAAGGTACTAGTTGGGGCAGCCTTAGCAGTATATATACTGATGGCCTGTAATCTTCCTTGTCTTCAGTGGTTTCTCCCTTCTCTATGCATATCCAAATGCCAGCAAATCGTCACATGCCATCTCTTGTTTAACAGCTTTCATAACCATTAATCCTAAATCAAGTCCTATGGGGTGTGTTTGCCTAATTTTATTGTCTATGTGTTGGTTAAACTCCAGACATTTTGGTATTTTCAGTTACTGTATTTGCCGGCGTATAAGACGACCCCCTAACATTTCCACTCAAAATACAGAGTTTGTTATATACTCGCCGTATAAGACTACCCCCTCTTCCGCACACCTTCCACACACCAAATAAAAGGTAAAACAATATCAGATTTGATTTTAACATTTTAATTTATATTCAAATGCTTATGACATGCAGGAAAACTGTCACAAGGCTGTATGTAATCAAACATATACATAAAACAAGCAAATTGGTCACAGGCATCTCTTGTTTAACAGCTTTCATAACCATTAATCCTAAATCAAGTCCTATGGGGTGTGTTTGCCTAATTTTATTGTCTATGTGTTGGTTAAACTCCAGACATTTTGGTATTTTCAGTTACTATCTTTCTGTTATTAATTTCTAGTTTTAATTCCATTGTGGTCTAACAGTAGACATTGTATGTTTCCTAGTTCTTTAAAATTTGTTATTGTTATGTTCTTTTATGGCCCAGAATATAGGTTATCTAGTGAATATTAGAAGTGAGTTTGAGAGGAACGCAAATTCTCCTGCTGTTGGCTGAAGTAGTCTATAGATATCAATTACATCCAACTGATTGATGGTGTTGAGTTCAACTATGTCCTTACTCATTTTTTCTGTCTCCTAGATCTACTCATTTCTGATAGAGGATATGATATGGATTCATCTATGATAGTGCATTAATCTATTTTTCTTCTTTCTGTTTTATCAGATTTTTCCTCATCTTGATGCTCTATTGTTTTAACTATATACATTAAGGATTATAATATCTCCTTGGAAAATTGAACTTTTTTATAATTACTTAATGCCCTTCTTTATCCCTGATAATTTTCTTTGCTTTGAAGTTTGTTCTGCCTGAGGTTAATATACTTATTCTGACTTTGTTTTGATTAGGGTTAGCATGGTATATTTGTTTAAATCAACTTATTTTTAATTTACATGCCTTTATATTTAAAGAGGGTTTCCTGTAAACAGTGTGCCATTGGGTCTTGCTTTTTGATCCAATCTGATGGTCTCTGTCTTGTAACTGGTGCATTTGGAATATTGACATTCAAAGTGATTATTGATATAATTGGATCAATGTTTACCATGTTTGTTACTGTTTCTATTTGTTGCCTTTGTTCTTTGTTCCTGTTTTGGACTTCTACTCTTTGTCTGTCGTTTGTGGTTTTTATTGAGCATTTTATATGATGCCATTTTTTTCTCTAATCCCGTATCAGTAATTCTTTTTTAATGTTTTTATTGGTTCCTCTAGAGATAGAGATATACATTTACAACTAATTCAAGTCCACTTTCATAACATGATACCACTTCACAGGAATAGTGAGTACTTTATAAGGATAAAATAATCCTTAATTCCTGTTTCCTGCCCCTTGTAACATTGCTGTCATTTCACTCACATATATGCTGAATGTAAACATGCATTTATACATTAGATGTGCACATAAGCATACATATGTAATAGAAATGATTGTTGCTATTATATTTAACAAACTGTTGTTAGATCAATTAAGAATAAAAGAATTATAAAAATAATAAAAATAAAAGTTTTTATTTTACTTTTTCCTTCTCTGATGTTCTTTTCTTTATGTAGATTTGAATTTCTCACCTATACTATTGTTTTTCTTTCTAAAGAATTTAAAAAAAAAACATTTCTTGCAAGGTCTACTTGTAACAAATTCCCTTCATTTTTTGTTTGTCTGAGAAAGTCTTTAATCTCCTTTCTTTGAGAGGATAATTTCACAGGGTACAGGTTCTAAGTTGGTGGCTTTTATCTCTCAACACTTGAAGTATTTCACTCCACTCCCTTCTTGCTTGAATGATTTCTGAGAAGTCACATGTAATCCTTATCTATGTTCCTCTTGAGAGAAGAAGATTGTTTTCTTTGGCTTCTCTAAGGATTTTTTTCTTATCTTCGATTTTTCTATAGTTTGAAAATGATCTGCCAAGGTATCATTTACTTGTCATTCATTCTGCTTGGTTTTCCTGCAGATTTGTGACTTGCTGCCTAATATTAATTTGGGAACATTCTTAGTCATTGCTTCAAATATTCCTTCTGTTTCTTTCTTTCTTCTCTTCCAGTGTTCCCATTTGTGTATATTTCATCTTTTGTGGTTGTCCCTCAGTTCTGGAATACTCTGTTCTGTTTTATTTTTCAGCTTTTGTTCTCTTTGCTTTTCAGTCTTGGGGGTTTATATTGAGATAGCCTCAAGCTCAGAGATTCTTTCCTCAGCCATGTCAAACCTACTGAAATGCCAATCAAGGCATTCTTCATTTTTGTTACATTTTTTTTAACTCTGGCATTTACTTGTGTTTCTTAAGGTTTTTATCTCTCTGTCCACACTGCCCATCTGTTCTTGCACGCTTTCTACTTGATCTATGAGAGCTCTTAGCATGTACATTATAATTGTTTTATATTCCTGTCTGATCATTTCAACATACCTGTCATATTTGGTTTTGATGCTTATTTTGCATCTTCAAATTATGTTGCTGTTTTTTTTGCCTTTAGTATACCTTGTAATTTTTTTCTTGATAGACACAAGTGATGTACTGGGTAAAAGATTATGACAAATTGGCCTTTAGTAATGTGGTGGTGAGATATCAGGGAGGGAAAACATTCTATAGTCCTATGATTAGGTTTTAATCTTTTAGAGTCTACGCTTCTACCAGTGGTCGGCAAACTCATTAGTCAACTGAGCCAAATATCAACAGTACAACGATTGAAATTTCTTTTGAGAGCCCAATTTTTTTTAAACTTAAACTATATAGGTAGGTACATTATTATGAACTTAATTAGGGTACTCCTAAGGCTTAGGAAGAGCCACACTCAAGGGGCCAAAGAGCTGCATGTGGCTCTCGAGCCTCAGTTTGCCGACCACGGCGTCTAGACAATAAACTTCACACGTGTTGCTCTGGTTTTCTCTCCCCCGTTTCAAGTAAAATAGGATAGCTAGGGTGGGCTGGCGTTGGGATTATTTCTTCCCCCACATTGGCTAGGCTCTGACAATACCTCAGTGGGTTAGGCTCCAGCTAATTAGTATTGATAAGAACCAAGTGCTGGCATACATCCCAATGACTCCTTTTCTCCTCCTCCTGCCCGAAGAGTGAGGGGATTTTTCTCTGATAATTACTATGAGGACCTGGTCAGGCTCCTGAAGCTAAAAACCCACAGAAGTATGAGCGAGCTCATGACCAGGTCCCTTAGAAGTTTTTAATGATCAGAGAGAGCTGTTGTCTACCTGGAGCCTCTAGCAATTTGCTAGTTACAGTTTGGAGTTTCTTACCCGGTCACTGGTTCAAACAGCGACTCCTGCTGGTGAGTCTCTCCTCTGGGAAGCTATGACTCCCTGTGCTCAGTTGTCTGTGTCTCCAGTATGGGAGCCACAGTATGCAAGGTGTCCTCCATTCTCTTATGGATCAAGAAGAATTGGCAATATTTCACTCTATTCAGCCTTTTACTTTAGGATGGAGTGGTGACTTCTAAGCTCCTTACTTGCAGAACAGAAGCCAGCAATCTTCTAGATACATTTCCTATCTTCTAGAGTTTTCTTTTCATGCCTAGAGATGCCATTCATGGGAGAGCTCGTTGGAGCTTAATGGGAGCTTACGGGCTAAGAAGAGATGCATTAAAAACAACTAACCTAATCAAACCGAGGCCACATCTTGATGTTGTAAATATTGAGTAAGAAGAAAGAAGACACAATTGTAAAGAAGAGTGGTATGTTTATACCAAAGGGAAAATTAAATTTTGCCAAAAAAATTGAAATCAAAAATCCTGCATTTGAATGTATCCAGGATTTAGTTATAGAACTTTCTTAAAGGTTCTTAATTCCCATGATTTCCTTAAAAGGCCCGTCAGCCTACAGCATCAGGAAAAGACCAAATAAGATAAAATTCATGAAATGAGTTGGTAAATTTTAAAAGGCATGGGGATATTATGATATTATTAAACAAAGAACAATATGAAAAGCTGCTTAAGATCTCTTGAGCTTATTAATCTGTAAGTACTCATTGGTGATGTTTTTGAAGTATTTATTGTGGCAAGAAATGCAGCTATAAGTTGCCCATTTTTGGCATTTAATTATCACAATAAATTATCAATGGTTAAAACATTAAAGTCTTCACTTTTAGAACTGATGTGTGTGTGTGTGTGTGTGTGTGTGTGTGTGATTTTATCTATTCCTTCTATCTATTAACTTGTCATGGTAAGATTTCTGAGAACTACCCAGTCTGAAATTCCTATCCAAACAAACCTACCTTTAATATAGTCAAGGTTCTATACATTAAGTTATGGAGATAAACTCAGGTTTCAAAAAAATCTTCCTTCACTAAAACATAAATACTCTGGCTTTCTGACTTTTATTAACTGGGTCAAAATTAAATTTCAAGAGTAAGATGTTTCCTTAATGTTTCCTTAAATGAACTGTTGACAACTCTTTGGAACATTTCAGTATTAAAATTGGCTTCCCTCACAATAAGGCTTCTTCTGCACAGATTGTTAAAATCTAGTCACCACACAACCATAGATCCAGAATTTTCATTTTTGTTCCAAAATGTCACTGGATGGGATTTTGTCCTTGCAAATGGCATAAAATTTACAGTAGAATATTTGTGAAAGCAGGATGCCGAAATAGATCTGCTTTGATTCCTTGGTAAAGAGAAAAGACGGGCAAGCAGCTTCCGCTTCTGTTTACCCTGGCATTAACTCAAGATAAGCCTGAAAATGACTTTTTAGTGCACAAACAGTGTGGTTTCTCCATCAAAAGGTTATTTGTTATAAAAGGGCTTTATTCTGTAAGATATTGGGTACATTCATTTTTTAATTAGAGGTGCCAAATGCTAGGCCAAGGGGAGGTCAAAATCATGGTATCTTATTATATTCTCTTTTTTTCTGATTACAAGAGCAATAACAAGTGCAACCAAACCAGGTTCTTACCCAGAGAATTCTCTCAAGTTTACTGCACCATGAAAAAATTAACCATAAACTGATGCTCTGGTTTTGCATTTTAATGTCTTGAAGACTTCTTTAAACACCAGTGTGTGGTACTAAAAGTGAGGTTGTGTCGTTATTGTTGTTATAGTTCTTCTTCATATTCATCTGGCAGCTGATGAATGAATGAATGAATGAGCATATGAGTGAATAAGTGAATGAGCTTTGACATGAGACAGATTTGTATTTTCCCGTGGTCTGCCCAGTGGGAAGGTATCAAAATACAATGGCAATTCAATACAAAATTCATGCTATTTCTGGGCCATTACTGAGAATAATGGAGAAATATCAGGAATACATTGACTAAGCATGAGAGTTTTTACCACTAAGTCTTAATAATTAAATGGTAATAGTATATTTGATGCATTAAATCATTATTTTATTTTTCCCTATACATTTTAGTTTTCCCATACCCTATTTATTTAATTCTTTAATTCCATATTTCACAATGGTAAAGGGGGCAGATACTAAAATAAGGTGTTTAATTAACAACTTTGAGTCCCAAATTTGTTAAATATACTTTCATAGAGAAATGAAAGTTTTGAGCATTAGGTTTTGTTGAAAGATAAAATATTTTATGAGAAAGAGAAAGAAAAGGAAGGGAGAAAGAGAGAGAGAGAGAGAGAGAGAAAGGAAAGAAAGGAG
>NW_006293700.1:4588737-4596990 GCF_000327345.1 Myotis davidii
AGGAAGAAGAGAGGAGAGGAGAGGAGAGGAGAGGAGAGGAGAGGAAAGATAGAAAGAAGGGGAGAGGAAGGGAGGGAAGGAGAGGGGAGAGACCTTGGCTGTAGTGGCTCAGTTGGTTGTAGGTCAGCCCATGCACCCAAGGGTTGCTGGTTTCATTCTTGTTCAGAGATTGATCCCCAATAGGGGCATGCAGGAGGCAAACGATTGATGTTTTGCTTTTGCATTGATGTTTCTCTCTCTCTCCCTCTCCTTTCTCTCTCAAAATAAGTACAAATATTTTTTTAAAAAAAGAAAGAATCCTTTTCAGTTCACAAACATTGAGCAAAGCCTGCGATTCTGAGTGTAGGGTTTTCCTATAAAAGCCATAGAAGAGAGGATGTCATAACATAAGAAAAGCCCACAAACTAAAGGCACAAGGGCAGTTCTCGGGGCGGAAGAGACGCCTTCAGGATACAGAAACAACTGCCTTCATTCAGCCACTCAACTCAACCCTAATGAGCGGGACTGAAACACGGGAGAGTGATGGAGAAACGGAACTCAAAGGCTTTGTGTGTGTGTGCTTGGCCATTTGGGGAAAGCCGAAAGGAGACTGTATCATGGGCTCATCATAACATCACGGGCAGCCAGAGCAGGGTGACAGGAGAGATTTCAAGCCGTGCGGGCCAGTTCCCCATAGTCTGTGACACACAGTAGAGTTCCTGAGGGGTTAGAGAGGGGACGGATAAATGAGGAGAAGCCTGGCAGACACCATTCAGGATACCCAGGGACACAGAGGCACCAGGGATGTTGCCATGGAGACAGCCCAACCCCAAAACTTTTCCTCCCCAACCAGGAGGTTAAGGACCCTTTGTTGTGCATTATAGCACATCTTGGTAAAGAGAAGGAAGAGAGAAGATACCTCCAGATGGGAAGAAATTTGAAATGACCATCGAAAAGACACTAAGAACAGGAATAAATGCTAGTAATTAGCCTACCAAGGTTAAGGTTTGATTTAGTTTTGCTGTTTTTTCATCTGTGGGAAAGGGTGCTTAAGAGCAAGATGAGATCAGTTATAGAAAATTAATCACACCCCACTGCACCACGTCTGAGCTGTAGTACGTCTGACCCTGTGAGGGGGCGTTACCCAGGCATGTTTGGCACCCTTTCCCCGCAAGCTCTGCTTCTGTTCTTTCCCGTGGGCCTATAGAAAGTTGGTGATAACTGTCCCATGCTAACAGAAGCATTTATTGAGAAACAAGGTGACTTGTTCATTCTGAGTGAAATCTCGTAATTGTGAGCATGTACAACTGTGCTCTCCCACAAAAAAAAAAAAAGGAGAATGAAGGTCAATTAGCTGAATTAATCATTGGTTAATGTTAAATAAAATATTATGATAATGTAAAGATATACACAAAACTAAAACCAAGTCAAACTAAGGAAAATAGGACATAGCTGAGAAAAATTACATCAAAATGAATGTTATTCTTGGAAAATAAAAATATGCTAAATTAATGTACATTATACAATGCCTTCTAAGAAGTGATTATGATAAATACTAATACTAACTGAGTTGCAGGACTCTTATTTTAGTTCTTTTGTGTGTGTGTGTGTTTTTTTAGTTTCATTTATTTCTTCTTTTAATAAGTTTTAAATTGATTTCATAAAGGGAAGGAGAAGAAGAGAGAGATAGAAACATCAATGGTGAGAGAATCATTGATCTGCTGCCTCCTGCACGCCCCCTACTGGGGATGGAGCCTGCAACCTGGGCCTGTACCCTTGACTGGAATCGAACCTGGGACCTTTCAATCCGTAGGCCGACACTCTATCCACTGAGCCAAATGAGCTAGGGCTTATTTTAGTTCTTTATATGTTAGCATAAAGCTATTGCTTTGTTTTTTTTTAAAAAAAAGTGTATTCCAGAGCAAAATATGCTAAGATTTAATCATTTAAAAAATGTTTTAGTCTTCTATTTTGCCATTTTTCCCCTATAAGTGAACTGACAGATTGAAAGCAAAGTGAAATTTCAGCATTTAGACTTATATAAGGTCATGAATAATTTAAAGAAACAAACCTCTTGTTTTTTCCTTATAGTGTTACAGTATTTTTGGTGTCCTTTCCTCAATCCTGCATTTGAATTAGACTTCAGTTTGCATGTGAAAATAAAGTCCAAAAGACGAAGAAATGCATATCTTTTAGGTATCAAGTTCTTAACCTATAAAATTAAGAGTTTGGACTTGAAGATAGCTAAATATTTAAAAGTTCTGTGATCTAGGGGTTCTTTAAAATTCATCACACTGGTCTTCAATTTTTATACTAAAATCAAAAGAAAAACTTACATACATTATTGTATTCATATCCATTATATCATCACACTTCAATTATTTTAAAATTCCATAAATATTATGCAAAGAATAGCTTACATCTTTAGTTTTGTAAGGGGAAAAATCCCAAACACTAAAATTCAAAATCAAGAAAGGGCCCAGGTAGCCATCTGGTGGCTACTTAGGGAAATACATCTGAATATGCCCATCAATATTTGAATAGAGAATAAATAATAATTCTTATACTAAGTTAATATTTGTATGATTGTAAAGATTATCTAAAAGGTTTTAATTTATTATGAAATTTAATTTTTTTATATTTTTTAAAGCATATAGTTTTTCCCATTCTAATACTAGTAAAATATACTATTGTCCTTTGCTAATTATTGTAAGTTAGGTCATCATTACATTTTCAAGATAATAGCTCTTCTAAAATATCAGCCCTACATAGACTATGCACTTAAAGTTGTGTAATTATGGGTTATCTTTTTATAAATATCTATATATAGTATTCATATTTATATATAGGACCTTTCAACCAATATGCATATATAAATACATATATACTAATAAGTGCCAGGTTTGTAATCACATGAAAAGCATAGCTCAAGTTTTATAAATAACAAAAAGTACATGAGTAATAATATACAAGCATACATTAACATCGTTAAACTTCACTAAAGTATAAAAAATCAGAGAAAGATCATATCATTCTAAAGAAAGATAATTGTAGGAAAAATCTGTGTATTATTGCTTTTATATACTATATCTCATCTACCTAATTTTATAAATATTTTGAAAAAGAGTTTCTTTTCAATGTATCTCTTTTAAGCAGTGAAATAAAAACAAGTTTATAATTTAATATGACCATGATGAAATGAAAAAAACACAAACAAAACCCATAGATATTCTTAGTGAAGTTCTGTAGGCAGAGACAAAACAAATATATAAATTTACCAGAGGATTGTTTATGCTATATGTCTACATAAAAAAAGAAAAGAAGGAAAGAAAACAAAATTAAAAGCTATGAAAAATAATCCATGTGGCATATTTTTCCCAAAAGGCAAATAATATTCTCAATATATTTAAATAAGTGTTGTTCCAAAAGCAAGTATATGAGGTTAGCAGTGCATTTTATAACGCAATCATTTTATTGGTAACAGAATGTTTTGTTGGGCTTTTGCAGCATCATTGCAGATGAGATTTAATGTAATGTTCACTTAAATATGGAGGCTTGTCTACACGTCTTACCCTGGTGAAAACCCTGCTTAGAATTGATTTTTAAATGTGTAATATTTTTATCCTGTATGACTTCATTGCCAATTTTATGAACAGTGAGTTTTTCAGTCAATAAAGCTGAAAGGAGCAATATACGAAGTTTTAGTCAGGCGGGGATGCAAATTGAGAAGACGATCAGTCTGATAACCAAGGCAAACATTAAGCACGCAACAGCACTTATTTTGCAACCCCAACATCTTCCTCTAGAAATGTTGATGTGAATAAGTTCTCGTGAAAACTCGTGGTTTTTTAACTGGTTTCTTTAATTCTTCGCTTAAGTGCAAGTTTGTTCTCCTCAAGCCAAGGAAAAAAAAAGAGAACATTTTTTAAAGATTTTATATTTTTAGAGTAGTTTTAGGTTCATAGAAAACTTGAGAGAAAGGTACAGAGATTTCCTGTATACCCTCTGGTCCCCTGCCCTCTCCCACACGCATAGCCCCCCCCCCTCATTTAGACTTATATAAGGTCATGAATAATTTAAAAAAATAAACCTCTTATTTTTTCCTTATAGTGTTACAGTGCCCCCCCGCCCCCCGTTATCAACACCCCCCACTGGAGTGGTACATTGTCACAATTGATGAACCTGCATTGACACATCATAATCACCCAGAGTCCATAGTTTACATTAGGGTTCACCTTGGTGGTGTATGTTCCATGAGTCCCAACAAATGTGTAATGACAAGAACCCATCATTATGGTGTCATACTGAGTGTTTCCCTGCCCTGAAAGTCCCCTGAGCTCCACCGATTCATCCCCCAGCTCCCGGCCCTCAACCACTGGCAACCACTGATCTTTTTACTGTCTCTACAGTTTTGTCTTTTCCAGAACAGTTGGAATCATATAGTATGCAGCCTGTTCATATTGGCTTCTTTTATTTAATCATTCATGGCATGATAGTTGATAGCTTTTTAAAGCGAAATACTCTTCTATTGCCTGAATGGTTTATTAATTAGCTCACCTACTGAAGGGCATCATGGTTGCTTCCAGGCTTAAGCAATTATGAATCAAGCTGCTAGTTCCAGAAGCCAAAACCTGCGGTCATCCGTGACCTTCCATCTCTTCGCTTCCCAATAATCATATCCATCACTCTGGCTCTTAAATAGCCCCTGAATCTGCACCCCTCTTTCCATCTCCACTGCCAGCACCCTAATAAAGACTACTCTCATTTCTTGCCTAAAATCTTGCAATAGCCTTTTAACTGATCCACGGATAGTTTCTTATTTTCTCTATAAACTACACTGCAACGGTAGTGGTTTGTCGAAAGCACAAATTTTATTAAAGTCCTTCTACTGTGCCTGTGTTCCCCACCTCCCCCACTTCTCTCTCTCTCTCTCTCTCTCACACACACACACACACACACACACAACACACACACACACACACACACACACACACACACACACACTCACAGAGAACCCATGGGTGTGTTGAACTGTCTCTCATGATAGGGCCTTTTTACATGCCAGGTTCTTAGTCTCCGTGTCTAAACGTTCTTCTTTGTGCCTAGATAGCTCTTCATTCTCTTTCATGTCACAGATAAAAACAGTATTTCCTCAGGGAAGCCTTTCCTAATACCTCGGTCTTATGTGCTCCCCGTGAACAGTAATGTGGGCACCTGGACCCAAATCCCATGCTTTCCATCAGGAAGGTCCCCATCATGCTCAGCTCATTTCCTCCTCCAGTGTCTCATAGTTCTAGAAAGGCTACACTATTGCATATAGAATCTTTTTTTTTTTTAAGTTTCAATTTTACTTAAAAAAAAATTTTAATTTTTCTTTATTGTTGAAAGTATTACAGATGTTCCCCTCTTCCCCTAGTATAGTATTTTTAATATTCCAACTTTATCGTTGCTTTGCTCAATCTAATTATAGGGCCGCCTTTACCCCTGCACTATTATCTGTCCATGGGCTATGCACATATGATTATAAGTTCATTGGTTAATTTCTTCCTGCCCCCTCGCCTTCCCTCTGAAATATGTCAGTCTGTTGCATGCTCCAATGCAGGGGTCCTCAAACTACGGCCCGCGGGCCACATGCAAATACAAATATTGTATTTGTTACCATTTTGTTTTTTTTACTTCAAAACAAGATATATGCAGTGTGCATAGGAATTTGTTCATAGTTTTTTTTTTTTTTAAAAAAAACTATAGTTCAGCCCTCCAACGATCTGAGGGACAGTGAATGAGCCCCCTGTTTAAAAAGTTTGAGGACCCCTGCTCCAATATCTCTGGATCTTTTTTGTTCTTCAGTTTATTTTGTTCATGAGACCATGAACCTGAAGAGCAATAACCTGACCAATATTGAAAAGAAGAGTTTCTGTAAAAGCATTAATGGTTAACAGTTTTTGCTTTTGCTCCAAGTAGACACTTAATAGAGGAGAACCCATAGGATTCCCAAAGCTGTGCTATAAGGACAGGTACACCAGGTGCATACGTTAGTCAGCACGAGTCCTGTCCAGAAGCAGGGCACGGGAAATGAAGCAGTGACATTGGGAGGGCTCTCATAGCCATTAGCCCTTGTGGGAAAAATACAAGAACACAATAGGTAACTTGGCAAGTCATCTTAGGAAGTAAAAGAGTAAGTAAGTGCCAGCACCGGTTTGGGTCAGTGGATAGAGCGTCGGCCTGCAGACTGAAGGGTCCCAGGTTCGATTCCGGTCAAGGGCATCGTACCTTGGTTGCGGGCACATCCCCAGTAGGACATGTGCAGGAGGCAGCTGATCAATGTTTCTCTCTCATCGATGTTTCTGGCTCTCTATCCCTCTCCCTTCCTCTCTGTGGGAAATCAATGAAATATATTTTTTTAAAAAAAGACTAAGAAATCTTCTGTTCTTGGAGAAAAGAGGTGAGATGGACTAATGAGGCAGCTTAGAGAGGTTTGCATTTTCACTGTTTGTGCCACGCGATAGATAAAAGGGCTCCTGTCTCCAAGGCTTGTCACTCCATCACCCTTCACAACACTAAATTCATTAATTTATTTCCTCATTTTAACAGCTAAGGATGTTAGCACTTATGCTGAGGTCACTGAGAGGGTAATACTACTTAGTGGCGCTAATGAAAAGGTGCAGTGGTGACATAAGTTAATTGCATAGTTACCACACAATTACCAATTTGTGCTCTACCGATGTTAACAGAGAATGGAAGACTCTGAATACTGCCTGATATAAGAACAGTCTCTTGGTTGGATGTGACATTTTCATGAACAGGTTTACTCACATAAATAAAGAGGACTCGGGCAAAGTATGTTTTTCCATGTGTACTGGTCTAGTGCTGCTTTAAAATGGACCTTTCTTTGTACTTTCCCTCTTAATCATTCAGGTCTCAAATACCTGGTTGCTAGAATTTAAAAAAGAAAAATTAATGTCCAGCTACAAAAATAGCTCTTTTACTCCTAAACTTTAGCTTGAATTTGACTTTGTTTTCCTATCATGAAGTATCATATGATATGTAAGAAGTACAGAGGGAAGAAATAGATTAGGTTACAGGGACTGGGTTTCCATAACAGAAAAAAATCTCATTAAACAAATTTGTTGGATGAAAGTAAATCTCTGTTACTAATATTTGAATAGTTCTTTACTTCCACTTATTTTTCAGGATCTTAGTATGTGTTTTATATTAACACTAGAGGCTTGGTGCACAAAAATTTGTGCACTCGGGGGCAGAGGGGTCCCTCAGTCCAGCCTGTACCCTCTCGCAGTCTAGGACCCCTCGGGAGTTAACGACCTGCAGGCTTAGGCCTGCTTCCTGGCGGCAGAGGGCAGGCCCAATCCCTAGGTGCAGCCCCTGGTCGGGCTCAGAGCAGGGCCGATTGGGGAGTTGGGGCGCCGCCCCCTGTCATGCACAGAGCAGGACTGATCGGGAGTTTGTGATGCCACCCTCAGTCACACTCAGGGTAGGGCCGATTTGGGGGTTGGGGCAGCACCCCCTGTCACACTCAAGGCAGGGTTGATGGGGAGGTTGCGGCGCCACCCCCTGTCACACACAGAGCAGGGCCAATCAGGGGGTTGGAGCACTGCCCCCTGTCACTCACAGAGCAGGGCCCATCAGGGGGGTTGGGACTCTGTACCCTGTCACGCACAGAGCAGGGCCAATCAGGGGGTTGGGGCACTGCCCTCTGTCATGCACAGAGCAGGGCCCATCAGGGGGTTGGGGCACTGGCACTCTCACACTCAGGGCAGGGCCAATGGGGCGGTTATGGCTCTACCCCGTCACACAGAGCAGGGCCGATCAGGGGGTTGGGGCGCCGCCACTCTCACACTCAGGGCAAGGCCGATGGGGAGGTTATGGCTCTACCCTGTCACGCACAGAGCAGGGCCTGTGGGGGTGGGGGGATTAGGGCGCCACACCGTGTCACAAACAGAGCAGGGCTGATCAGGGGGTTGGGGCGTCGCACCCTGTCACACACAGAGCCGCAGGGCGATCAGGGGGTTGGGGCGCCTTCCCCTGTCACGAACAGAGCTGGATGGATAGGGAGGTTGTGGCCCTGCCCCCTGTCACACACAGAGCCGCAGGGCGATCAGGGGGTTTGGGCGCTGATCCCGGTGCCGGGAGGCCTTCGGCTCCGCTGATCCCAGTGCTGGGAGGCATATTACCCTTTTACTATATAGGATAGAGGCCTGGTGCATGGGTGGGGCTGGCTGGTTTGCCCTGAAGGGTGTCCTGGATCAGGGTGGGGGT
>NW_006293700.1:4597074-4611998 GCF_000327345.1 Myotis davidii
CTTAATTCTGGGCCAGCTTTCTCTCTGAGGCTCCAGCTCTTAGGCCTCCGCTGCTGAAAGAAGGTATCTGGTTTGTTTCGGCTCTATAATCGAAACTCTGTAACAACTCCAGCTCTGAGATCCCAGCTCGCTGAAAGCAGGTTTCTGGGGTTTTCTTTAGCTTCTATATTTGTATCATAGTTGCTTAGAGTTGCATCTCAGAGGCCGGCAGCAGCAGGCAGGGAACGTTGGAGTCCTCCGTCACTGAAGCAAGCAAGCCTCATGTTAGTTTCAAGCTGCCTGGCTGCCGGCCGCCATCTTGGCTGACAGTCAATTTGCATATCTCGCTGATTAGCCAATGGGAAGGGTAGCAGTCGTACGCCAATTACCATGTTTCTCTTTTATTAGATAGGATTTTCACAAATCGCTGGAAAAGCAAAAAGTCCCTATTGTTAAAAAAAATGTTTTTATTTATTTTAAGAGAGAGAGATAGAAAAACATCAGTGAGAGAGACACATTGATCAGCTGCCTCCTGCATGCCTCCCCGACTGGGGATCGAGCCCACAACCTGGCATGTACCCTGACTGGTAATCAAATCGGTGACCTCTTGGTTCCTGGGTCAGTGCTCAACCACAGAGCCCACACTGGTTTGGGCCTACTTTTTTAAAATCCTTTTTTAATCGACATCATTGAGATATAACTGACATATGATAGAATGAATGTATTTGGAGGGTACAGTTCAATAAAAATACACCAATTTTAAAGCAAGGTTTATTTGGTGGTTCTCTGAAGGCTGGCTTCAGTTAGCACTGGGAATTGATTGCTCTATATGGTCATAGCATCTCTAAACTCATCTCTTGAGAAATTTAATTCTCAGAACACCAAGCAGAGTGCATATCTTACCTTTCACCTACATAGCTATCCTAGTAGAGTGAGCATAAGAGTAAACTGTCAAAATAATTTTGTGCTGAGAAGTTTTTGGTTAAGTCGAAATATAACACACACATTTGCTGATAATGAGGCACAATGAGCAGAGTGATAAGAATCAAAGCCATGAATGCTTGGCATTATGCAATCAAAAAATATGTCTTAGATACAAGTTACCTGTGGAGAGTACAGACACAGTAATGAACAGAATGACACAGTCCCTAACATTTGTTCTTCACCTTTCCTAACATTTTATAAGTTATTTAATATGATGTACTAAACCAATTCCTGCTTAAACTAATACAGTTAGATCTGTTCTCTAAATGCTAACCAACACAGCTACTAATGCTTGTTTTCCTATTTGCCTGCTCCCAAAGCATTCTGTCTCTCATTGAGTGTGTCTTCACTGCTGACTCAGTATATTGTCTACTCTGAAGAGTACATATGGGATTATTTTCCCTCTCCATTGATGGGAAAAGCAATTTTCCAGTTGTTGAGGAACTGAATAGAATACTCACTGCGTAGAAAGGTGACCTCCATGATGCTTGTTCTTAAACTGTTTCATGCTCATAGTTATACGTCTGCAAAAGAATATTCACATTAATACTGGGCTCTGTCAGGAGTGGTTAGATTAGGTTATCAAAGTGTGGTCAGTGGACCCACAGCATTAGCATTAGCTGGGAACTCGTTAGAAATGCAGATTCTTGGGTACCAACCGCAGACTTACTCAATCAGAAACTCAAAAGGCGAGGCTCCCAATCTGTGTAGGAACAAATCTTCCAGGTAATTCCAATGAACCCTTGGTTGGAGAAGCTCTGCGCTGAATTATGCTTAGTTAATAAACTTCATGTGACTTAAAATGCCACGGGTTAATGTCTTACCCATGCAGGATACTTTTTGTGTGTTACCTAGCTGTTCTGTGATGTCCTCACTTCAGAACCCATGTTGAAGGAACAGGGCTGCCACCATTTTAGGCGGGAAAATATATCTGGCAATTAAGTGTCCTGGCCTCGAAATACACATGTCGCTTCCAGGGATTCTCTCTACTACACGTACCAACCAGGGTGGTGACCTTCTCACTTGCCAAAGAACCAAGTGATCTAGGTTTATCTTTTACTCCTGTAGCTAAGAAATATTTGAATTTTCCAACTCTACAAGTCTCCTCAATTTTTCTATTCACTTTGACATGTTAATCAGCTAAATCACTTCTATAATCATGTGGTGTGTTTTTTTAAAAATATATTTTATTGATTTTTTACAGAGAAGAAGGAAGAGGGATAGAGTCAGAAACATCGATGAGAGAGAAACATCCATCAGCTGCCTCCTGCACACCCCCAACCGGGGATGTGCCGCAACCAAGGTACATGCCCTTGACTGGAATCGAAGCTGGGACCCTTCAGTCCGCAGGCCAACGCTCTATCCACTGAGCCAAACTGGCCAGGGCTCATGTGGTGTTTTTTCCCTGTATCATTTTGTCAAACATAGCCAATATGTTTCCTGGCAACTCATGTAACTAGGTGTATAATCTGACTTCCAAGTTAACATAAACAAGAGTTTACTAAATATTTCACTGAAACATTTCATTGGAAGTGTGTTTCAGCCTTCTGTGTGTGTCATGCCCTGGGGGTGGTAGCCTGCCAAGAGCTCTCTCTCTGATTGTTCCAATCCTATCGGCCTCCAAACACAAGCTCCTCTGGCCACCAAAGCCAGGTGCTCAAAGGGTGTTCCCTGTGTAGACTGCATGTACCCACTGGCTTTAGTGGGGCTGTGAAAGAGCATGGGGAAAGGGTACACCTGCCAGCGCTAGCAAGGCAGATGAAGTGTGCAAAAAGGGTGCCCACTAGTACATCCATTCCCAGAGAGAGTCCCAACAGGCCCCTGTGGCAACCTAAGGACCTAGAAAAAGAACAAACAAAGCCCAAAGGCAGTAGATGGAAGGAAATAATAAAGATCAGAGTGGAAATAAATGAAAATAGAGACTAAAAAGATAATAGAAAAGATCAGTGCAACTATGGAATGGGTTTTTTTAAGATAAATAAATAGATAAACCTTTAGCTAGGATCACTGAGAAAAAAAGGGACAGGGATAAAATAAATAAAAGCAGAAATAAGACACAATTAATACCTAAGAAATACTAAGGATCATAAGAGACTATTATGAACAATTATATGCCAACAAATTGGACAATCTAGAAGAAATGAATTTGTTTCTAGAAACATACAACCTTTCAAGACTGAATCATGAAGAAATAGCAAATTTGAATATACCAATTACTGGTAAGGAGATGGAATCAATAATAAAAACCTCCCAATGAACAAAAGCCTAAGACCAAACATTCAAAGAAGATTTAAATTTATCTTTCTCAAACTCTTCTGTAAAATTAAAGAGGACATATTTTTAAGACCATATTAGCAAATGAAACTCAATAATACATTAAAAGAATATATACTGTGATTAAGTAGGATTTATTACAGGTATGCAAGGATGTTTCAACATCCGCAAATCAGTCTACATGATATATCACATTAACTTAATGAAGGATAAAAATCATATGATCATATCAGTGGATGCAGAAAACGCATTTGACAAGATACAACATCCATATATGATATTTAAAAAACTCTTAATAAAATGGATACAGAAGTAAAGCACCTCAATATCATAAAGGCCATGTATGACAAGCCCATAGCTAGTAGCATACCCAATGGTAAAAAACTGAACTTTTCCTTCTAAGACTAAGAAGACAAGAATAAGCCACTATTATTCTACATAATATTGGCCGTCCTAGGCATATCAACCATTAGGCAAACAAAAGAGTAAAAGGCATCTAAATTGAAAAGGAAGAAGTAAAACTGTCTCTTTTTGAGGACAGCATGACTTTATATTTGGAAAATCCTAAAAGCTCCACTAAAAAACTATTAGAAGTAATAAATTAATACAGTAAAGTTGCAAGATACAAAAATCAATATACAAAAGTCTGTTGTATTTCTATACACGAACAATGAACTAGCAGAAAGAAAAATTAAGGAAATTATCTCATTTATAATTGCACCAAAGAAAATAAAAAACCTAGGAATACATTTAACCAAGGAGGTAAAAGACCAGAACACTGAAAACTATAACGAAGTTGAATTTCTCGCCACCCCTTGAATCTTCACTTGGCCCTGTGGATGGTTTGACTGATGGGACATTCACAAACATATGACTAGATGTTTAAAAAGCATTAGAACATTGGGGCTTGCCTTCTTTTGCTTCTGGGGACCCTGAGACCACCGAAGGAAGAAGAACTTGCCACCTGAAGGACGAGAGGTCACATGGAGAGGAGGGCTGCTCAGCCATCTCAGCTGAGGTCCTAACATGAGCATAAGACCACTGCAGGTCACCCAGCCTCAGCCGAGCCTCTCAGAACTGCTCCACCCGACCCCCAAAGAACTGAGAGACACAGTAGTTATTGTTGTCTTAAACCATCTCATTCTGAGGCAGCTCATTACAGAGTGAAATCCAAGGGACTGATACATACTTATTTACAAGGCCCCAAATATATTTTACTGGGACGTCTGGCTCAGAAAGATACCTTCTTGTGATGTGTAGCTGGAAACAGTAGCTTGGTGATCAATTCTGGCCAAGGAGGCATAACGTGAATGGCTGTTTGGCATTTGAGAGTGAAGCAATCTAAAGGGAGGCCATGTTGAGAGTGGGCACAATACTTAGACCTTCTGATAGTGGGCACGGTGCTTAGACCGTTCTGATAGTGGGCACGATGCTTAGACCATTCTGATAGTGGGCACGTTCCTCAGACCATTCTGATAGTGGGCACGATGCTTAGACCATTCTGATAGTGGGCACGTTCCTCAGACCATTCTGATAGTGGGCACGATGCTTAGACCATTCTGATAGTGGGCACGTTCCGCAGACCATTCTGATAGTGGGCACGATGCTTAGACCATTCTGATAGTGGGCACGTTCCGCAGACCATTCTGATAGTGGGCACGATGCTTAGACCATTCTGATAGTGGGCACGTTCCGCAGACCATTCTGATAGTGGGCACGATGCTTAGACCATTCTGATAGTGGGCACGTTCCGCAGACCATTCTGATAGTGGGCACGATGCTTAGACCATTCTGATAGTGGGCACGTTCCGCAGACCATTCTGATAGTGGGCACGATGCTTAGACCATTCTGATAGTGGGCACGTTCCGCAGACCATTCTGATAGTGGGCACGATGCTTAGACCATTCTGATAGTGGGCACGTTCCGCAGACCATTCTGATAGTGGGCACGATGCTTAGACCATTCTGATAGTGGGCACGTTCCGCAGACCATTCTGATAGTGGGCACGATGCTTAGACCATTCTGATAGTGGGCACGTTCCGCAGACCATTCTGATAGTGGGCACGATGCTTAGACCATTCTGATAGTGGGCACGTTCCGCAGACCATTCTGATAGTGGGCACGATGCTTAGACCATTCTGATAGTGGGCACGTTCCGCAGACCATTCTGATAGTGGGCACGATGCTTAGACCATTCTGATAGTGGGCACGTTCCGCAGACCATTCTGATAGTGGGCACGATGCTTAGACCATTCTGATAGTGGGCACGTTCCGCAGACCATTCTGATAGTGGGCACGATGCTTAGACCATTCTGATAGTGGGCACGTTCCGCAGACCATTCTGATAGTGGGCACGATGCTTAGACCATTCTGATAGTGGGCACGTTCCGCAGACCATTCTGATAGTGGGCACGATGCTTAGACCATTCTGATAGTGGGCACGTTCCGCAGACCATTCTGATAGTGGGCACGATGCTTAGACCATTCTGATAGTGGGCACGTTCCGCAGACCATTCTGATAGTGGGCACGATGCTTAGACCATTCTGATAGTGGGCACGTTCCGCAGACCATTCTGATAGTGGGCACGATGCTTAGACCATTCTGATAGTGGGCACGTTCCGCAGACCATTCTGATAGTGGGCACGATGCTTAGACCATTCTGATAGTGGGCACGTTCCGCAGACCATTCTGATAGTGGGCACGATGCTTAGACCATTCTGATAGTGGGCACGTTCCGCAGACCATTCTGATAGTGGGCACGATGCTTAGACCATTCTGATAGTGGGCACGTTCCGCAGACCATTCTGATAGTGGGCACGATGCTTAGACCATTCTGATAGTGGGCACGTTCCGCAGACCATTCTGATAGTGGGCACGATGCTTAGACCATTCTGATAGTGGGCACGTTCCGCAGACCATTCTGATAGTGGGCACGATGCTTAGACCATTCTGATAGTGGGCACGTTCCGCAGACCATTCTGATAGTGGGCACGATGCTTAGACCATTCTGATAGTGGGCACGTTCCGCAGACCATTCTGATAGTGGGCACGATGCTTAGACCATTCTGATAGTGGGCACGTTCCGCAGACCATTCTGATAGTGGGCACGATGCTTAGACCATTCTGATAGTGGGCACGTTCCGCAGACCATTCTGATAGTGGGCACGATGCTTAGACCATTCTGATAGTGGGCACGTTCCGCAGACCATTCTGATAGTGGGCACGATGCTTAGACCATTCTGATAGTGGGCACGTTCCGCAGACCATTCTGATAGTGGGCACGATGCTTAGACCATTCTGATAGTGGGCACGTTCCGCAGACCATTCTGATAGTGGGCACGATGCTTAGACCATTCTGATAGTGGGCACGTTCCGCAGACCATTCTGATAGTGGGCACGATGCTTAGACCATTCTGATAGTGGGCACGTTCCGCAGACCATTCTGATAGTGGGCACGATGCTTAGACCATTCTGATAGTGGGCACGTTCCGCAGACCATTCTGATAGTGGGCACGATGCTTAGACCATTCTGATAGTGGGCACGTTCCGCAGACCATTCTGATAGTGGGCACGATGCTTAGACCATTCTGATAGTGGGCACGTTCCGCAGACCATTCTGATAGTGGGCACGATGCTTAGACCATTCTGATAGTGGGCACGTTCCGCAGACCATTCTGATAGTGGGCACGATGCTTAGACCATTCTGATAGTGGGCACGTTCCGCAGACCATTCTGATAGTGGGCACGATGCTTAGACCATTCTGATAGTGGGCACGTTCCGCAGACCATTCTGATAGTGGGCACGATGCTTAGACCATTCTGATAGTGGGCACGATGCTTAGACCATTCTGATAGTGGGCGTGATGCTTATTCCGTTCTGATAGTGGGCACGTTGCTCAGACCATTCTGATAGTGGGCACGATGCTTAGACCATTCTGATAGTGGGCGTGATGCTTATTCCGTTCTGATAGTGGGCACGTTGCTCAGACCATTCTGATAGTGGGCACGATGCTTAGACCATTCTGATAGTGGGCGTGATGCTTATTCCGTTCTGATAGTGGGCACGTTGCTCAGACCATTCTGATAGTGGGCACGATGCTTAGACCATTCTGATAGTGGGCGTGATGCTTATTCCGTTCTGATAGTGGGCACGTTGCTCAGACCATTCTGATAGTGGGCACGATGCTTAGACCATTCTGATAGTGGGCGTGATGCTTATTCCGTTCTGATAGTGGGCACGTTGCTCAGACCATTCTGATAGTGGGCACGATGCTTAGACCATTCTGATAGTGGGCGTGATGCTTATTCCGTTCTGATAGTGGGCACGTTGCTCAGACCATTCTGATAGTGGGCACGATGCTTAGACCATTCTGATAGTGGGCGTGATGCTTATTCCGTTCTGATAGTGGGCACGTTGCTCAGACCATTCTGATAGTGGGCACGATGCTTAGACCATTCTGATAGTGGGCGTGATGCTTATTCCGTTCTGATAGTGGGCACGTTGCTCAGACCATTCTGATAGTGGGCACGATGCTTAGACCATTCTGATAGTGGGCGTGATGCTTATTCCGTTCTGATAGTGGGCACGTTGCTCAGACCATTCTGATAGTGGGCACGATGCTTAGACCATTCTGATAGTGGGCGTGATGCTTATTCCGTTCTGATAGTGGGCACGTTGCTCAGACCATTCTGATAGTGGGCACGATGCTTAGACCATTCTGATAGTGGGCGTGATGCTTATTCCGTTCTGATAGTGGGCACGTTGCTCAGACCATTCTGATAGTGGGCACGATGCTTAGACCATTCTGATAGTGGGCGTGATGCTTATTCCGTTCTGATAGTGGGCACGTTGCTCAGACCATTCTGATAGTGGGCACGATGCTTAGACCGTTCTGATAGTGGACGCGGTGCTTAGGCCCTTTGCTCTTCCTCCTCCTTCCTACCTGGAATGCAGATAAAATGAATGCATATTAAAAACCAGGAGTAGAAGAATCCTGCACTAAAGATGGAGGAGCAGGAAGATAGAAAAAGCTTCAGCCCTGACTGCAGTGTTTGTTTAGCTTCCCTGCCAGGTGAGAATGACTCACCTGCAGGTAGTTATTTATTTATTTATTTAGTTAGTTAGTTAGTTGTAATTTTTTAATTTTATTTTCAATCTTTAATTTCTTTATTGATTAAGGTATTACATATGTGTCCTCATCCCCCCCCATTAACCCCCACTCATCTACTGATGGGCACTTAGGCTGTTTCCAAATCTTAGCTATTGTGAATTGTGCTGCTATGAACATAGGGGTGCATATATCCTTTCTGATTGGTGTTTTTAGCTTCTTGGGATATATTCCTAGAAGTGGGATCCCTGGGTCAAATGGGAGTTCCATTTTTAGTTTTTTGAGGAAACTCCATACTGTTCTCCCACAGTGGCTGCTCCAGTCTGCATTCCCATCAGCTCACCTGCAGATTTTTAGTTATGTGAGAAAAATAAAGCCCTTTAAACTGGTGGTCACCAACTGGTGGTCTGTGGACGACTGGTGGTCTGTGAAGTCGGGAAGGTTGGCGACTGCTGCTTTAAACCACGGGGCAAGGATAGCTGAAATACTCACTCTGGGTAACGGAACGTGAGGAGTCGCTGATGGCATCTATGTTGCTGGGTGAATAATGGTGCCATTAATCCAGAAAGAACAGCATGTTTGGGAGAAAGATAACTTCGGAGACTTTTGGAAACATTGAGATTGAAGTGCACATGAAAATAAAAAGACACTATTTAAAAGTTAACTGGAACTCAAAGCTCCTAGAATTCTGATTCTTAGGAAAAAGTTCTGGGTTTGAATATAATTTGAAGAATCAGCAGCCAATTTTGTTGTAGGGAACATCATTACAGTGCCTGGGATCACCCTGGAAGAGTATGTAGAGTGAGAAGAAAGGAGTCCAAGAGGAAAGTCTTAGGAAATAGTAATTGTTATAGAAGGTTGGAGCCAAGTCGTAAGAAATACAGATAAAATAATGTTTAAGAGGGTTGGAAATAGACCCTGGTGAACTTGATACAACAACCGAACATGTGCTTGTTGGATTGCCAACCAGGAGGCCACTAAGGAAGGCCCTTCTGAAGAGCAGTGGAGTGGAGCCACGGAAGGCCAGGATAAGGTGGGGGAGGAGTGAATGAAGCTGTTGCTAAAGGGACCATAAGTCACCCTGACTAGGCTGCAAATGACAAAAATAATACAATAAATAAATAAACTAAATAAATAAAATATAGGGCAATACCAAAAGGGGATGGAGTAGAAAGAGCAAATTCTGTTTCTTTTTAAAAAAAATATATTTTATTGATTTTTTACAGAGAGGAAGGGAGAGAGAGAGTCAGAAACATCGATGAGAGAGACACATCGATCAGCCGCCTCCTGCACATCCCCTACCGGGGATGTGCCCGAAACCCAAGTACATGCTCCTGACCGGAATCGAACCTGGGACCCTTCAGTCTGCAGGCCGACGCTCTATCCACTGAGCCAAACCGGTTTCGGCCAAATTCTGTTTCTTTAAACAATTTTTTTCTTTTAGTTTATTGGTAGGAATTGAACATATTTATAGCCTTCAGGAAAGGAGCCATTGGAAAGGGAGAATATGAAGATACAAGAAAAAGAAATAATTGGTAGAACAAGGTCGGGCCTAGGCAGGAAGGGTGGGATCAAGAACACAGGTGGAGGGATTAACCTTAAAGGGGACTTGAATCTCCTCTTCCTGTGAGAGTGTCAATATTTCTTCCTGAGAGGGGAGGTGCACTTAGATCCTCACGGATACACAGCAGAGACACGGATACACAAAGGGCCTGACTGCCGTAGTCTGGAGCTTTGATCCGAGGCCTGATCTTGATTGAAGGTGTGTGGGAGGTCAGGAAGACACAACTAGGGACATCCCTTGTAAAGATTAAACCATAGCAGGAATCCTGAGCCAGCTGCAGTCAGCTTTTGAAAGCATTCACTACTCTTAAATTCATATCTACACAATATAGTGCTACTTAATTCATATTTCACATGTGGATTGAAACAAACAAACAAAAAGCACAGCTCACCTACGGTCACCCTACAGTTTCTGAAATTATCAGTACGCTTCTAAAAGTGCAAGCTGGTTCTCATGATACAGTGGTGTGGAGAGGATCTGAATACATTTCATTGTGATGATTTCAGATTCTTAACTCTCGAACTAAGCTCACATTTATAAAGTAGCTGTCCTGAAAAGAGGGGGATATTTTGCATAATTAGAGGAGAGAAAAATAGGTTCACAGTGTATACACGTTTTGCTTAGGGCCAGTTCAGTTCAGGGGTAAGTGTTTGGTAGTATGTTGGAGGGCTTCTCAAGGATGGTTTAGCTTAGCATTGGTGACTCCATTACTTGAAATTAAAGTACAAGTGGGCATTGAATCTTGGGCAAGTCTGTGGTAAAAGTTTGCAATAGAATCTGTTCAAAACTGTACTAGGCAGATGAGGTAAAGGAATATGCCATTTACTTATGACCATATGTGTTTCTTAGCAGTTGATTTCACAGTGGGGGTAATTAACTGATGTTTATGCTTTTCCTATGGATATCTAACATTTTTCAGATCAAATTTAAAAATTAAAACAAATGTTTCTTGTGGATGTATCTCCATGTCTGTTTTATCCCATGACAATGGTCTCTTTTTGCCTCTTTTCTCAGCTTCATAATTCTTTTTTTTAAAAAAATATATTTTATTGATTTTTTTACAGAGAGGAAGGGAGAGAGATAGTTAGAAACATCGATGAGAGAGAAACATCGATCAGCTGCCTCTTGCACATCTCCTACTGGGGATGTGCCCGCAACCCAGGTACATGCCCTTGACCGCAATCGAACCCCGGACCCTTCAGTCCGCAGGCCGACGCTCTATCCACTGAGCCAAACCGGTTTTGGCTCAGCTTCATAATTCTGATCTTCAGCTTCCTCACTTATAAAATGGTACAAAAAATATAAATCTTCTAGGGTTTGTAAGTACTCAATGTGTCAACTGATTAAAAGCCCATAAAACAGTCCCTGGCATGTTGTGAGCATTCCCCCAGAAGTCACCCAGCTATTAAAATATGGTCAAGATCTTTTAATGACTTTCTCACTCAGCAAACCTTCTGCATATGCTCAATGTAAACCTCAAGGAAACACAGTTTATGTTGCCATAACCAACGAGATTTTAACCTACTGTGTTTTGATATTCTATGAAGTCATTTTTTGAAGGAGTATAATTACTTGTAACAAGGCATCAAGAGCAAGTGTATAATTAACTCCATCTTCTCTCTTTCTTTTCTTTCTTTTTTCCCTTTTTATTTTTTCTCTCTCTTCCTCTCTCTCTTGCAAAGTGGAAAGGCTTTTGTGGATATTTTAAGAGTCCAAAAAGGAAGGGGATATTTAATAGTTTCCTTTTAAATTCTTAATATGAATATTAACTATATCTAAAACTTATAATAAGCTTAATCCCAAAGAAGACAAACAACATGAAATCTATGTGAAGAGGATATGCAGAAGAAAAGTGAGTATGATAATAAATTGATTATTTCAGCAAAGATCAATAACCTTAATGATTACTCAAAACAAAAGGAAATTGGGGTGCAATTGAATAATTATGTTATGAAGTCCCTGATCCACTTGTTTATTTCCTTTCCTTTAACTTTAAAGTTACTTTTTTTTTCATCTTTAGACTTGTCCTGGTTTATACTCGTAAATATAAAAACAGCTAGAGACTGAGTTCAGGATGCCTAGAATCATCACTTTCTCTCATGCCCACTAGATGGCAGGTGTAGGACTCTGAATACCTTCCAGAAACTAGGTGTCAGCTGTTTTATTGGCAACACTAGATGAGAAAACCGATTTGGTTCAAAGTAGGAAATTTAAAATGAGTCTCTTTCTTCTCCTCAATCTCCTACACATAACCTTAAAAAAAGGAACCGGTAAAACTGGTAACGGAGTATAGGATTACTAATAAGGCTTTTAGGTTCAGTCTACAATTACAGAGTAAAAACAACAGCCTTCTTGCGTATTGATGTTCTTTATTGAAAAATTGTAAAACTAAAATCTAGCAACAAATCTGTACTTAACTAGCCAACTATTTTCATGTAAAACATTAAAGCTTTTTTTCTTTCCCCTTTGGGCCATATGCTCTAAAATGGTGTGCTGTCTCTGTATAATCTCAATCATTTTATCTTCTCACCGTGGGAAGGTGCTGTGGATCTCTGTTATGTAAGGGGCAGTTAGAGATTACACTATAACTTGGAACTCAATTTCCTTTTTTGTTTCTCTTTATGATAGGACATAGTAGGGAAGTAAGAAACTTTAAAAAAAAAAAAGATTTTTTCTTTTTTGCTCTGTAGTTTTGATTAGGAATTTTTTCTCCTGGTTTGAAATAACCAAAATTTCTGCTTTGAACATGTGTGCCTTCCCATTGAGGGGCCAAAGCCCTGGAAATGTAAAGGGTCAGTCTTAGTTACAGAGGGGTTCATTGCAGAGAAGGGCGTGTTCTGCAAAGACAAACAGGTCCCACTGATAGTTGCCAAGGGCACCGAATACATCTTTGCATTACACCTTGAACGAGCATGCTCATATCGCCTTTTTTTTTTTTATTGCATGCACCATAAATGACTGTAAAAGTTTGCAAATCTTGCAGAGACCTTGGCAATCAATACTCCAGCAGGAAGTCTACAAACAGAGGGGGTGGGGAAAAGAGATCCAGCCTAGCAGTTTGCTTTTTTGGCCCAGAAACCTAACGTTGACATGGAGAAGTGTTGAATGTACCATTTTCACAGTCTCAGCCAGGTGCATAACATATGCAAAGCAGTTTCCATTTAGACGCTCAATCTGAAATCTAGGCTTACATGTATATTACCAGGCTCTGTAGTCTGGGGACATTCCTGTGGCCTTATTCACATGGGTTTCCTCTGGGAGCTCCTGATCTGTGACATGAGAATAAAATAAAGACTAATTTTTATCTGTGTCAATGTGTGGCCAAGCAGGGTGCCCAGTCCTGGAGGCCATGCCTGCGGCTTTTCACAAGTGTTTTTAAGCGCCTGACTCCCCAGAAGGGCCAGGCAAGGTCTGGAGGTTGCTTTTTAGAGACTACAGGGTGTTGATGCTGGAGGGACCTTAGTCAATCCCTCCTGCGTATTCGATCTGCCTCCTCTACTGATGCGTTCGACCATGTCGAAGGTCCGACAAATCAAGGAGCAGATGGGGTATCAGAGCCCTGGGGTCGGGGGCAGACCTGGCTGGAGGCCTTGCGCGGGGTCAGAGGAGATGCAGCAGCTGTGGCTGTCCCACTTCCCAGGGGTCGAAGCCTGCAGCCCTATCCCCTGATCATCTGTGTCCCCTCTTTGGGCTGCGCTAGGGACGGAAAGGACTGTGCTACACTAGAAAGAGACGTGGGTGCGGGGGTAGTGATGGGCGGCGGGGGGGAAAAGGCCCTTGCACCCCGGGCCGGGATAGCTTCAGGCTGTTCTCGCCCCCACCCCCGCACCACCCTGCTGACTGCGCCCTTCCCCCTCCCAGTCCTGCTGACCGGAATCCCGGCCTCCCTTCTGATGCATAAACATTCAGTGGCCTCCAGGGAGTGTTTGAAATTCTGGTGGAGGCAGCTTTACCCGTCCTTTCGCCCCCAGGGTCAACCACAGGCCCAACGGCCGTGCTTGGGGGATGCACTTAGCAAGGCTCCCAACATTTGATTTCACCTGCGCACCCGTGGTCCCTCCCCGCCTGAGGTCCTTTACAAACCAGCGGCTTGGAAGGGGTCATTGGGCTTTATCCAAACCAGAAAGGACCACCGGCGAGTGGAGAAAAGGTTTTTCTGTTTTTCTCCTGCGCGCGAAGGTGCATAAGGGTGAGTGGTAGTCCCCCTGGGTTGCGCCCGCGCCCAGCGGTTGCCGGATCCACTGTGGGCGCCACGGCCGCGCCTAGGACCCCGGGCTTAACCGGGTCAGCAGAGGTGGAGCGCCGGGCAGGAAGAGGGCACGTCCCGGTCGCAGTGTGTGACGGTGTCATGTACAGGGCGACCTCGGATACAGGGTCTCCATGCTGGTATCAGAAAGACCTTTGCCCTGCAAGTCCCGCGCCCGCCCCACCTGAGCGCTCTGCCCAGCGCCACCGTTTTTAATAGTGTCAGAGCCACTGGTGGGAAAACCCAGTGTCCATCTAGATCAGTGGTTCTCAACCTTCCTCATGCCGCGACCCTTTAATACAGTTCCTCCTGTGGTGGTGACCCCCAACCATAAAATTATTTCCATTGCTACTTCATCACTGTAATTTTGCTACTGTTATGAATCATAATGTAAATATCTGATATGCAGGATGTATTTTCATTGTTACAAATTGAACATAATTAAAGCATGGTGATTAATCACAAAACAATATGTAATTATATATGTGTTTTCCGATGGTCTTAGGCAACCCCCGTGAAAGGGTCGTTTGACCCCCAAAGGGGTCTCGACCCACAGGTTGAGAACCACTGATCTAGACGGTCTGGAGAAAAGAAATGGTGTCAAATAGGTGATGGAGGCGGAAAGGAGAAGCATGGGCTACATAAGACATGTAACTGAAAAGGGAAGTAAAGGGGTTTTTAATGCCGAATTTTGTTTAGGTTCAAAGATCAGATGTGGCATCAATAGATGTGCATATAATTTCTTTCTAAGCACTAACTATTGAAAC
>NW_006293700.1:4612044-4613725 GCF_000327345.1 Myotis davidii
TTCCCTAAAAACTGATCCAGATCTCTCTCCTTCTCATAATGCTCCCCCGCCCCCCAATGCATCAGGAACAGCTCTCCATTGAGCGCATTTTTCATGTTCAGCATCATAAACCCACGCCACGAAGAATCCTAATCAATTAGTTTCAGGAGCATATAAGGGATTCGCTAAAGCTTGGTCGACTGAAATTGGTTGGTCTAGTGAAAACTGCCCGGAGCCCAGCGGCTCCCGTTCTTGCAGCTTGTTTGTTTATTTATTCTGTCACCCGAAACCACTCCCTTCTGCCGCCTATGCGAGAGGACTGGCACCGGTCCACACACTCTTGGAGAGTTTTCAAAATTAGGCAAATCAGTGCTTCCTTCCGATGGCCACTAAGCCTCAGCAGAATGGGTTATCCGTCCACGAAGGGGCTGCTCATTAGTCAGACTCCTTGCGCTGATAAAATCCTCCTGCAGAGCCTCTACATATGGCGCCAAAATACCTTTGAACACACAACATGGGATGGGCATTTCCTTGGTGATCAGCGCATCCACCACACATCAGATGTTGAGCTGATTACCCAAACCCACCGAACATCCAGAATTCACAGAGAAATAAACTGTTGAACTAAAATAGAGTTTCTCTGGTGGAAACAAGTGTCCAATGCCATTAAAGCTTCCGTGAACGGGGGATATGGAGAATTTCTGTCTCCAGACTTTCAGCGTTTTATGGGAACTCAATGTTTAATATTTTGGCATATAATGAGGCAGCCTTCACTATCCGCGTCGCTGGCAATATTTTTAAAGAGACTGTCCACAGGTGACCTATAAACAGCGCACCTGCGGGAGATTTGCATCCTGAACAGGACCCGCTAATTGTTCCTTTTCCGCCTCAGCCTCCGCTGAATGGGTTCCAGGGAGACAGAGGCCGCTTTCCTGACACCGTTTGCGCAATGGAGACCCAAAGAATGTGTTTTGCTCAAGAAGGTCGACCTACAGAAAATAGTATAGGACCTCTCCCCTTTGTTCTGATTTCTAAAACAACCTACTACTTGTTTTTAAAAGAATCTTTCGGCAAGAGACTCAGATCCAGGAAACCAAGTTTAGTAAACTCGATCTAAAAGGGAAAAACAACAACAACAAGGCAACGAACCCCAGCCCTGTGATGTCCCTGGCATGGTTATTAAGGTCTTAAAATATCCGCCAACCCCCAGGTCGGAACAGAAAAATCTTACGGATTAAATAACTATTCATCTCATGCGGATAATTACTTGTTTGAACTGAAGTCATTCATTCCTGAAACCACCACGTTAAATTGCTAAGATGTTTCTAAGCGCCACCGCCCCGGCGATAGTGCGTGGTTAACACAAGCCTGGCCCCGGCGGCCCGCGCATCTCCGCGGGTCTGAGCTTCCCTTCTCCCGGCGCCCAGCTGGGAAGGTGCGGGCAGGGGAGGGAGGGGATGGGAAGCTTCCCGACGGCGCGCAGTGAAGAGGCGCTAAGGACCGAAGCCACAGGTGGCCGCGCCGCCCGGGATGTGGGACTGACTCCTCTCCCCCTCCTCCCGGACTCTGGCCGAGCGAGGCGGTCCCCAGCGCCAGGGCCCGAGTGAACCCCAGCGGCTCAGGTGCAGTTTGTCGAAATGGTTGCGTTTCCCCTGGTGCCGTGGCCGCTCGGCTGTCTCTAGGAACCTGTTTAATTCCCTTT
>NW_006293700.1:4614411-4615983 GCF_000327345.1 Myotis davidii
CGAGGCCGCCGGGGGCGCAGGCAGCCACGGGCACGCGCCCCCCGCCAGCCGGGCCAGGACCGTGAAGGAAAGTGGGATTTGTTGGAGAGAGCGCTCTGGTGTCTGCAGAGGGTCACGTGGCTGCCAGGCCCCTGGGGGCTTTGGTGGACGGAGTCTGTGTGGCCTGGGCCTGGGCTTGGGCTCCTGGATGCCTGTGGACAGTGCAGGTTGGTGGGGAGGGGCTTGGTCCTGGAGCATCACCCCAAGGCTTTGGCTCCAGGCTCAGCTGCTGTGGGTTCCCCGAGAGACATTTGGGGAGTGGGCGTCTTCCGGTGACCCTGCTGGGCTGTTATAGGAAAAACTATACACACACACACACACACACACACACACATACACACACACTTACATACATGTACATTTACCTGTAGGTACATTTACATATATCTACATGTACATATAGATATATTATTTACCTACGCATACATAAATACATGTATTTACCTGTAGCTACATTTACATATATCTACATGTACATATAGATATATTTACCTATGCATACATAAATACATATATTTACATATATATATTTAAGCAGTTTAGCTTCCTTTGGGAAGAAATGTTCTTTGCAAGCTTATTTAGACAATGCACTAGTTAAGCGATTGTTACTGCATGTCTAACGGGCTGAGCCAACACATGATAAGACCTTGGCTTTGGATATCATAGGTGTTTCACACCTGATGTGCCCTGTTCCTAAGGCTTGCTCAACTCCATCAAAGGCTCCTCTCCAGCATTCAGTGTCTAGTCCGCCTTCAGAGGAGGCCGAGAGCTGGAGAGTGCAGCCTGCGGAAGCTCTCAACTCCTGGGAGGCCCTGAGAACTGAACACCTCACTGATAGGAACATTCCTGTTTGGTTTTGTTACTTCTTCCTGATTTTCCACTCATTTTCCACGTTTCTCCTCTCTGCACAAGCATTTATTCATCGTAAGAATATTCTTCCTCTCCAGCTATCACCATTTTCCCATCAAAACCCCCTGTCCCCACCCTCTCTGGACACACCTTCTCTGTTTTCCTCTTCTGTGCACCTGCTATCACTCTTCATTGTGCCTTTGAAGTCAGAGGCCAAGTGTAGGGTTGGGCTCCCCCCTGGTACCATTTGGGGGAGAGGGGAGGAGAGGGAGGTGGCCAGTAGCAGTGGTAAGATCTCATTTTTCACTTTTCTCCCATTCCTCCTTAGCTCCATTTATAAGACTACAAGTACAGAATTTTTCTCAGTGTGCGTTATGAAGGTAGTGCAACCCTTTTACTAAAGTGTGTCTATTAACATCTCATAAGCATTTTATTCTGCAAGTGTGATTATCCTATCTAATAAAAGAGAAACATGGTAATTAGCGTACGACCGCTACCCTTCCTACTGGCTAATCAGGGAGATATGCAAATTAACTGCCAGCCAAGATGGCGGCCGGCAGCCAGGCAGCTGGAAGCGAACATGAGGCTTGCTTGCTTCAGTGACGGAGGACTCCAACGTTCCCCGCCTACCTTGCCGGCCTCTGAACTTGCATTTTGAAACATTGTTACAAATATAGTAACTAC
>NW_006293700.1:4616435-4638175 GCF_000327345.1 Myotis davidii
GCTGATTGGGACTGAGAGAGACAGGCCTGACACGCCCTGGAGCCCTCCCTAGCTGGCCAATCTCCCGCATCTCTCCCCAGCTCTGATCATGCACAGGTGGGGTCCCTCGGCCTGGCCTGTGCCCTCTCGCAATCCAGGACCCCTAGGAAGACGTTGGAGAGCCAGTGTCGGTCCGATCCCACAGGGGTAGCACGGCTCAGCCAGAAGCCAATCTCACGGCTGGTCTGTGGCAGTCGGACATCCCCCGAGGTCTCCTAGACTGTGAGAGGGCGCAGGATGGGCTGAGGGATCCCCCCCCAAGGCACAAATTTTTGTGCACCGGGCCTCTAGTAAGACTATAAGACAGTGCAAATTAACTTTGAGGACTACTAAGATTTTTCTAAATACCTGCATGTAAATAATAACTTTATTTTTGAGTTCCCTATTTCTTTTGAACATTATTTCTATGAATTCTGAAAGTACTACTTGCTTATAAAGCATCATGAAAATTATTGTGAAATACAAAGTGAACCCCTTTCTTATTTTACTCTATATGTGTAACTACCATTGCTGGCTGGGTTTATGTCCCTCCTACTGTATAAACAGGAATTTTTCCTTCATTATTTAAAAAAAATTGGATAATGGTTCTGAAACTTATTTTTCTTTAATAGTTTCCAAATATTTATCTGTCAATATATGAAGAATTTTTTTTCCTAGTGCATGTACTCTGTGTAGCCAGCCAATATCCCCAGAATATTCGCTTGGATTTTCCAATTTCTTACTATTACAAACAGTGCTGCCACGAATATTTGTGTTCATTATCTCTGCACTAGTGCTGCAGAATGTTTATTCTGAGAGGATTGCTGGCTCCAGGGGCTGTTTACTTTAAATTTGCTAACTATTGCAAAGAGCCTTCCTCACTCCCCACCGGATATTGACCATGCTCTTACCCACACTGGATAATAATGAGGGAAGATGTTGCCCAACTGATTGCTGAAAAATTGATTTCTCATTGTTGTAGTTTAATATTTAGAAATTATATGGGCCAGTCCTGGAACGCCTGATTTGCAGAGTCTGAGAATTTTGCTTTAAAAATATAATAAAGTAGAAAGGGAATTAACTGCATTTCAAAATACTACCTTATTTTGAGCTTCTAAAAGATACTACTGCATTAGTTGTTATCTCTCCATTTACTGAAGGGCTAGAGATACTGGTGCATGCTAAGTGAGATGTCTATGTTGCAAACAGATGACTACAGTGTGCCTACTAGTTGGTGGTGTGATTTTGTGGCTCTTGACTTACACGTTTGCCAACTTCATTAACAAGGATTCCGTTCTCTGGGAATGAAGGCATGGTCTTCAATGAGATATCATAGCTTTGGATCCTTAAGAAGTTGTAGATGCAAACAAAACAACAGAGTGCACAAAGATGCATCCTTGTGGAATCACTTCTCTCCCCCCTCCCCATGGGAACTCTCACCTGTTAGTATTGATCAGCTCACGCACAGACAGGAATGCTTCAAATATGGTTTACTCTTAGAGCTGAACAAACGATTTAGGAATACAGTGGGGCCTTGACTTACGAATTTAATTCCTTCGGAGACCAAGCTCATTAAGGAGCTCGTTAAGGAGCTCGTTAACTCAAATTACTCTATCAACTCAATGCAAAAAATCGGCTGAGAGACAGCTGGTATCTCAAATAACTCGTGAGTCGGGACACTTGTAAGTCAAGGCCCCACTGTATTTGTAATACATATATTTAGCTAATACTTATTGAATCCTTAGTATGTGCTAATAATATTCTAAGTCACTTATAAGAATTTTTTTTTCTTTTAGTTTCTTTAAACAACCCTGTGCAGTTCATGCTAATATTCTCCCCCTTTTCAGATGGGAAAAATGAAGCAAAAACTTTAAAAGTTGAGTAAGGTCACACATCTACAAAGGTAAACGTGGAGATTCAAATCCAGGCACTGTGAGAATAACCAGGCTGCTCCATCTGGTCGTTGGTTGCTCCCTGCACAGGGGTGCCCCACAGAGGGGGAAGTACAAACCTGGACCTGAGTAGGACCCACAGGCCATGCCATGTTCCCTTGCTCTTGGCTGGGCATTCCAGGGGAGGGCACTCTTCTAGGTCACAGCAGGTCTGTAAGGGCCCTCAGCACCTGCTCCTGATGGAGCTACAGGTGTACACATTCGGATGCTCACGTCAGTACCTTTGGAACTCAACACTGTCTTGCCCATTCATTATGGATACATCTTCAAGAACAAAGACCGGCCTTAGTTACTGCCTATCCTTCCTACCTTATATTTAGTACTGGATGGCCCAGTATGTTCTCCACATGGGAGACTTAGCTCAGAGCCTGTGGTGTTATGTTGCTGTGAATATCTTTGGTTTTATCAAGACATTTTTCTGGAAAAGGTATAAGGAGTTCGTGTGTGTGTGTGTGTGTGTGTGTGTGTACATGCGTGTTTGCGCGCATACATGAGTCTTTTAACATTTGGAGGTACATGGCGGTCTTTGAGGATGACCAACTCATGGCATATAAGCCCAGAGAGAAGGCTTTATTGTCACATAGGGAGTTTTATATTCTTGTTAAGCTATTTACTAAAGGGGGGGCAGAGGATGGGGGACTTGGGCAAGTTCACTTTTTTGAGGCCCAATACCAGCATTTTTGAAGTAAATGATTATAATACCTATCTCATAGACTTAGTATGATTATTAAATATGTTAATACATGTACACCTTTTGAACAGTGCCTGGCACTTAGTAAGTACCCAATAAGTATTTGGTATTGCTGTTGTAGTTGTTGTAGAATGAGATAAAGCATCTAAATACTGCTTGATTCACAGTAAGTTCTTAATGTGTCACCTGCTTTTATTGACACTCTCTCTGGAGAAATTGTACTTACATACTCAAATTGTACATGGCTTCAGGAGTTTATGAATCCATAGAAACCTGGCCACGGCCTCTAATAAGCCTTGGAGATCCAATGATGAGTAAGAGACACGGTCCCTGAATTCCTGGGGCTTTTAGTGAGGCAGTGTAGAAAAGGATCGCCCTGCATGTAGGCCAGTGGTTAGAACCTGGGTTTTGCAGGCATCCACACCTCTGTGCGAATCTCAGCTCTGCCCTCTCCCCGCTGTGTCCTAAGCAAGTTCTCAATGCCTGTGCTCAGTTAAAAAAGTTGTAAAATGAGAATAATAGTCCTGACTCTCAGAGTATAATTATAATTAGTGGATTAATTAATTCTTGTATTATTTAAACCAAGCATGTTATTTGTTGAATGTTTGACCTTTCTCTACGCTCTATTTCATTCTAGAAGAATCACATTTATCTATGATAGCAAAACGTCCACATGGACATCTAGGTATTGTATCCCCATCACTTAAAAGTGTCGGCTGAAAACGTCATCTGGGCCTGGCAGTTTAGTTATTTTTAGTGTTTTGAATCTTTGAGTGTTTTTCTTTTCTGGTTGCATACTGAGTGTGCTCTGCTTGTGCCCTTGACTTCCTTGGGTCATGGCTACAGGTTGCAAATAGTTGATGTATATTAGTTTACAGGAATGAACTTATGTGCACTGCACCAGGTGCCTTGAACACAAATATAAATAAGCCGCATCTCTACCCTCAGACACAAGTAATTTACTTGGAAGAAAAACATATATCACCTTCTATACCATATGTGATAACTTTGGCATTGGTGCCAGAGATAGAAATACCTGGGAAATGGGAGCACAAAGCATAGTTTGAAGAGTCCTGAGAGATTTCACGAAGGAGTTAATGCCTTCCTGATTAGAACTTGCTGAATAGAGAAGAATCAGAAAGATGTTTGGGGCAGAGGATATTACATGTGGAATAGGTGGAGCAACAAGAGGTGAAATGGGGATGGAACACTGAGCCAGATTTTGACCATCTTGAATGTGGGTGACAAAGATTTGGGCTATGTTTCCTAGGCCAGCGGTCGCCAACCTTTAGGACCTCATGGACCACCAGTGATCCACGGACCACCGGTTGGCGACCGCTGAGGCAGTGGGGAGCCATCAAAAGTCTGCAAGTAGATTGAGTTATGAAAGCCCTCTCCCTTTTTTTGCTCCAGGTTAATTGACAGCATTTTGGAGGACAGATTAAAGAGGGAGAGACAAAAGACAGGGCAACAGTAGGAACCTTTCACAAGAGTCCCCTGGCCACAGTGAAATGCAAACAGGATAGGATAGAATCTAGTGATGCTTCAAAGGTGTTTAAACTGAATTTAAGAACCGTAGAGTGTGGAAGAGGAGAGGAAGCAGGGGATTGAAGCTGACCTTAAGTCCATATTCTTTAGGATGGTACAGGACACTTTGATTTGATTATGCTTATTAGGAATTTATAGTTTTTTAACAATTCTTACAAGTTCGTGATTTAAAACTTAGTCTGTATGGCAAAACTAAACTTTTCGGTCATTTAACTGAGGTTGTTAGATATGTAGGAAGACTATTGTTCCATAGTTTGGGCTAATTTTCAGCAAAGTAATTATTATTTCTAACCTGAATTTTTGCAACAACCAACTGCTTCCCCTTCCTTATCTTCCTGGCCTCCACTCAGGACCCCAGATGGCAGTTAGAGTGACAGAGAGAAAGCCAATTTGATCATTTCGTTTAAGTTGTTAAGCCATGGCTAGTGTGGCTCAGTTGTTTGAGCATCAACCCGTGCACCTAAAGGTTTCTGGTTCAATTCCCTGTCAGGTTGTTGGTTCAATCCCCGGTTGGGGTGCATATGAGAGGCAACCAGTCTATGTTTTTCTCTCACATCAGTGTTTCTTTATCTCTCCCTATGCCTTCCTCTCTCTCTAAAATAATAATAAAAAAACCATATTGAAAAAAACCACCATTTGTTAATTTTTTAATGCCTTAATACCCTTAGTCTGCAGTCCATGTGACTTCCACTCCAAGCCTCATTTCTCTCTTTTTGAGGTCCCAGACTTAAAACTTCAGCTGGTATAAGTATTTTAGTTCCACAAATGCACTGTTCTCTGTACCTTCAAAAGTGATGGTTCTATCATTTGAAATAGGCACCATCCTCATCATTCCCTCCCCCTTCATTCTAGCCAACTTCCCTTTATCTTTGCTCAAATACCACCTTCAAAAGCTTTTCTAATCTACTGACCCAGTATAACAATTTAGTGTATCTTGTTCCTTCCCTGTCATAATTACCAAGTTCATCACACACTGTGGTTGGATGTTTGACAGTCATTCTCCCAGACTTGACTGTTAGACATCTGAGGGTAGGAACTCTGTTATTCTGAACCACTTTTTAAATTGGGCCTTTAATTCAAGCTTAATGAGGATGTGTTCACTGAATAAATGAGTAATTGTAATGGAGAAAAAAGGTGAAATACCAATAAAATAAATGTGTTGAGAACCTCATTTTCAAGCACTACATTCTGTATTGGGATCAAACAGTGACTAGAACCGTTCTCGCCTAAGATTTTCATGTCTGGTTGGGGATATGAATGACAATATTTCTACTCACTGTGATAAGAGCAAACGTGGAATACTGGAGAAAGATTACAGGAACCTAGCAAAAGCCATACCAACTTTTTCTGGAGTAGGTTACACAAGAGACGACATAGGAATTTTTATTTTTAATTTAAGAGGGATATAATTTATTGATATTGAATATAGTTACTCAGATAATTATATTGAGATGTAATTTACATTCGTTAAAATCCATTGTTTTTTATAGCATACACTTCAATGAGTTTGACAAATGTATGCCTTCGTGTAACCACTGCCACAATGAAGATATAGAACATTTTTTGCCCCTTCCCCCTCAAATTGCCTTATGCCCTTTAAGCAGTCAGCCCTTCCTCATTTCCCCAGGCAACCACTGATGTGATTTCTGTCCCTAATGTTGCCTTGTCTAAACTGACATATAAATAGAATCATATAGTGTGCAGCCTTTTGGGCCTTGCTTTTTAAATTTAGTATAATCATGTTGAGATTTAGCCATCTTGTTGTATGTATCATTAGCCTATATTCCTTTTTAACAAAACAGATCTAGGAGGTACAATTGGCATACAACAAACTGCACATATTTGAAGTGCACAATTTAACAAGTTTTGACACATGTATGCACTCATGAAACAGTCACCACAATCAAGACAGTGGTACAGCCAGCTCTGCAGGTGTGCTCATGTTCCTCTGTAAACCCCCTTCTGGCTCCTGAGACATCCACTGATCACCTTTCTGCAAATTAGTTTGTATTTTCTTGAATTTTTATATCCATGGGACCATACACTATTCTATTGTGAATTCCTCTGAGATTCATTCATTCTGTTGGACCAATCAATTCCTTTTTTTCCTTGACTACCATGACATTGTATGGATGTGCCTCTGTTTGTTAATTCATTGACCTGTTGAACATTTGGATTGTTTGCAAATTTGGGCTTTTAACAAATAGAGCTGTTAGGAACATTCTCTTACAAAGTCTTTGTGCTGTCTTTTGTTTTATATAATTACCTACACCTGATCTGATTTGTCAGCGAATAGCAGACCTGCCAGTATGACCTCCAATGAGCCCCGCTTTTCCCACTTCCCCTCCCCTCTCCTGCTCAGTGTCATCACGGGAGCCGTGGTGATTGCATAGGCAGACATCTGCCCCAGTCTATTCACTGCTCCCTCAGTTTCCATATCATTCCCTTCAGGTTGATCTTCCTAAACCACGAATAAGAACATGTCATCTCCCTGCTTAAACCCGGCCCACGGCTTCCCACAGTGTCCAGAATAAAGGCTATACTCGAGGTATTCGGTGATCTGGCCTCCCCATCTTCCTCACTCTTACCTCTCACTCTCCTTTACTCCCTGGCTTCTGGCCACATCAGGTTTTCTCAGGGTTCCCCAAAAGCCACGTATTTTTCATCTGAAGGCCTTTCTCCTTTGCATTTGACCTCCTTTCTTTTTTTTTTTTTAATATATTTTATTGATTTTTTTACAGAGAGGAAGGGAGAGAGATAGTTAGAAACATCGATGAGAGAAAAACATCGATCAGCTGCCTCCTGCACATCTCCCACTGGGGATGTGCCCCCAACCCAGGTACATGCCCTCGACCGGAATCAAACCCGGGACCTTCCAGTCCGCAGGCCAATGCTCTATCCACTGAGCCAAACCGGTTTCGGCTTGACCTCCTTTCAAACACCCCCACCTCCCACACATAAACATCGCATGAGTATCTTCATCCTTTGGTTCTCGGTTTACATGTCACTTCTACAGAGACAGTTTCAGGAGTTTCCTCTGATTTCTAAACATGCCTTCCTCCATGTGTATGGCAGATCCCAGATAATCACACCCCCCAATCCCACCCCAGCCAGCTAGGAGGTCTCAGCAGCAGAAGCTTGGGTGCACATTGTAAAAGGGATAAAACAGAAGGCCAGGGGAGCAAGAGAAGGGAGGGAGTCGGCGTCCTCAATAGTTAATAAAGTAGAAAAGAATGAATGACACATTTCTTATTCTACAGATCACTTGAAAACTGATATTTCATGACACATTGTTGTGTGAATACTGGGTAAAATGAATGTTAAATTTCTGAGTGTTGCAAAAATCATGACTAAGCTAAGTGTAGCAGTATAGCTTTGATAAAACAATGAGTTTGACTTTTTTACAAAGCCTATTAAATTGGGGGAGGGGGTGGAAATCCAGTGAAATAAATCTGTTCTCTGTATTTTATTTTCAGGCTTTAATTTTCTTGTTGCATTATCTAATATTGACTGAGCACTTGTTATTGGCAGGCATTGCTTTCCATGCATTACCTGCAGTCCCTCATTAGCCCTCCTCACAACCCAGTGGCTCTGTGATTAGTGTTCTTCCCAGACACAGGTTACACAACCAGTCAGTAGCAGGAGTGATGTTCTGAAACTCCTAACTGCTTCATTTTATTCTCTCTGAGATCCAGCCTTCATTTGTTCCAGTAAGGCGGGATCCACTCTCCCTTGATCTCCTGCTGTTCTGCATATTTATATCCAACTACACAGCCACTTGCGTTTTTTGCCTAGAACTTTTCCACTTTGCATCATTCAGAACTCCTGTTTCCTCCATGTCTCTCCTAAGCCACTCACTTTATCTGAAAATATAATCTCTGTTCTTTTCCCATAGATCTGCCCTTTAATAACATTTTACATTAAAACTCTCAGTGTATTTAGACCTGTTCTTAATGATCAGAACAGAATCAGAAATGACATTTGAAGAATTTTCTTAAATAATAATTTAAGTTGCCCGTAATTCCGCATACACGCATTTCCTTTTTTTTGCACATTTTTTGCCCAGTCTCACATATGTGTGTTTGTGGGCATGTCTTGTTATTTTATTCACCATGATTAATTTGTATTAGCTAATTTTTCACTGATTATTGGATTAAAACTTTTTATTGAGTTGTAGCTAATATTAACAATATACTCAAATTTCTACGTACGTAAAATTTAACCATTGCCATCTAAAGTAGAGTATTTCCAGTTCCCTAAAAACTACCATTGGGCTCCTATTCAGACATAGATTACATTTGCTTATTTTGCTGTGTTGCTGTGTATATTAGTAGCTTGTCCTTTTTCATTGGTCGATAGTGTGACATTGGATGAATATGTGATTGTTAATTTACCAAGTCTACTGTTGACGGACACTTGAGTTGCTTCCAGTTTGGGGCTATTACCAATAAAGCTGCCTTGGTCAGTTTTTAGTCTCTTGTTGGTTGTATACCCTCATTTGTGGTGGGTATATTCCCAAGAGTGGGATTACTGGGTCCCAGAGGATGCATATGTTTGGGAAGTATTTTCTTTAAGTTTTAAAGTCTATTTAAGGTACTAGTAGACATATTTCTATATTGTAAAGTGGTAAGAATATTATACCCATCATACAAAAGGGGAGAGAATGAGTAATTAGAAAAGTGGTAACCTAGTTGAGTGTACAAACTCATTTATGGCAAAACTTAAAAAGTTCCTCCTTTCTTTTATTGCAAATGAAACTGAATGACTATTAGTTTACATAAATATATTCCTAAATGAATTTTCAGTAATAAAATTTTTGTTTAGATACTGATATTCAACTGTGATTACAAATACCTTTGTTTTTATTCTTCAAGGATTTTGCTCATGCCATTCATTGTGTCTGCCCAGAATCACATTCTCACTAGTCCCTTCATGTTCCCCATTGCCCTGTGTGACCACTTCACACTCCCTAAGTCTGAACACACACTGTCCACTGACAGGTAAGTATTTGTTTATGTTAATGAACCCAATGAAACTGGGTTTAACTAGAGTTCATAGGTGAGCACAGCACACAGGACCCTCCCCTCCCACACACACAAATCCTGAGTTTTACTGTTTATCAGTGAGCATGATTTTGAAAACTGACTTTTTATTTCGGTTATGACAACAATACGTTTAAAATAACTTAATCTATTCTTGTGAATTCTGTCTTCTGCTCTTTGTATGGCCAAATGTTCTCTAAATGATTCAAATGATTCTTTTATGCCCTCTCTTATACCTCTGAACCAGGAAGTGGGCACCAAAAATTCCTTCCGCGCTGGCATTCATGTGTCGTCATTAAGCAGCTTTTATTTGTTAGGGTGTGTCAGCAGTAAATATTTTCTCTCCAGTCACCCAAATTAGAGCCACGATTTGAGGCGTAATAATATCGTTGAGATGCAGATCAGACAGTGTTTCCATGGTTGCAATTCTTATTTATTGAAAGATAAAAGGACCTGAAGTGAAAAGTAGATGGGAAGTGATTGTGATTGGCTGAGTCTGTGCAGCTTCCTGGCACTGATCGAACCGTGTTGATGTTTCTTCAATGCCCAGGAGTATTTCAGTCACTTGTTAAAGCTCCATCATGTGAAGGCATTTCCAGGCCTGGGGTCATGATGGGGTGGGAGAGACATGCAATGATTTATTTTGAAAAGAAGACAAAAATCAGATGTAAATATTTCAGATCTGTGTATTCTTTTCCATGTTGTTATTTAAGGGATTTTACTTAAAAAAAAGTTTTGGAGTTAATATTTAAAGGCATTTGCTCTTACATGAGAAGTGAGACCATAATAATGTGATTATTTTAGGGCACTTTTTACCAACAATTTACAACATAACCTCTTACTGGCTATTTGCAGGCACCTTTTCACTTCTGCTCTCACTCTGGTTCTTAGTGTCAGGATGAAGCTTGTTTTCTGAAGCCCAGTGAGTGCTGAGCCTCTAAGAAGCAGGACATAAGAAACTAAGAATAATTTAACCTCTAGTATAGTACCTGACACATCGTGGGTGCCTCAATAAATATATGCTGAATGGGTTAATATATTAATGAAACAGGTAAAATGTCTTGAATGTTTGATTTAGATAATAGCAGGGTTATTTTGAGAAAATTATATAGTACTCCTGTCAGTGCATAGTATAGCATATGAAATAACTTGTATTTACTAATTTTCATGAACTCTGAAGTTTGTGTAGCCCTTCAAGCCCACAGTTCTTTTCTTCTATGTGCTGTAGACGAGCTCTTGGACATGTATGAGTCATATACAGCAATACAGGCAACAGACATCAACCGTCAACCCCAGTGTCATCAGTAGTACGGCAAATAAAACATTGCTTTATATGTTTCTAAGATTTAACCATGTTGAGGGTGTACCTCCCGTTCAGGTGTATAGTATAGTGGTTAGACAATCCTATGCTTTACAAGGTGATCATGAATGTTAGTTGTATTCGTTACATTCTGTAAAAGGAAGAGTGGGAATAATGATCAAAATCTCATGTTAATGCTTAATTATGTTGGCATATACCTGGCAGTTGGGTGTGCGATTGGAGAAACACGCACATGGGGCTCTCGTAGACTGGCAGTGTTATTTCTTCACTTGGGTAATTTTACTCAGTGTTTCACTTATAATTAATATTTCATCTCTACCTGATTCCTTTTCTGACATATTTCACAATTAAAAAGAAAATAAGTGCCGAACCGGTTTGGCTCAGTGGATAGAGCGTCAGCCTGCGGACTCGGGTCTCAGGTTCGATTCCGGTCAAGGGCATGTACCTTGGTTGCGGGCACATCCCCACTGGGGGGTGTGCAGGAGGCAGCTGGTCGCTGTTTCTCTCTCATCGATGTTTCTAACTCTCAATCCGTCTCCTTTCTTCTCTGTAGAAAATCAATAAAATATATTTTTTAAAAAGAAAATAAGCTGTTCCTTAGAGATAACAGTATGTTAAGTAATACCCTTGTATTCTTGGAGCTTTCTGCTAAAGATATACATTAATTCATTCAACAATTGCAATTACTCTAGGCTCACTGAATGAGAAGCATGTGGTACCATCAGACTGCAGTAGGAGGTGAAATGATGCACTCAATGATCATAATGCACAGATATTTATACAATATGTGTGTACTCACGTTTCCTCCAATGTTCACTTTTGAATTACAGTTGCCAGTCAAATCTGAAAACTATCACGTGGTCCTAGCACTCATGACTCCTTTGTGCTTTTTGTTATGCTGTGACTCACGACCTGAGCTGTCAAACTGGTGAAACCCTGTTAAATGAGATGCGTTCACTGATGGTGAGCTTGGATAGTACAGCAGGTCCAATTACTATTAAAGCTTCTAAATGATTACCTTCCCTTTCTGTCTTACCCCATCATGGACTTGTAACACAATTCATGAACTGGCTTGGATCCGCAAACCACGTGTTGATACGTGCACCTGGAAACATGCTCCGGGATATTTATAGCAGCAAAGTTTGTGAAAGCAAAAATTGGAAACACCCCAAAACGTCTATCAATAGTAGAATGGATAATGCATTGCGATGTGTTCATGTGATGATTTACTAAAAAGCAGAGAAAGTAATAAATCACTCCACTGTCCATCAGCACAGAAATCTCAAGCAAAATGTTCAGTAAAAAAACAAAACAAAACACAGAAGATCAAGTCAAAGAAGAATATATTATGGTAACATTTTCACTTATATAAAGACCCAAACAAACAACTAAATTGGTGCTTCCTTGTTATCAATTCATAGATATGTGTTAAAGCTCAAAAGAAATGTAAGGAATTATTAGCACAGGGTATTAATTTACCACCTGGAGTGGGGGTTCAATCAAGAAAGGGACCCAGGCCCTTCATTTAATTATTATTATTAAACTGAGCAGATATTATATCTTGTTATATATGCATGTATGTATAAATATTTAGATTTACATATAAATAAATCAGGTTTTGTAATAAAATTACTAAAATTATAAATATGTACGACTTTAAAAAATAGGACTTTTTTGAAAGGCCTATATAAAGATGTGAATAGGAAGACATTACCGAATGGGAAGACTCAGGATTATAAAGCTTTGAGTCCACCTGAATATATATACCTGGTTTGGTTCCCATTAGGAAAACGATAAACAAATAAAATTCAAAAATCAACACCCATAAATATTCTGAGGCCTAGGAGGGACAGTAGGTCATTACTTTATACTGAGTTTCAGTGTAGGGATTTGATCGTGACAGTCTAAAAACTTTGTTCTTAAAGTGTTTTGGGATAAAAAAAAAATGCAATCAAATGTCCACATTAATTGAGTTGGCCAGACCCCTCGTAGCACAAATGCTCAGATCACTGTGGCAGAAAACCAGAGAGCAGGTGGCCAATCTCAGGCTCTGCTACTTAGTGACCTCATGATTTTAATTGAAGCTCTTAATTACTTTATCCAGTTTTCTAGTAACTAAAGTAAAAATAGCAGTAGTATGAAAAACTCAGAATTATTGCAGAAACTATATGAGAAAACACATTAAAAGTCTAATGTTCTACTTTAGTAGACAAAAATTATTAGTCTCAGCCTCACTCTAATGAATAATTCTGTTAAATTGGATATTTTACAAGTTCACTTTTCAGAATGAGAGCGTATGGTATAAGTAATGTAATGTATTTGTGTGTTTTTAATCTGTGTTGTGAGCATCTGTTCATCTTTCCGTGGATGTGACAAGTAAAACCAATTATAATTTATTTTATATTTACCACATGACAAAATTAAATTTCAAAAAGCATCCCTCTCTTCACCCTCCACCCAATGTTAGAAACTGAAAGTATAGATAAATAAGGGTGACTTTCCACACTGAATATAATTGAATTCCTACAACTACAATAATTAAAATGCTATGATACTGATTTAAGAAAAGGATACAGCAATGGAACAATACAAAAGCTCAGAAACATCTGAATGTTTATAAATGTATAACACATGATTACATGATATAAATTGAATATATGGCTCTAATATGTAAGTTATTATAATACATCTATGGAGAAACTATTCAAAAAGTGATGCTGGCTGGATGCCATTGAAAATGAAAAATTATGAGTGACATATAAGCATAATGAAAAACACAAAAAGAACAAATATCTATCTGATCTTGTGATAAGGAAAACTTCATAAAACAATGTAAGGAACTGTAAGAGGAGGTAATGATAGGTTTTCTAGAAGACAAATATAAAAACTATGTAGAAACATAATATAAAAATCAAACAACCCCTCGATATTATTTTCTGTAAATACTACAAACTTAGGTTTAAATCTCTAACATACGAAGAACTCTGTATATTCAAAAAATTGTCTGGTGTAGGTTGAATATTTATATTTAACATGGTCATTTGGGGACTCAGGTTGTTTCTTTTTTTAAATATATTTTATTGATTTTTTTACAGAGAGGAAGGGATAAGGATAGAGAGTTAGAAACATCAATGAGAGAGAAACATCAATCAGTTGCCTCCTGCACACCTCCTACTGGGGATGTGCCTACAACCAAGGTACATGCCCTTGACCGGAATCGAACCTGAGACCCTTGAGTCCACAGGCTGATGCTCTATCCACTGAGCCAAACTGGCCAGGGCTCAGGTTGTTTCTATGTTATTGCTTTGCCATCACCTAGAGCAGCATTGGGCACTCTTTTTTTTGTGAATGTATAAAGGCTCAAATAGTAAATACTGTAGAATTTGGGGACCATATGGTGTCTGTTGCAATAACTCAGCTTTGCAATGGTAGGGTGAAAGTGTCCATAGACAACACAGGAACAAAAAGGCATGACCATGTTCCAATAAAACTTTATTTACAAAAACATGCAGCTCCATAGTTATATGACCCTTGCCATAGGGCATTGTCTCGCCTTGCCTCCTTGATGCTAAATCACAGGCACATTTGCATTCCAGATTGCAGGAAGGCGAGAGTAGAGGATTTCATTAACTGTAGTTTAAGGCCCAGACACTTAAGTGGCAAGCATCACTTTTGATCACATCCCATTAGTGAAAACTTAGCCACATGGCTACACCCAGTTGTGGGGTGGCTGGGAAATGTGGTCTCCACTTCCAAATAGTGCCCAATTACAAATCTTTCTGTGGAACTACTAGTGGTCTCTGCCAAACTGGTAATCAAATAAATTCAACATTATTTTACAGTTTTACAATAAATAATATAAATAATATCAAAGAACAGAAATAATACTCAGAGTTGGCATTGCACCATTACTAGTTGTAGCAGTAATCTATACTAATAAAAGGGTAATATGCTAATTAGACCAAACATCCTTCCGGACAAAGCCATGGTGGCGGGGCCAAGGCAGAGGCAGTTAGGGGTGATGAGGCTGGCAGGGGAGAGCAGTTAGGGGGATCAGGCTGGCAGGGGAGAGCAGTTAGGGACATCAGGCTGGTAGGGGAGGACAGTTAGGGGGATCAGGCTGGCAGGAGAGAGCAGTTAGAGGGATCAGGCCGGCAGGCAGGTGAGCTGTTAGGAGCCAATGATCCCGGATTGTTAGTGGGATGTTCGACTCCCAGTTTAGGCCCAATTCCTCTGGGATCGGGCCTAAACTGGGAGTCAGACATCCCCCAAGGGGTCCCGGATTAGAGAAGGTTCAGGCCAGACTGAGGGACACCCCCTCCCATGCATGAATTTCGTGCACCAGGCCTCTAGTGTTTACAGTAATAATCATTGCAATCTTATAGTCAAGAGATGAGTACATTTATTGTCACTATTTTCCAAAGGAGTCCCTGAAGTTTGAAACATTCAAAAACGAAAGGCTGCGGTTAGTGAGTATCTGAGCCCTGACTCCACTCTGCGCACTCCTACATTAGCGGATAATGACAATAACCGCCCTTGTGGAGAGTGCATTGACATTGTGGGTCAACATCTGTAAAGAAATTCATACCATCTGACTTAATGATTCCACCTTTAGGATTGTTTTTCTCTTTGAACATAGTTAATGATGTAGCCACTCATTACAGTTTGCCATGGAGCCATTAAAAGAGTGTTTTGAAATAATAATGATATAGCAGAAGGTACAGGGCATAATATAGTGTCAAAATAAATAAAAAAGTTTGAAAAACTCCAAGTAGAGAATAATCTGTATGTAGCAGATATTTATATACCTGAATGTATGACATGTGTATGTATGCATTCATGGATAATGAATCTATAAATACATATATATGTGTATGTGGTATTTAATATAATAAAAGATTAAAGGAGTAATTTGGATGATAAAACTATAGGTTATTTTATTCTTTATATTTTCTACATTTTACAAAATTTTTGATAATAGACATACATTTTATCTGAAATAAAATTATTAATTAAAAGTAACTTTTACCAGTCATATAATTTTTTAGTACTAATAACTATGGTTAATAAAAAAAAAAAGAATGAACATTTTTAGAAAACTGATCAGATCGAGTAAATTAAATTTAGATGAAATGCATTCTATTTATGGACATGTTTCTCACTTAAATTGTTGTTTTTTCCTAGCATGTATATGTCTTTCATGTGGCTGCTTTTATATTTCTACTTCGCTAGCTTTTGGTGCTATATGCCAATTGGTAGGCCATCTTATTTTCATTTTAGTTTTAATTTCTACCAGGAAAGGGCTTATCTCTGAAGTCCTATTTGTTTTAGTTTCTAGCATAGGACTAATACCATTCCAGCTAATTTAATTGAGTTCCAGTTATACTTGAAGACAGAGTCGATCAGTGTGGCACCAAAAGCATTCACAGTGGCTCACCAAACACTACTTCGAAAGTTGTGAATTCTCTTTTCCTTTTTTCTCTCTGATAATTAATTTAGTTATTATTTATCACACTATTTTAAGTTTTGATAAAAGTGGTTGTATTGAAAACAATTTAATGTCCGGAACCAGGAAACTTTTGAGACCTAAATGCACGCTAGTTTTAATTACGCTTTTGCAACAGCCAAAAACTGACACTCCCTTGTGCAAACTTAGACTCCTGGCCACCGTAACAAGATTTAATTATAACCAGTAAAATTTACTTTTAATATTCAAATGGAAGATTTGTGATTCAACAATTAGGAAGTAATCACAAACTCCTTTTAACATAGCATTGGTGTTAGAACAGTATTTGATTTTAGCGATTCCCTCTATTAGAATGGTAACAGCATTAAGTTTCACCTTTATGTTATATATTAGAGACCCGATGCATGAAATTTGTTCACGATGTGGGGGGATCCTCAGCCTGGCCTGCACCCTCTCAAAATCCGGGACCCCTTGGGGCATGTTCAACTGCTGGTTTAGGCCCAGTCCTGCAGGGGTCCCTGTGCATTGGACCTAAACCGGCAGTCGGACATCCCTCTTGCAATCCAGAACCGCTGGCCCGACTGCTCGCCTGCCTGCCTGATCACCCCTAACCATTCTGCCTGCCTGCCTGATTGCCCCTAATCACCTCTCCCTGCCTGCCTGAGCTCCCCTAAGCTCCTCTGCCTGTATGATTGCCTCTAACTGCCTCTGCCTGATCCCCCCTAACCACTCTACCTGCCTGCCTGATCACCCCTAACCACTCTGCCTGCCTGGCTGATCGCCCCTAACTGCCTCCGCCTGCTTCCCTGATTGCCCCTAACCACCTCTGCCTGCCTGCCTGAGCTCCCCTAACCTCCCTCTGCCTGTATGATTGCCTCTAACTGCCTCTGCCTGATCACCCCTAACCACTCTGCCTGCCTGCCTGATCGCCCCTAACCACTCTGCCTGCCTGCCTGATCACCCCTCACCACTCTGCCTGCCTGATCACCCCTAACCACTCTGCCTGCCTGCCTGATCGCCCCTAACCACTCTGCCTGCCTGCCTGATCACCCCTCACCACTCTGCCTGCCTGATCACCCCTAACCACTCTGCCTGCCTGCCTGATCGCCCCTAACCACTCTGCCTGCCTGCCTGATCACCCCTCACCACTCTGCCTGCCTGATCACCCCTAACCACTCTGCCTGCCTGGCTGATCGCCCCTAACTGCCTCCGCCTGCTTCCCTGATTGCCCCTAACCAATCTGCCTGCCTCCCTGATCACCCCTAACCACTTTGCCTGCCTCCCTGATTGCCCCTAACCACTCAATGGGGGGCAGTCAGCCAGGGCGAGGGGCCGTGGTCATTCTGGTCATTCCACCGTTTCAGTCACTGGGCTTTTATTATATAGGATTATGCTGTTTTGAAGAGGGTGGAGACTGTAGGAACTGACTTTTCTTTTTCCATTTGGAACACTGATGAGTTCCTTTATGTCATAGCTCCAACCTGAAATTCAACATTTTACTGACTAGTTTATCTAAAATATTGCTTTTCATTTTTTCTCTCTGCAATATTCTTTTCCCCTCATCACCATATAGCTCCCCTATACCCTCTTCCACCCCTCTGTCCTCACACTGTTGTCTGTTTCCATGAGGTATTTCCCTCTTTTTTCTTTTTTGCTCAATACTTCTGCCCCCCAACATCTCCCCTTCCCCAACACCCCTGTCACTGGAGTTGTCTGCCTGCCCTCTATCTATGAGTCTGTTTCTATTTTGCTTATCCATTTCTTAGGATTCTGCATGTTGTCTTTGTTTTACCCGCACAATAATAAGAAATGAGATTTTAGTTCCTTAAGAGGAGTGTCACACTTTAGAGAGAAAGATAAAGCTTCTTCAAGGTGGAGTTTCTGAGTTCAGCTTTGTCCACCCTCTAGTTCAGTGAGTTACTCCTACAACTTTGTCTCTTATCTAGAGTTTTATTATGTGAACCTCAGCACATAACTTATCAGAAGTCAAGCTCCTTTCTTATTCCTGGGCCTATGCAAACCCTCAAAAGTTAATTATGTGGATGCAAGGTATCTACAGGAGGTGTTACTGAAAGTGCATGTCTTTAGTTATATAAGTTAGAGCTCTTCCACGTTTATTTCCTCTAACATTATACTCTGAAAACCTGAGTTTATTCAGAAAATGTTAAAGGAAAGTGTAATATGCTTGCACTTACTCTTTGTATGCACACATTTCATTTTTGAGTAATAGCCAATGCTTATATACTTAGGTTAAATTCTTTCCACCCATTATTATTGTTATTAATCAAGAAATTCATGACCTGTGAAGATTTCTGAGCATCTGACTTATTATTAGAAAAATAATTTCGAATTACAGGGATTGTTACAGGAAGGAGAGAAAGACGAACCCAGTATAACCAATGCCTGCCAAAAAATATTACTATTGCTTTCTCACGGGCTGCATAGAATGTTACTCAATGATTGATGGTTGGAATAACATTATATTAGGAAGGCCCAGGGTGATCATGTAGCTTAATTCCTTCATTTAACAGAAAACTGATGGACAGGCAGCATTGTTCTTGGCTTGATGTTTCCATAGCATGTTTTCTACCTATTTGTTGGACTTAATAGTATCTTGAAGGATATGCCCTTCATTGGTTTGCTTTCCACTTGATTGAGGAATTCTTGAAGGCACACTCGATGATCATTCATTATAATTCTGGTTCACATTGCCTAGGCCAGTGGTCGGCAAACTCATTAGTCAACAGAGCCAAATATCAGCAGTACTTCTTCAAAATAGACTCGCCCAGGCCGAAAACCGACTTCTGCGCATGGGCCACGAAGTTTCCATTGCACTGTATGTGTGCGCCTGCACGTGGTATTTGGTAGAAGAGCCACACTCAAGGGGCCAAAAAGCCGCATGTGGCTCGCGAGCCGCAGTTTGCCGACCACCGGCTTAGTCTATAATCGGCCTTCCTCAATAGATATGTTCAGAATGAATTAATGAGGAAATGATGATTATATAAGTTAAATGTTAAGAGGTTAAATGATGGCTCGTCATCACCCACCTGGGTAGCAGTCATGCCAGGCCACTTCAACTTGAGCTCTCTGTTCCCTTGACTGGGCTGTTCTTATATCTGCAGCCAGACACGCTGGTCCAGGATAGGACGTTGTGGCTGTATTCCTGCTAGAAACAGAATAGCACAGGAGCTAAGAACATTGATTTGGGCCACGTGGAACTAGGTCCCTGCTCTACCTCAACTGTGGGCAAGTTATTTCCTATCTCTGATCACTTACGCTTTACCTTGCAAAATGAAGAAAATAATGCATGTCACATAGGATGCTACTGAGGGTTAGATAGGTATAAAATGTTTAGTACATTTTCTGGTACAGCCTACACACTCCAACTGTGTACTCTTTCGTTATCCAATCCCATCAGCCGACCCGAAGATTCCAGAATGCACACAGATGGCTTCTGCTTCAGTGTTGTGCTCTCCACAGAAGTCCCTTTCTTTCCAGTTATTTGCTTAGCCCTCTTCCTGAGTGGTGAATTCTTAGAGAGGTCTTCTCTAATCAGTTTATCTAAAGTAGTCCTAATCATGCTATCATCGCATCTTCCTGCATTTCTGTTCCTTGTACTTAGCAGTCACTGACATTTTGATACAGACTTTTACAGTGTTCCTCTTGCTCATGAGAATGAGGCCCGTAAAGGCAGGGACTTTGTCCTTTTTATTAACTGCTTTGCCTCCAGTGCTTAGAAACAGTACTGGCTCTGTAGCACCATTAAACATCTATTTTTTTTTTTTTGACTAAATGAAAGGTATGGTTTAAGAAAATGCTGCTATTAAGAATCTAATTATGTAGAAAACTCCTAACATACGTATATTACTATAAATGTTAGCATTGTGGAGGGAATGGCGTATCAATGTCAATCATATATGAAAAATGAGATGTAGGTATTGCTCTTCCAATTGCTCCCACACCCATTGCTTTTGTGCAGATAACAGGTTCCTTAAATGCATTTTTCTATTCCATCAAAAACCAAACAACTCATCTTCCAAATTACATAGACCAGCCCTCAAAGCAATAAAATACTAACCAAGTTTCTGGGTGATTGACTTCCTAAGAAATGACTACCACATTACCATGCTCTTCTTGAGAACACTGCAGTTTTTGAGAACATAAAATTTATGAACTTTTTAAACCTAAGTGTTATATTTCATAAAGCTCTCCCATCTGTCTCTACTTAGAGAGAGATATTTTATCTATTTATTTTTAGGTAATCACATTGCTTCTAAATGGATAGGAAGTGAATAATAACTAAAATGTTTCATAAAATGTTGGTATCTTTAGTTATACACATTTTCAACAATGACAATCAATGTGATGAGTAACGTTCAGGTAATTTATGCTCCAGAGAACAATTAAATCAATTGCTACAACCTGGTGTTTCCCGTTATGCATGAACATGGAGAACTATAATTTTCTGGATAATTCAGCTTAAAGCAAAATGAAATGTGCAAGTAATTAAAGAAAATGTTCTACTAACATTTATCTTGATAAACTATTTCAGTTCTACATTTGATTTTGCAGACACATCCACGATGTCATTGAATTAGTGAGATAATTACAAGAGCTCATAAAGGTGGTAATTTCCTCCATATTTTCTGCTAGAATGCACTGTTAACACAATTTCGTCTAGAAGTTACTTTTGCTTCTTTTAAAATATTAGCAGTTTGCATATTTTCTGTATGAAGACAGATTTCATCTCATCACCTTCTAAAAACTATCTTGGCCTTAGGCTAGATGGGAGGTTGGTGCCTACCCTAAGATATGTACCTTAAGCCTATCCCTCTCTATACCCCTAAGGTAAATCTTTCTAGGACCATTATTTAAATGAAGAAACTGAAGTTGTTCAGGATGAGACAACAGGTAGCAGAGCCAGAATTAAAAACCTGGGTCTCTGTAACTCTAAAGCCATTATTTGAATAATTGGAGGAGAGAGCTGAAATCTTAGAGAGGTTGAACCTTTCCTGGAGCCTAACATGTTGCACTGAATCTAGGAGGTGGGTCTCCTGCTCCATGCTTTAGAGAACACTCTGAGAAGCATGTGGAAAGTCTGGGTTGAGAAGGTGGTGGTGGTGGGGTTGATGGCTGCGCAGGTCTTGCTCAGCACAGGGCTATTTCCTCATTGGAACATTACCGTAGGGTAGGATGGAGCCATTTTTGGAAGTGAGGTGGCAGGATCTAAGATCTGATGGGTCTGGGCCTGACTTATTGGGAAGAGTTGTTGGAATTCAGTTGGTGGTTGAAGGGAGGTGTGAGCTACAGAGGTGAGCCATGGCCCCTGAGCAGCTTCATGGGGAGCCTGGCATCACCTCTAGGCTGGGTTCAAGAGCCTCAGATGGGATGACTAAGTGACAGAGGAGTGAGCATGGTGAGGTAGAGCTACTCATTAGATGGTTGAAATTTTTATGAAAATAAAAACTTGCTATTACTACTATAGAAATTAGGTTCTCCTTACTGAGGAATTTTCAAAATGGTTTCATGATAAATGCAGTATATAAAAGGAAGAACCAGTTATACTTTAAAAAGTACATACACAAGTGCATACATACAAATATATATATATATATATATATATATACACACTCACACACACACACACACACAAACACACACATATATATTTCTTTTTATTCATGTCCCACATCTAAGACCA
>NW_006293700.1:4638382-4639512 GCF_000327345.1 Myotis davidii
CATATGTATATACAAATGTATATATTCCTAGGAGTGAAATGATAGCCATTTGCAATAGAGGAAAAATTAGAGAGTGATGCTAATTTTAAGGAAAACATAAGGAGTTGTTATACTAGTACTTTAAGACTCACCTACACACTGGGAGGTGGTTAGGATTCAAAATAATAAAATAATAGTAGCAGCTCCTATGATATTAGATCCCTGAATTAATAACAAGACAGGGTTAAAAACCAAGTCTTGGATTAAGGATGGGAGGAAAATGTAAAACTTGACTGAGGAGATGAGGAAGGAAGAAAATAATCGGGGAAAAAGGACCACTGTTTGTTTACCTTTAATGAGCTAACCTTTATCTACATCTCAAGGAGAAATAGTTGTCAAAATGAGGGAAACCCTGCCCTAGCTGGTTTGGCTCAGTGGATAGAGCGTCGGCCTGTGGACTGAAGGGTCTCAGGTTCGATTCCAGTCAAGGGCATGTGCCTTGGTTGCGGGCACATCCCCATTTGGGGGATGTTCAGGAGGCAGCTGATCGGTGTTCCTTTCTCATCGATGTTTCTAACTATCGGTCTCCCTTCCCCTCTGTAAAAAAATCAATAAAATGTATTTTTTTAAAAAATGAGGGAAACCCTAAGAACAAAGAGATGCAGACTGATTTTCACATTTTTCCATTTATTTTTTGTTCTTTTATAATGACTACTAGAGGCCCAGTGCACGAATTCATGCACTGGTGGGGTCCCTCTGCCTGGCCTGCGGGGATTGGACTGAAACCAGGTCTCCGACATCCCCCAAGGGGTCCCAGATTGCAAGAGGGCGCAGGCCAGGCCAAGGAACCTCATTGGTGCACGATTGGGGCTGGATGGGATTGCAGGAGGGCCCCAGGACATGTCCGGTCCATCTCACCCAGTCCTGATCAGCCGGACCCCAGCAGCAAGCTATCCTACTAGTTGGAGTGTCTGCTGCTGGTGGTCAGTGCGTGTTATAGCGATTGGTCGAACAGTCGAATGAACGGTTGGACACTTAGCATATTATGCTTTTATTATACAGGATATTCATTTATAATCAGTCAATAAATATCTGTCTATTATCATCTATCTATCCATCCATCCATCCATTTATGTATGTATCTTTCATTC
>NW_006293700.1:4640585-4648706 GCF_000327345.1 Myotis davidii
ATAGAGCATCGGCCTGTGGACTGAAGGGTCTCAGGTTCGATTCCAGTCAAGGGCATGTGCCTTGGTTGCGGGCACATCCCCATTTGGGGGATGTTCAGGAGGCAGCTGATCGGTGTTCCTTTCTCATCGATGTTTCTAACTATCGGTCTCCCTTCCCCTCTGTAAAAAAATCAATAAAATGTATTTTTTTAAAAAATGAGGGAAACCCTAAGAACAAAGAGATGCAGACTGATTTTCAAAGACTTCCTTTTCCCGAAGAAAGCAGGGATCAAATAGTCATGATTTCTACTGAAAAACAAAAAACCTGTTCTGACTTTGACAATTCAAAAAGTATAATACACACACGTATATCTACTGTCCTGTAAGCTCCTTGAAGGCAGGGGTAGTGTCTTCTTCATTTCATTGTTTCCTGAATGTCTGGTACATGCAGCGCATTCAGGGCATTGAATTTACACCCTCGTGGGAAGAGGCAATTACCTCCGCTTCCAGGTTGGCACTCGGGGCAGAGTTCAGGTGGCTTCCGCATCGTAACTGGGTCAGAGTTAAGAACACAGTTTTCATCTCATGCATGTTTTTTAAAATCAAAAGTGAAAGCTAAAGAGAATAATGATAATCCTTCTTGCTCCATTTGATTTTTCTAATGACTTTCTGGTATTTTTAACTACTGTTTAATGGATATATTAACCCCAAATGCTGGTTATCTTAAAGTGTATATTTTTAAGGGAAAGTAGTGCTGTTTATTTCAGGTGGTAAAGGTTATGAAGAAGCTATTGTAATCATATTCAAAACAACAATATAAAATATTACACATTTTTCCATTTATTTTTTGTTCTTTTATAATGACTACTAGAGGCCCAGTGCACGAATTCATGCACTGGTGGGGTCCCTCTGCCTGGCCTGCGGGGATTGGACTGAAACCAGGTCTCCGACATCCCCCAAGGGGTCCCAGATTGCAAGAGGGCGCAGGCCAGGCCAAGGAACCTCATTGGTGCACGATTGGGGCTGGATGGGATTGCAGGAGGGCCCCAGGACATGTCCGGTCCATCTCACCCAGTCCTGATCAGCCGGACCCCAGCAGCAAGCTATCCTACTAGTTGGAGTGTCTGCTGCTGGTGGTCAGTGCGTGTTATAGCGATTGGTCGAACAGTCGAATGAACGGTTGGACACTTAGCATATTATGCTTTTATTATACAGGATATTCATTTATAATCAGTCAATAAATATCTGTCTATTATCATCTATCTATCCATCCATCCATCCATTTATGTATGTATCTTTCACACCTTTCTAGGCAGAGTGAATTATATAAGGGGACTTAATTTATATTCCCTAGTAGGAATGCATTTCACAGGAGCTAAATAAACAATACCTATAAAACTGAACAGAATTCAGGCTAAATAATAATACCAAACATATCTTGCAGCAGGCTATGGCTGTATCCCTTGTCAGTATAATATTCCTAAAGTATCACAAGTTCTTAGGAAGGAGAGAGCCCTTTTGGCCTGTCAAGAATATGAAACCTAATTTATGTACAGAATTTTAAACTTGTGCCTGAATTTTTCTCATTATATAAAAAAAGTTCTGATTTATCTGTGCTAAACACACAAACTATATAAAATCTGATCAGGAAATCAGTAGGAGCACAAAGAAGATAGTTGATTTGTTGGGTGATGAGATTCTGGATAATAAAGTATTTATTGCAGCCTTGACTCCATCAAATTCTTATGTCAAACCCTTAATCCCAATGTGATGGTATTTGGAGGTAAGGCCTTGGGAGGTAAATAATTCATGAAGGTGGAGCCCATCGTGTTGCTTGTGTAATGGTGTCTACAAATGCACTGTGTACTTTGGCTTCATTTTAGTAAAGAGAAGTGAATTCCGCCACATTCTGGTGTAAAAATCAAGTAACTAATTTATATATATATTCACTCAGGGGATGATTGTTCATTTATGCATTTAATTATATACATATTCATTTATACCTTTGTCTTAGTTTGGGCAGCTCTAACAAATTACCATAGACTACGTGGCTTAAACAATTGATTTCTCACAGTTCTGGAGACTGGAAGTCCAAGATCATGGCGCCAGCATGGTGGGGCTCTGGCGAGAACCCTTTCTGGGTTGCTGACCTGTCATGTATCTTCTGGCCTCTCCTTATAAGGCCACTGATCCCATTCATGAGGGCTCCACCTTCATGAATTATTTACCTCCCAAGGCCTCACCTCCAAATACCATCACATTGGGATTAAGGTTTTGACATAAGAATCTGAGAGGGGGGCACAGACATTCTGTTCATACACAGTGACCCAGACACTGGTGATGTGCCATTAGCATGGACAGGCACCTGTCTTCAGAATGCTCATAGTCTAGAAGAGCTCCCACTTCTGGGCTGTGAACTCATTTATATTTGTGTGCGTTAATGACCTTGCTGTTCGATGATGTCTGAAATTCACCCTCAGATGCTAGATAAGAAGTACCCAAAGCAAAAGTTTACTTAGACCAGAGCAAAATAACTGTGTAAGAGCTCTCAGCTCTTCTCTTGGTTGATATCAATGATGGTTCCCTAAAGAATCATCTTACAATGACGTAGGTCATGTCTTGAAAGGACGCACCTATCATTGAAAAACTATACACCATGGGTAGGGAGAGTCACGTCGTAAAGCATATTTTCGTAGTCGCAGCTTATACTCTGTAGAGTGATCATGGTTTTTTAGTGAGACTTTGCCTAGTTGTGAGGCCTCCTGAATACTAATTAACTCGCGCCATGTTGTGTTCCTGTACACAGAAAGCTTAAGTCAATACTTTGCATCTGAGGGGGAAAAATCTCTATATCCACGATCTACACAGAAAATTCCTGAAAATGATAGGTAACTAAGTGGTTTAAAAGAGTTAATCTCATTTCCCACAAGTCTAATTAATGAAGATAATCTTGAACATGGACATGACTTTCAAATCTAGTCTGTTTATGTGGAGAGAGTGTGGTGACAGAAAATACTTATTTCCTTTGCATTTAGCACTTAATCTGTAAATGTAAACCATGTTAAAGGATGCTTGAAAAAAAAATAAACCTGAAAGCCAACATTAACCTCCCAAACCCATTGAAGGTGCTCCAAAGACAATAAGAGTGAAATTTCATTATACAGACTTCAAATGCAGTTTTAAAAAAACACATAGGTTTTCCAACTAAAATGATGAATGCTGTTCTGATTCTAATTGACAAGTGTTATATATAAAAGAGATCTTGCCTTCTTTCTTATCAAAACTGTGGGGATTTCCAATGATGGGACAATATTTTGTGGGTGGAAACATCTCAGAAGAATAGAGAACTTATCAGTATTTACTTAGGTTCTATTACATTCAGAGCCATAAAAGCAACTACACTCATAAATTTATAGCCAGTCAAGGATATTGCCTCTTCTCCAAAGAGGCTAGATATTAAAGGAGTGAGTGAATAAGCTCAAATCATGAAGTGGTTTCAATATTGGAGCTGTTTTCCTCAGTATTTCAACTTGTAGCCAGTATGTTATGAAGAATCCCAGGCTGATGAACTTTGGGGGTTTGGAAGCAAAAAAACAATCTTAATCATTCTTTCTTACAAGTTTTATTTTTCTCATATAATTTGTAGTTACTATCTACCCTCTAAAGCAAGCATGTCAAACTCGCAGCCCGAGGGCTACATGCCTCGTTTATTTACAAAGGCTAATGTGGACCAAAAAAACGAGGTATGCGGCCCACTGGCTGCAAGTTTGACATGCTTGCTCTAAAGAATTCTTAACTGTAGACTAATAATCATCACATTTTCTTTTTTTTTAATATATTTTATTGAGTTTTTACAGAGAGGAAAGGAGAGAGATAGAGAGTTAGAAACATCGATGAGAGAGAAACATCGACCAGCTGCCTCCTGCACACTCCCCACTGGGGATGTGCCCGCAACCAAGGTACATGCCCCTGACCGGAATTGAACCTGGGACCTTTCAGTTCGCAGGCCGACGCTCTATCCACTGAGCCAAACCGGTTTTGGCAATCATCACATTTTCTTGAATAGATGTCTTTATAATTTCAAATTTCCACAAAAAGAAACCAGCAGTCCATAGAGGTTAGGAATCTTGCCCAAAATTACATAGCGGAGATAAGACTGACGCCCAGACCTTTCTGATTCTCTTAGCAGACCCTGCATTAGATTTCTGTTTCTGCTGTAACAAACCACAAACTGTCTGCCTTGAAATAACACAGACTCATTGTCTTAAAACTCTCAAGGTCAGACGTCCCAAGGAGGTCTCACTGGGCTAGATTCAAGGTGTCAGCACAGCTGCATTCCTCTGGAGACTTGGGAGAGAATTTCTTCTCTTGCCTTTTCCAACTTCTAGTGTCTTCCTCAGATCCTTGGTTCACGGCCCCTCCTTCTGTCTTCTGTCTTTCAAACTAGCAACCCCATCAGCCTGACCTCCGTTTCTGTCTCCACATCTCCTGTTCTGACTCTTCTGACTCTCTGGTCCATCTTTTAAGACCCTTTTGATTTGAACCCCTAGATTATCCAGGATAATCTTATTTTAAGACCTTTACCTACATCTTATCTACAAAGTCAACTTTTGCCATTAAAAGTAACATATTCACAGCTTCCAAGACGTAGGGCATCTCTGGAAGGCCATTATTTCTCTTGCCACAGAAGCTAAAGAAGATATAGGTAAACAGAGTGCAGTTGTAAACTAACATTTTGATAATATAATTTATTAGACTCAAATATACTCAGTGAGATTAATGATCACTAAAATGATTATAGTGGCATGATTTAATAGAAGTAGTTTTGAATCTAGAAAAACTCTTGCTCCATCATTCACTAATGTCAGATAAATCTCTTAGTGCCATTTCTTTAGCATTGATACGGTGGGAAACTATACCAAATTTTATTCCTCAGGACAAATGGAAACATATATCAACACACCTAGTAGGAATCAACAAATGCTTTTTCTCAAACTTTTAGAAAACAACAAAGAGAAGGCAGGTAACATAGTATATGGTCTACTCAAATATCACCAATGCTATCTGATAATAAACTTGCAAAAACTGTTATTTTCTGGAACTGTTAAACATTCCAAAGGTCTTTTTTTATTTAACAAATGGTATACTGCCATCCAATATTCTGTTCTTTTCCCCCTCTGGTATTCATTTCTCTTTGTCAACAAGTTTATACTCTTCACGTTCTAAGACAAGGTATTAATATTCCTACTCATTTCCTCAACATTTCCTTCCCCGTGTGGCTTACTTTGTAAGTTAAACTTTCACTTCTGTGTTGGCAAGCTTGTTTATATTTACATTTTTTCTATAACCACTAACAAGTCTTCCTTTTTAAATGTGTTGACTCTAAAAGTTGAAAACGTGTAAAACATGTTAGCCCTTCACAAATATTGTCCGAAGGTGAGTCACGTAGTGTGCTGTGTGTTCTTGGACATAGATCCACCCGAGGTTTGAAACCTCAGACACATTTGGGAAAAAGTTTACCATGTTCAAATGAATTATCTTTTTGGTGTATTTTTTAACTCAGTGGCTTAAAATCTTTTCAATTTACGCTTGCTATATATCTGGGCCTTGACTTTTTCATACAGGTTTGTTTTTTATCTTGACTTGAAATTGTGTTTCTTTTTGCTTCCTGCTCCAAATTTGTTGTTACTCTATCCTCATCTCTCATCCTCAGGTTTTTTTTCCTCCCTGGAAACTTTCCTTGTGGAATTCCACATATTTTTGAAAATCCCACAATTCATAGTGTCCCAAAATTTCAAAAGAATGTGAGTGTGGGCCTTTTTCACTCATTGACTTGGGATCCCCATGGCCTGTTCAGTTTTGAAATTGATATTCTGTGCTTTAGTTTGGGGATATTTTCTAGCTTTTTCTTTGATGATTACGTCTTTCCTGTTTTTTTGTTTTCATTTTCTCATTCTCACATTCTATTAGTGGGACCTCCTATATTCCTTTTATTTGAGTTTTGTCTTCTATTTCATATTTTTTATTCTCTTTCTACTTTTGCTCTTTACGTAAGAAATATTTTCATTGCTCAGTTTTTAGGCTTCTGATGCATTTGATGTTTTATATGTTTAACCGCTTTCTAGTTCTATGATTATTTCTATTAATTTCAATTCTTTTAATTTTTTAAAAGTATAATGATATTGTACATGCATAGAAGCAAATAAAATATTGTCTTCAAGATTGTCTTGACTATTCTTATTCTTTTGAATACTGTATAAATGGTTAGAATGAGCTTATTAATATTTATTATAAGTCATGCTTTGATTTTCATTGAAAATGCTGTAAGTTTATTGATTAATTTGCAAAGAATTGAAAACGTTGATTTATGTAATTCATGAACATGATTATTCTTCTGTTTATTGATATCTTCAAATTGGGGCATTCTGCATGACAGCATTACATATATGTAGCCTAACAAGTAGATTATAATTTTATAGAAGACCACAGTTTGAAGGAAAAACAAATACCTTTGTTTTTTTACTCCAAGGTAAAGCGGAAGCTATATTAGTCAACTATTGCTACAAAAATGCTGCATAACAACAACAACAAAAACCCCACACCATGAAATGCTCAGTGTCTCAGTGATGTTGTATTTATTTTTAAATTCCCAGGAGTACAATATGGCTGATCCAGGCCAGGCTCTGCTGGACTAGGGCTACACTACAGGCTTCTGATTGGCTTTCAGGTCTGAGGTACAAGCTGAAGGACCAGTGGACGGGTAGCTGTGTGTGTGTGTGTGTGTGTGTGTGTGTGTGTGTGTGTGCGCGCGCGTAGCAGATCACAGGTGCACTAGAGAACAAACCACGCCATGCAAACAAAATTTCTGTTACATCATGTCCACGAAATTTCTATTAGTAAAAGCAATTTTATGGTAAAACACAACCTGAGTGGGATGGCGAAGTGTAATGCACCCACAGTGGGAAGCACCATAAAAGTACATGGCACTGGGTGTGGATGTCTAACCTAGAACAAGACACTGAATAATTAGAGCAGTAATCCAATTTATATCCGAAGGAAAGTATATAAATATGAGTAGTCTTGATGTGCATAAAGTTTTGTTTGTTTTGCCATTATGAGAAACTTCAAGTGTTGTGGTTTTTTTAGAGTTTCACTTATAAGATTATAAAGGTTAGTCATTTACTCATTAGAGTCATATAATTAGTGTCATAGAAGCGAAAAGCAGAGGTGAAAGGACCTCAGTGTCTCTCATGAGTACAGGACCTGTATTTCAAAAGGTTAAATGGCCCTAGCTGGTTTGGCTCATTGGGTAAAGCATTGGCCTGCAGACTGAAGGGTCCCAGGTTCAATTCCAGTCAAGGGCACATGCCTGGGTTGCAGGCTCGATCTCCAGTGGGGAGCGTGCAGGAGGCAGCCAATTAATGATTCTCTCTTATCATTGATGTTTCTCTCTCTCTCCCTCCTTTTTTCTCTGAAATCAATAAAAAAAAGTTAAATGAATATTCCTCAGGCACCTTATTCACACTATGCACCAGTGATGTCATTCATTCTCGGTTTAATCCTCAGCTCCATAATTTCCCATCATGAGATCGCTGTGAGTTATCCTCAAGTTTTCCTTCTTCCTCATCCCTATATCCAATAGGTGAAGAGGTCCATCTGTTCCAACTCAATGCACCTTTCAAATCCCTCATTCTATTTTATTTTATTAAAAGCTTTTGTTTTTAACCCAGAGTTTTAGTTCACAGACGTCTGGAGCTAGTAGCATCCCCACTGGCTACAGGATGAAACCCAGGTGTCTATAGCATGGCATCTAAAGCCCTTTACACGTTGGTCTCAGTGTTTTCCCGCCCAGGGAACATCCAGCTTCTGTCTCCTCTCCCCATCCACCACTCAAACTAGTGGAATGATGACTTCAGAACTTTTCTAGACAATCGTCTCACTACCTTGGCTCTCACCCCCTGTCTTTGCCACTCAGTGACGCCCTAGTCACCCTGCACAGCCAGTGCAGATGTCACTGTGCCCTCAGGCTTGGTCTGGCTCACATGCAGGGTCCTCTCCCGGGCTTCTCCCAGCATTCTGCTCAAATATCCATGAGAGAATTTCCTTCTCAGATTCTTCTTTAAAAAAAATATATATATATAT
>NW_006293700.1:4657888-4665501 GCF_000327345.1 Myotis davidii
CTTTTTTTTAATATATTTTTTATTGATTTGTTTACAGAGAGGAAGGGAGAGAGATAGAGAGTTAGAAAGATCGATGAGAGAGAAACATCGATCAGCTGCCTCCTGCACAACCCCTGCTGGGGATGTGCCCACAACCAAGGTACATGCCCTTGACTAGAATCGAACCTGGGACCCTTGAGTCCACAGGCCGACACTCTCTCCACTGAGCCAAACCAGTTAGGGCAGATTCTTTACTTTTGATTATAAAAATGTTTTTTTAAAATCCTTATGAAAACCAGATGTCATATATGATTTTAAAAAGAAAAGAAAGTCTGTTCTTCTTTGCTTCAGAGAATACAGTTAATATTGGGGTACTTCTAGTGTTAAGCTTTGCTTCATTTAACAATATGGCATAGGCATTTTTGATATTGCGTTCTTTTATGATAATGAATTCAGCTCTTTGTCTCTCACCCTACATCATTCATTCCTTTTGGAGCCTCTGTTCTCTGATCACACTGTTTCCAATGAATAGTGCAATGTCTGCAAATAGCAAGCATTTAACTCACAGTTTTGTGAATATTAAATGAAATGGGAACATATTTCTAAGTCCAAATAATTCAAAGAACCAAAAAAAAAAAAGTATAACTAGAATCAATGATAAATTCCGGAAGGGGCAGTGTTTTACTAATGTCAGCGCCTCTTGTTATGTTAAGTATCATTTTTTGGAATCCTGGCCTTGTGACAAGGCGATAGTTATGCTGTAATTCTGTGTTAATCCTATTTTCCACTGTTTTGACCTTGGGAAGTTATTTGCCATAAGGAATCTAGTCATATAGGCTGTGAATATTGATCAAAACATGCCACAGGTTTAGCGCTGGTAAAAGATACAAGGAGTTAAATCATTCTAGTTCTTTTCTTTTTTTTAATTTCTTCTTTTAAAGACACGTAACTTCTTTGTCTGATCTCCTCATGGTCCTTGTCACAACTGTATTGCTTTTAATCACTCATACACTCTGTGAGTTACTGCACTGCTGGAACCTTAATAATGTTCTAGTTTGTTTGGATGCTCGTCCTGATAAAGTCCCTACAATCTTTCAGTATAATGGGAAGACAATCAAAATAAAAAATGCTTTAAGAGTTCAGGTAGTAGAGCATGCTATTATTTTCACATGGTGCAAGGGTATTGAAATACCGACTTTCATGCTTTTGATTGAGTTTGTGATGAAATCCAAGAAAAATTGAAAATTTGAATTATTCCACTGCCAGTAGGGGCTGTATATCATGAACAGAGAGCAGGCATATGTAACCGACTCTTGTGTCATAATCTCAAGAGTGTCAGATAGTCCTCCTTTTGTGTGATTTCCTGTAGGCTGTCTAAGCAATTAATTCATTATATAGCCCTATCATGTTTGCAGTCACCATGTGGAATTTTATAAAAATATAAAATGTTATCCTCAGAGCACACTGTTTAATAGTTAATAATAACGACTTCCTTTGACAGGGTGTTCAGATTTTTCAAGGTGCTTTCCATTCAATGAGCTCATGTAATTCACTAACCTTCTTAAATAAGCAGTGGAATTGTTATAATTCTCCACCTGTCCCACCCTTTCTGCCTCCTCTCTTATTTCCCCCCGTTTCTCTTTCTTCCTTTTAAAGAAGGCAGTTTGGTATATGGAAGGAGCACAGAATGTGAATTTAGATATTTAATTAGCTCTTTGCCCCATTAAATTACTTTGACATTGGGCTGGTCAGTTTCAGTTTTCTGAAATTTGGTTTCCTAATTGGCAAAATCAGAATAATGCTGAAGTCTTCTTCTCAAAGTTGTTAGGATAAAGTCATGTGAAATATGAGGGAAAGGAAAACACACCACATGCCATGTCCCTGTTAGCTTCTTTTAAGGTAAGTGGATAATGGAAAGAGAACAGATTTTGGCCTCACTGCTTCTTAATTGGGCACTTACATCAAGTTACCTGACCTTTCTGAACTTCATTTTCCTCATGTGTAAAATGGCCTAATGATTCATATCTTGTGAAGTTGTTGCATGGAAAAAATAAGGTAACATATATGCTTACCCTAACATAGTTCCTGAAACATACCAGTGTACTATACTCTACCACAAGTACTTTCTCTTTTTCCCTCCTTCCCTCTTAACCATCTCTTTTTCCTCCCATCTTATTCTTCTTCCTCCATCTCAACCTGCCATGGCAGAGAAGGCGGAGCACATGATTACACAATCTTGAGATTTAATAATTTAAAAAAATAGCACTCAGACTATTTTGAACAAAATTCTAAGCTCCGATGAGGAAGGAGATGGGGATCCAAGCCCCCACCCCCATTTTTTGAGTGGAGGTTACTTACTGTCATGCTCTGGAACCTCCAATGAATCCCGAAACCTTGGTGTGGTAGAATTTGAAAACCACTGATGTAGCCCAACCTCTTCTTTTACAGATGAGGACCCTGAATTTGAGAGAAGTTGATTGACTGGCCCAGACTTGCACAGCTGGTAAGTGGTGAGCTAAGGCTGGAATGCAGTTGTTTTTTGCTTTTGCCCAATTGTTCCCCTTACTAAGTGAAGGTACAGAGTGCAAATATGTCAAATTAAGATTTCACTCTTAAAGGATATTACAGTTTATTCATGGAGATGGGATTCTGATGTGAAAGATGAGTAAATATAAAGTAGCATGATATAGCTCTGAAATGGTTGGAGTAAGTAAATACTTCAAGAATGGAGGGACAAGGAGAATCATTGTCTTTTGAGGATGGATACTGCAGATTCCTGCGGGCAGGGACTTACGGTTTGCTCATTGTCATTTTATCCCTGGCACATACAGAAATGCCTGACTTCCACCAGGGGATTATTACCCACCTCTTGGAATGAATGAACGAACAAATGAATGAATGAGTGAATGACTTAATGAAACATATAATGAGTCACATTTAGGAGAAGATCAAGGATTTAGATTATCAAGCTGTTTAAATAGTGGGTTGCACTTCCCAATTGGGTGATGAAATAAGTTTAGTGGATCATGATTTACATATAAAAAGTTACAGTGTCATTATGTCATGAAAATTATTTAGATTTACAGGTGACATCGACATAAAACTCACATGTACAATTACACTTATGTGTGCACTTGGTCACAATTTAAAATGTATGTCTCACCATAGGCCATGGTTTTTAGACAAGGGAATACTAGAGTCTCAGGTAGGCATGTGAAGGCTTTGTGGAGAATAGTGACTTAACAGTTTTGCTAAGTCAGAGGTGAAAAGAATAAAGAAATCAAGATAAAGTTTATCCAGAGGAAGCGGAATCCATTGGGCTCTTCAGCTATCACAGAACCAGTGGAATCCTCTTTGCCTTCTGCTGTCTCCATCCCCCACTCCGAAAGGCTTTAACCAAACTACCCTTTAGAATGATTAGGAAGATTAATCTGTCAGGAGTGGAGAAATTGGACTGGAACTGAGGATCCAGAAAGAGGACTATGCAAAGGAGGCAGCACAGGGTCAGGAAGTTGTGAGAATCTTCATGGCAATTGGGGAGACTGAAAAAAAAAGGCCCCTGGACACAGACTAGAAATGAACCTAAAGAAAACAGCAAAATTCTAAGGAGATGACCTGGGAAGGAAGGGTAAATCTGTCTATTATACTAATGTTACTTGAGAATTTATATAACTTTGAGCATTTCCCATATTTCATGTAAGTTAGAAAGATGAATATTGAATGAAAACTGATTTGCCTCAAATCAAAATGTCCCTAAAAACTTGCTAAAATGAAAGCTAGAAAAATAATTAAAAAGTTGAAATATATTCACATAAGTTGAGCCTTTTTTTTGTTGTTTGGGTGTATCTGCCTTTCAGAGGAAATTCAGAAGTTAAGAATTATAAATAATTATAATTTAAATTAAAAAGTCATTGCTTAAGTTACTTATTTCAAAAGGAAACTAAGTAATGCCCCTTTGCTGTTTATTAAAGGAAAGCTATGCTGGCATTATAGATGGCCCATTAACACGTGTCGTATGTGAGTTTACATAGTTAAGAGAGAACATGAACTGTGTATTTATGTGTGTGTGTGTGTGTGTGTGTGTGTGTTTAATAAAACTGTCTCCAGGCATGGCGAGGTACAAAGGTCCATCATTTAAGCTTCAGAACTAAATAAACATGTGAGGTTATGATTATTTTATTGAGCTTCCTAACTTTATGGCACGCTAATGGCTTATGGGTGAGTTATATTGATGAGCACTGGAAACCTACAGCTTCAGTGAGGTTTTCTTAAATTTATTCATTTATTGTTTTTATTTTAAAGTGCCAAAAAGAAAATGCCCAATTCCCAGTCTCATTTTTCATTTACAATAAACCATAGAAATACAATTTTTACTACAGAGAAGGAACTAGATCTATATGTTAAATGAATATAACTGGCAACTCGTCTGCGACTTTCTAATTTTCTTTTGATTTCTAATGCAAACTTGAACTTCTGAGTTTGAGTGTATGTCTCACTGTCAACTTCATTATCAGGCTTATTAGACTTGTTAGGCTGAACTTATTGGCAAAACTAACGTGGTTGTACTGTGTTAGCATCTGTGACGAGATAACGCAATGAAGCACAATTTTGAAAAGGTGTTTTTACATATATTGTAATTTTATCCATGCCACATTTTATTCAGAATTTGGGAAGTAGGAATTGCTTTTTGGGTAATCTTTTGTGGGAACTTTCTGGCAACATGTTCCCCAAGGAAAGAGGGCCCGGATGGTCCAGGTCAGGGTTCCCCAATGTACCAACCAGAGAAGTGGCTTCCCTCCTCTGGGACTGGGCAGAGAATTGGTTCACAGAAGGACACACCAGGAGAGAGGAGTAAGTGCCCCCACCAAAGCATTATTATTTCTAATAGTCGAGAGTAGATTTAGTCGAGAGTAGATTTAGCCTGAAAATTACGCGTAAAAGGTTTTTTTAAATTTAATTTTCAATTACAGTTTACATTCAATATTATTTTGTATTAGCATAAAAGCTTCATTTAATGTAAGGGTTGATGATATGGCTTACTTATCTTTCAAAATAAAAGGAAAGACTTCCTATTTAACATCAGAATTAATTAGACTATCCTTCAATCTATTTGTTTTATCAACATCTTGTCACTTTTACTGACAGTACCTACACTGGGGTTTGTAGAGTGAACTAGAAACATTTACCAGTGTAGCTTCAAGGATCTTAAATATTTTCTTTTTATAGATTATCCTAAAATTAAAAAGGAAACCGTTCCAGTGAAAGCCCACCTTTAAATTTTTTTCTTTTAAAGTTGACATTATTACAGATGTCTCCCAACACCCCCCTTTGTACACCTCCACTCAGCCCCCACCCACTTTGAAAGGATTCTTAGCTTAGTTTTTTTAACCATGGATTTTTAGTGCTAAAATATTTATTAAAAATCACACTAGGGAGAAAGAAGTACTGTTGTCTGTTGGATCCTGTATATTTAGAATCAAATCCTTCAAGTCTCTTTATATGTACAGAAGGGGAAGAACAGTTCATTTCTAGACCAGATTTGGAAACACGTGTACAGGGAGCAGAAAAGCATTCAGTGGACATTCAAGCAGGAGAGAAACTCCTATTTTCTGAGTATGTAAATGTTCTAACTAGAACCTATGTCCAAGTAGAATGAAACCAAACTCTTGTTACACTTTACAAAAATAAACCAAAACTTTGATTATATTTCTAAAAAGGGTGTTGATTGAAAATATGTATCCATTTATTTCAAATGGATCAGGCAAAAAAAAATGTCCCTAATTTTATCTGAAGTCAGTCAAGAGAAGTTTACTTTCTTTTCCAACACAGATGGAATCCTGTAAGTGGTGTGGATGCCTCAGAGCTCTTTGCGCCACTCAGCACCTCTTCTTTTCAGCTGTCCTGTTTACAAAGTCAGATGTTCTGTCCTTAAAAAAGAACCGGCCACCTACTGCGCCAGGGGAAGAAGGTTCTGGTTCCTGCCCACAGGGACTCAGCAGCGCTGCCTCTCTTCCCTCTGCCTTTGTTACACTGCCCCCTGCTTCTCAGCCAGTGGCCTTACAGTGTAAATTGTTCGGCTGACTCATTTTACCTGCTCCCTAAAAAATATACAGTCTGTGTCACTTTTCACTGAAGTTCAGTATTATTGATCTAAAGGAGCTCTTACTTGTGAGGGGAAGGGAGAGAAAAAAAAATACAAGTGCTCTTATTAATGATAGGTCTACTCTCTAAGGATCATGTTAGCATTTGACAGTCGATACTATTTTTAAAACTAGGTATTAGCAGATCTTTCCCTTAAAACTGATCTTAATATCCACTGCAGGATTAAACAGGCTAATCATAAGAGCTTAATAAGTATTATTCATTATAGTTGCTTAGAACTACGCTCCCTGTGTTAGTATATTTGGCCAGTGATAATGCCCTATATTGACGAGTAGCCAATCTCTTAGTACAATTTTTTATGCAGATGGCACTTTCATATGAATTATGAAAGTTTCAAAAATAAAGTTAAGAAAGATTCAAGTTAATGAAGCCAAGAGGATAGCCACTTCTTTGGATAAAATGAAAATTTGGGAAATTAACAATATTTTTTTCTTTGACCCAATATAACATTATGAGAAAGTAGTCTCAAGTATACTTAAGAATTTTTATCTCAGCATTTCTTAAAATAGAAATTATTAGAAGCATATCAAATGGTTAAATAGCATGATTACGTATTTATTATTTTCATTATGAGCATTAAATAGCCATAACAATTGATATTTTTAATAACATGGAAAAATTAATGGTAAGTGAAAAGAAGGGGATATACAATATATAATCCATATGATCACAATTATGGAAACTGTCTCTGAGTCAGGAGCTTGAATACTCCAATGCACAAAGCTTTAAGCCAGGGGTAGGGAACCTTTTTTCTGCCAAGGGCCATTTGGATATTTATAACATCATTCACTTAATAGAATTCACTTAATATAAATTTATGTTGCCATGAACTTCAGACCAGATATGTCCCAGTAATATGTTCTCACAACACTCTCATTTTCCTTCATAGTACCTGTAACGATTATAATTCATCACCTAGGGTATCTTTTGAATGCCTGTCTTTCTCAATAGACTAGAAGCTTCATTGAGCAGTAACTGTGTCAACCTTGTTTGCTCAATGCCTGGCCCAAGGACTGGGACACAGAATGAACTCAGTAAACATTTGTTGAAGAAATGAATGAACGCATGGAAGGCACTGTGCTGAGAACCTTTCATGTAATCCGATTGAGATCCCCCAAAAAAGTCTGAAGTAAGGACCACCTTTATTGTATTTTATGAATAAGGAAACTGCATCTTAGAGAGAGAAGATTGTCCAAAGTTACAGAGCAAGTAAGTGAATAGAATTTGAACTAGAAAAATAAACTTATTCTTATATGTACATCATAGTTCCTTATCCCAACAGTACAGTGCCTTCCAATTTAAGGACAGATGTTCCCACACCCCTCAGTATCTCACAAATTCTTAATCTGCTGTAAGACCTGAGCAATGATTGATGTTTTTAATAATGATAGAATTGGTATTTCTGGAAGGAAGTAGAACCAAATTGAACCCATCTTCCTATTTAAATGTTCAAAAGTCACATCGCAATGGAG
>NW_006293700.1:4666022-4679551 GCF_000327345.1 Myotis davidii
CCCACCACAGCTTGTAAGTGGTGACTGCTGAGATTTCTAAATTGCTCTGTAAATTATTTATTGCTTGGACACCTTGTAAAGACCTCTTTTTTTTCTTGTCTGACGTGCTTGTGATTGCTCAGGTCTCATATATATTGAAAAGTCTCAATGTGTTTGCTGACCACAGCCTTCTCATGGAACTCCTTTCCTTCCTACTTTATTTTGAAAATATGATCTGCTCCGAGCGTATTGAAATTGTCTTTTGTCATTCTTATTTCTGCTTGATTCATACAAAATATTATCAGTGCATATATATATGTACTAGAGGCCCAAAGCATGAAATTAATGCAAGGGGGGGCGGGTCCCTCAGCCCGGCCTCAGCCCTCTCGCAATCCAGGACCCTTTGCCCCTAACTGCCTGCCTGCTCAGTCGTCAGTCGCTGGAGATATATATTCATATTCCAGACTGAGCACTAGACACAGTCAGTTAGCACATTCTCAAACTAAAAATGAACGTATTTGAAGGACATTATTTAATGATGGAGGAAGCAATTTCTATTAAAATATTCTTTATCAGAGCAGAGGTACATATTTGATTCAGTTGTACTGATGTAGTGGGATCATTGTTCTGAAAAAAAATTACAAATGCTTTTTTTCTGAATTATTCTCATCTCAGATTTTTCTTTCATTTTGTGAACCCTGAGTTTTTTTAATGTTTATAATTTAAATAATGAAAATGCACTTTGTGTGCAATAAACAGAGCACTTTGAAATTGTGACTGCCTACTTTTAGCTGATTGAAACTACACACACACACACACAAATATTCCACAGAAAGAGATCTGTGTTTAATAATAGGAGTTTCTCCCTCCCCATCTCCCTGGCTTTCTACACCATTAGGCTCCGGACCTGTATACACTTTGTGAATTAGGGTTGGAGTTATTTTAGTGCCCTTTATAGTTTGGAAATCCAAGAAGCTACTTGTCTCCTACATTCCTTAAAATTAATTTGATTATGTCTGAAGAGTATAGATTTTTATGAACTCTTTGACTTGAGGAAAGTAACTAGGTCCTTGTAAATAACAGTATTTTTCCTACTATAAAAAGAAATAATAATAACATTACAGTAGTAATAATATCTAACCAAAGAGTTATTGGAAGAATAAATGCACATATTAGATATTTGTAATGGTTATGACATGATTAATATGTAATTTTTGCTAAAGGATTTATGGTTTTATGATTATATTTTTATATAATACCAATAGATACATGTGGACAATGAAGAAAATAGACATTTAATAATTGTACATTAGAACCATAGGATCATGTGGGCAGTTGTTTCTAATGATAGAAATTTGAAGAGCATGAAAACATATTTCTAAGATCACTATAATTCTCAATGAAACGGGAAATACAGATCCATTAGAAGACAAAGCTTTAGATCCATTATGAAGATTTATAAGCAGAGGAAGCCAGCTATATGCAGACAGAATGCTGTGCCAAGTCCGTGCCAGGAGATGGCACAGGACCAATAAGCCATTGTGGACGGGGGGCGGGGGGGGCGGGAGCGTTAAGGCTTTTCGCTTCAAGGCCTTTTCAGTGCCATCCCCTCCAAGCAAGGTTTGCTCCTGGGGAGTGTGGGTTTTCTTGGCCACGGCTTTGTGCCAACATATATTGTTTCCTAGGGTAAACAAAAGCTTGGTTAAGAGTACAGAGTTTGACACTGGATAGCCCTATGTTTGTGTTTGGGTTTCATGTGGTCAATTCCATAAACCCTCTAAGCCTCAGTTTTCTCTCTGTAAAATAAAGATGAAAATGGTGGTCACCTAAGAGCCAGCCCAAGTATTAAATAAGATGAAATGAAAAGTAACTCAGGGCCTGGCAAAGAGTAATCATCCATTAAATGCGATATATTATTTTTATTAATAATAGTAACAGTAATGAATGGAGTTCTTGGCTTCCAATTAGAGCTGCTGTTAAGACATTCTGTCAGTGCCTGCTGATCTTTTTTCAGTTACAGTTTACATTCAATATGATTTTTATTTTAAATCTTTATGGTTGAGAGTATTCCAGATGCCCCCCCCCCCCGTTTGCATTGGTTTCAGGTGTACAGAGTAGTGGTTAGAGAATCGTACACTTTACACAGTGTGGTCCAGATGTTCCCAGTACCCCCAGGCACACACATAGTGATTACAGGGTGTTGACGGTATTCCTGTTGCTGTACTTTATATCCCTGCGACTATTTTCACACTCCTGCCAATTTGCACTTCTCAGTTGCTTCACTTTTTCCCCCCAGCCTCCTAGCCCCCCTCCCCTCTGACAACCATCAGTTCGTTCTCTGCAACTCTGACTCTGCTTTGTTTGTTCACTTATATTGTTGTTTAGATTCCAAATATAAGTGAAATCAGTAGTATTTGTTTTTCTCTGACTGACTTATTTCACTTAGCGTAATACCCTCTATGTCCATCCATGCTGTTGTAAATGGTAAGACTTCATTCTTTTTTATGGCCAAGCAATATTCCATTGTGCATACATATGTAGCGGCACCTACTGAATTTTTTTTGTTAATGCTCACCCAAGGATATGGTTTTCTTGATTTTGAGAGAGAGGGAGAGAGAGAGAGAAAGAAGGAGGGAGAGAGAGAAACATCGATGTGATGTTGTGATATACTGGACAGTGCTCCAACCAACCGAGCAATGGCTGCTGACCTTGATCAGAGCTTCCTCTCCATGGTGCCAGGAGAAGCTGCTGTGTGGCAGTCATCGTGTGTATTGTGACTAACTTGCTTCTTAGAATACTCCACCAAAGTTTGAGGACTGTTTGTTTCATGTTAGAACTGAATCAGTGCTGTGCCTGTAAGAACTCTTACACTTGATTGAAATAAGAACTGAGTTTTTGAATGAGACAGAAATGGGTGGAGTTAGAGCCACAGTGCAGAGAACTGCTGACAACCCTGGGCGTGCCTGTGGGAGGGAGCCACGTATGAGAAAATCACATCATCACAAGCTATAATCCTTGGCTCCGGAAGGGAACTAGTTTCAAGTCAGTAAAACTGAAGTTGGAGATGATCTGAGGACATAAAAATCACTGTAGACTGTTTTCAGACTTCACAAGCCTAAATTGCCTCCATAATCCTAAAAGCCAATAAAATTCTGGGCATGATCAGGAAAGAAAACAAAATATAACCTTACCCTTTCGTTATATTAAACAGTAGTGTTTCTGCTTTTAAAATACCAGGTGCAGCTCTGGTTATTAAATCTAAGGGAGACACATTCTTAGAACTGGTGTTACTAGGCCAAAGGTAGAAGCATTTTAATAGCTCTTGATAGGTCCATATCCACCGACATATACACATACATTTTGGAGGAGGGCAGTTTGCATAGTTAACAACTTCATATGAATGGTATTGGTTATCTGTGGCAAATAATGTTATTTACAAAATAAGCTAATTTACTAGGCATAAAGTTGTATTTTGAGATTAATGTCCTTTGATTATTACCAAATTCGGACATTTCCCATATGTTCGTTTTCCATTTATATTTCCCTTTGTCTAGATTGTGTATTTTTATTTCACTGATGATCATTTGTTTATTAGGTTCTTGATGTTTTTATTACAAATTAAAATGGCCTCATAGCTTATATGTACCTAACCCTCGGTTCTAATAAAGTGAGTTATGAACTGTGGAAGCTAGTTTGACTGTCGACTTCTGTCATGTTGTGATTTTGAATTACACCTATTCCATTTGGTGGTTCATGCGTAGAAAGGAGGGTGGATATTTCATAAGTCCACTCACTAACATAGGGGTTTTAGAAATTTCTACTAGGATCTGGGATACACTCAACTCTTAAACACTTACTATGACAGTCACTGAGGAATTTTCTTTTCAGGGGATTTTATCAGTAGTCTCTTAGGGTTTAGAGAAAAGATCTCTGTTTTTCTCTGCTGACACTCTGTAAAAGTAGGTGAGCTGTGGAGTGCAGGTACTGCTTTGACTGGCTAAATTTGATGTAGTTACTGATTTCTAAACCTGATTCTCCTGCTAACTTGGTGAACTTTTGACAGGTCACTTTAACCTCTTTGTCTCCTCACCCGCAAATGAGGCGCTAGCCTGAGATGTCTCTGGGCTTCATGCCGGCTACGCCTTTCTGATTCATAGGACGCATTTCTTGCTTCCAAATACCCCTTTGGGATTTCCAAACGAATTTGAGGTTGTTCATGGTCAACCATGAATTGGCTTCTCTATCTCAGTCTATAACTTTTCTTCCAGCACAAAGCAAAACAGTACAAAGGTTTCAAAAGTCTGGAACCCCCAAACCACAGTGTACTCAAATGATACTCAACGAAATATGGACAAAGTTAAAGTGAAATGCGCAAGAACGTTGTTTGTTTTTCCTTGCAGCCTCTCTGACCGGCTTCACTGTCTTGTCACTTGGAAACAGATGCCAGTGCACCTGATGCTAGAGAGAGTGCTATTGCAGCTCCAGAATATTATTTACAAAAAGTAACGATACAGGCCTAGCGAATGTACACATTTGAGGGTTCTTGCCACTTTTTCATGAAGTTTAAAAATGGTCTGAGGGAGAATGTGATGAATCCATTCACCTCTCAGTTACATTTTAAATATTTGGTAGATACATGGGCTTTGAATAATTAACTCTGCTTAGGACTCAGTGATTGAAGTGGAATGACCCTTGACAGTCTGTTTGTAATAACTAACACAGTGCATTTTAATTATTTTCTTAATTAGGAAAAGACATCCCCAGAGTTTAACATTCTTGGAGGTAGAATTGCATTTTTAAAATTGGTCCATTTTACTAATTTTTTTCTCCTAGTGAAAGTGAGACATTTTATATTTTAAACACCTGAATGTTCTTCTAAAAATGATTATGTAAATATTTAAGATCAGGCATATATTACAGACAGTTGTACCGGTTTTCCTACCACGGCATACATTGTTCTGGTCTCTTAGAAACTGTAGAGCCAGGCTCAAAGTTATATAATAATAGGTCTGAAAATAAAGGATTTAGTGATTTTTCTAAGAATCTGAGTTTGAAAGTTTAAACAAATACTAAACTAATTCCATAAACATAAAAGTTCAGTTTATAAGATAGCAAGAATGAAATCTATCTTTAAAAAAATTTATAAGCAGTTTTGGTAATTATTAAATACAGAGTTTAGTAAGTAGGGAACTCTTATCCTGCATTTGAAGTGGCTGTTTATCTTGAACTCTCATTTTATTCTTTTCAATAATGCTGTACTATAGTGTATCTCTGATTAATATTTAAATGTACATGGATAAAAATAGGTAACATAATCAGAGAAAATAATTAACAAGCCACCTCATTTTCATATCCCTTAATTCCTGCAAGGTAGCAGATATCTTGATTACTAGATTATCATTCCCTTTGACCTGCTTTCTAATTCAAATTAGATTTCCTGATTGAACTAGGAGAACAGGCTTATTAAGAAACTGTCCGTTTCCGCTGTATGTTCTTGGCTACTTGGTCCTAAATTAGTTGACCGTATATTTATGTGTTTTTCTATTCCATTCTTTTGATCTATATGTCTGTTTTTACGCCAATACTATACTGTTTTGATTACTATACATTTGTAATATACTTTGAAATAAGGGAGTATGAAATCTCTAGCATTTTCTTTTTTCTCAGGATTGCTTTGGCTATTCGAGGTCTTTTTTAAAAATATATTTTTATTGATTTCAGAGAGAAAGGGTGAGGGAGAGAGAGAGATAGAAATATCAATGGTGAAAGAGAATCATTGATCGGCTGCTTCCTGCATGCACCCCACTGGGGATCGAGCCCACAACCCGAGCATGTGCCCCAACTGGGAATCGAACCCGGGAACCCTCAGTCCTCAGGCTGATGCTCTATCTGAGCCTAATCGGCTAGGGCTGTTCGAGGTCTTTTGTGGTTCCATAGAAATTTTAGAATTGTTTGTTCTATTTCTGTGAAAAATGGTATTGGAATTTTAATAGGGATTGCATTGAACCTATATATTGCTTTGAATAGTGTGAATATTTTAACCCTATTAATTGTTCCAATCCATGGGCATAAAATATATTTTCATTTATTTGTGTCTTCAGTTTCTTTCATTAATGTCTTATAGTTTGCAGTGTATAGGTCTTTATTTTTTTAGTTACATGTCTCTCTTTGTCTCTGTCTCTGTTTCCCTATCACTATTCCCATCTATACCTATAGATTCTGTATGTTTTTATATGTGTGTATATATGTGAATTTTATTCCTATGTACAAAATTGCAACCAGGAGGATGAGATTGCCAAACTTAAGAGCATAAGAACTGAAACAGCAAAGATCTCACTGAAAGAACTGAGCAGAAGTGATTGTAGGATTGAAAGTTCACTTGAGGAGACACCAAACAGAAAATTCAAAGAGTGTATTAACAGTGTGTTTTCAATGATACTAAATAAAAATCATGACCTTTTGGATGAAAATTATCTTTTAAAATGTCTGTTGCATATCTATTTAAAGTTATAGTTCACTCCATATCTCATGCTGTTTCATATCTCCCTTGCCAATACTTAGTGATTAATTAACTTTGAAAGCTATAAAAGCTGTATTTGTCAGACTTCCATGTAAAAGATTCTGACCAGGAATTACAACTTCTATGCTTCTGTATTAGTTCATCAATTAAACAAACTTGTTATACACATATTACTGCCTTACTCATGGGATAGTGGGTTCATATGATGTATAAAAGGTTATGTCTGAATAGTTTAGAGTATACCAGAATATATTTATACAAACCTTTATTTTATAACTTTAAATAAATACATCTACACTAATAAAAGACAAAGATGCTAATTGACCTTACCTTCGCTACACTCATCAGCCAAACAGAAGAGTATGCAAATTAAATCAACAAAGATGGCCATTAAATTTGCATACTACAGGCATATCCCGCTGCGCTGCCCCACCCGGGGTGGGTGGCAGACCCAACCCAGCGTGGGATCTGGGCCTGCCGTGTGTGGTACAGGGCTGGCGGCCTGCTGCAGCAAGTTCCCAAGCCACCGCCTGCCCCAGCACGGGATCCGAGCCTGCCATCTGTGACCGGGGGAGATGGGGCAGGCACCGGGGGATCAGGTGTGCCATCTGCCACCAGGGGAGCGGGCCTAACCCAGAAGGTGGTTATCTCCCAAGGGGTCCCAGACTGTGAGAGGGCACAGGTTGGGCTGAGGGACCTCCCCCCTCCCCCTGCCAGTGCACAAATTTTTGTGCACCGGACTTCTAGTGTTTAAATAAACACATAATGATTAGACAGTTATATGCAATTTCCAAAAGGTTCAATGAAGCCTATTATCACAGTTGATCTTGGTAATTTTCAAAATACTTAAATACATAATCACTATTGATTCTCATTTAAAATATGTTGAATTTTAAGTGAGGACACATGGCCTAGGTTTCTCCACCTCAGCATTATTGACATTTGACCTAGATAATTCTTTGGTCTTAGTGGGTGCTCTGTCATTGCAAGATGTTGGCAGTGGTCCTGACCTGTACCCACTAGACAGATACCAGTATCACCCCCTCTTTCTCAGTTGTCACAATAAAAACACATGTCCAGATGTTTTCAAGTGTCCCCTAGTGAAAGACGCCCCTCACGGAAAAACCGCTGCTATAGTTAGAAGGTTTTCCTAATATGCCACCTAATCTAGGTGAAGTGTTATTTCAAGAGTCATCTGCCATATAAGTTAATGTAAAGCTGGGAATATGCCAGGCCCACAGAGGGGGAAAAGCTTTCACTGGAGTTTGGTTACTTGTCTAAGTAGCTGGACAAAGGGAACTGAAGCATACCACAACACAGATGGCACAAAAGGAAAAGCAAAGCTTTTGGAACCAGAAAAAACTGTGTTGAATCTCAGCTCTCTATAAATTATGCAAAGAAATAGGAACCTCCTTGAATCCCCGGGATGATCAATCTTCTATCTCATGGTTTTTCCAGATGCTAATTCTGCCTTTTGGAACCAAGGAATTGGGACATTATGTTTCTATCATTATCTGATAGGCTCTCTAAGTAGCCTCTGACTCCATTGCTGAGATGGCTACTTCTTGTAGAAAAAATTTAAATCATTTATTTTACTTTCTTTTGACCTACTACTAGATATATACTAAACTAATTGTTTCAATATTTTGAACCCTAGGGATGAGCAGTAGTTGCAGATGTGAGGAGGTACCTGTGTGTGTATGTTGAACGTGTGAGGGAGCGTCTGTACTCAGTAGTGCTACATCAGCGTACACATGGGACTACTGAACCCTGGAACACACTTCTTAAAACCTCCCCAAAGCTCTTGAAGAGAGCCTTACATTTAGTAAAAAGCTTACCAAGACACTTCATTAACATTTACATTGATTATAATGACCAGAAAAATAATTCTCTATCATTTTTCTTAGAAATATCAATAATTGTCACTTCTCTAAGATTATTTTTTTTAATGTGGTTTTATAGATTTTAGAGAGAGGAAGAGAGAGGGATAGAAAGATAGAGACATAAAGAGATCAACCAAAGGACTTGTATGTATGCATATGAGCATAAGCAATGGACACAGACAGTAGGGGGGTGAGGGCATGTGCTGGGGGTGGGGGTGGCTGGGGAGAGGTCAATGGGGGGAAAAGGAGACTTATATAATACTTTAAACAATAAAGAATTTTAAAAAAAAGATAGAGACGTAGATGAAGGAGAAACATTGACCAGCTGCCTCCTGCATGGTCCTACTGGGGATCAAATCAGCAACTCAGGCCCGTGCCCTGACCAGGAATTGAATCGGTGACCTCTTGGTTTGATGCTCAACCACTGAGGCACACTGGCTGGGCTCTAAGAATATTCTTAGTGTACTGATGTGTGTTGTATAATGAAACATTTAATGGAAGACACTTTATATGGGCTACCTTGAATTCTTAGTAATAGTAATATTTCCTTAAGATACAATTTTTTAGCAGATTAAATTTTTGACTCTTTATTGTAGTATAATATAGATAAAGAAAATTACACATATCTTAAGTGTATAGCTTGATAAAGTTTCACAGCTATACACTCCCATATATGCACAGATTAAAATTTGAACACAAAGATCTGAGTATCTCTGAAAAACCTATGGTGGACACACATTTCACATGGGTTGACTTTCTTTTAATATACTTATTAAATAAAAATTTATGGTGCACATATATACACGGTATATACATTATAAAACCTAGATACAGTAAGGAATATGAATAGGTAGGTAAGATTATAACTGGAAGGAATTGCTGTGAATTTGGTAGACATAGTAAAAGGAAACCCAAGCCAACAGTTTAAAACATTCCATAATTACATGCGCAACCTCTTCTTCAGTGGGAGCAAAGACTCAAGAAATTACAAGATCAGACTGGTTAAAATGGTCATCATGAAAAATGTTTGATCATTTTGTATCCTGAGTAGTTTTGAAAACCTTCCTTATGTATTTATGTCTACAAACTGTATGCTTTTTATGTTGTCACAGTCATTATATCTGAATGATAGCACTAGAAAATAGTACTTTTGGAACAGTAGCCTGCATACAGAACAGAGTGCACATGATGATATGGATGAACAGGAGGAAGCAGTAAGTGAAAGGACTGGGACAATGGCCCACCCAGGAAGTGATTTCATCTGTATTAGGAAAATTGTGAGAATGAATAGGTAGGGACAAGTAAGAAATGTTTACTTAGGATGAACCAATATGACTTGATTATTGAATTGATAAAAGTAGACTGAATTCGCTATGATTATCAAGATTTTATATTATGTATATATACTATAAGAATAATTTTGCCAAGATAAAATTAGGGAAATCATAAAAGAAAGCCTTGTGGTTTGCTGTGGTAAATGAGTTACATTTTATGTATAAAACCTGAGAACATGGTTGAGCCCCCTGACATTCACCTCTAAGCCAACTAATTCTATAGGCCAACTTGGGTCATTTTATTAACTTCACAGTAATGAGATTGAAGTTTTTGGTCCCCACTTATATTATTGTGGGAAAGTTTTACTGTGTGTGACAGAAAAGCATTCTAGGGGGGAAAGGATTAATAAAAATTCGGGATATAAAATTATAGTAACATTTTATTATGGTATTTTTGAAAAACCAATCAGTATGTTTTTCAAAAATAAATTTATCTAAAAGGGTATGACATGTTTATCATTTCATTTGAGGCCATCATATACCTATCTTTATTAAATGGAGTGCAAATATTTAGTTTGATAATATCACATTAATATATTGTTCTCCGTATGTATATAAAAAAGCTTTAGGAGGGACATAGAGCAATTCTTGAGTGTATGGCTGTCTATATAATCTACTACTACGTTTTTGAAATGAAGAAATAGTAACTCATGTATGTATGAGTGCATGTATGTATGCATGTGGTACATATGTATTAGCTCCCAGATACTTCAGATACTAAAGTTTAACAGTCATAATACCCATGTTTCAATGTTCCAGTCTGTCAGTCAACATATTAACTGCTTTCTTTTTTTTTTAATCCTCACCTGAGGATATTTTCCCACTTATTTTTAGAGAGAGTAGAAGAGAAAGGGAAAGACAGAGAGAAATATCAATATGAGAGAAACACGTTGATTGATTGCCTGCTGTATGCGCCCTGACCAGGGCCAGGGTGGAGAGGAGCCTGTAGCCCAGGTACGTGGGCTTATCCAGGATCGAACTCAGGACCCTTCAGTCCACAGGCCCATGCTCTATTCACTGAGCCAAACCAGCTTGGGCTAACATTTATTAAGCATTATACCTCTTCGGAACATATTTGGTATATCATTGGCCCAAACTGAAAACCTCCTTGCCTGCATTTTGCGCAGTGCAGCAACTTTGGTATCAGAGTGCCTCCACAATCTGAAATATTCCACTAACTTTTGCTGAGCTAGCAGCAGCAACAAAGATAATGCCCATTGTAAAAGGAAACGCAGAAATAATAGCTGTTGAATGCTAACATGTTCCTTATATCCAAACTTGTTTTTTCCCTTCCAGGATATCTATATTCCAGTTAATAATTTAATGCTAATCAGCTCCTTATCTTCTGAAAAGGAGAGTCTGTTTAGAGTCACACGGCAACTGACCCTGAAGGTAAATTAATATATGCAGATTTCTCAGATCACCTCTTAGTTTTAGTCAGAGTATTTTCTTGATTACATTTAAATCTCAGCTGTGCAATCCTCCTTTTATCTATCCAGAGAGCATCTGATTTAGTTATAATACAGTTTCAAATCTTTTTTAGTTTTGCATTTTATTTTATTTTTTTTATTTTTATTTTTTTTTCCACCCTTGACAATCCCCTGGCCTCCCCTACTAGTTTTGCATTTTACATTTATTTGTAAAACTAGTTTTAATAATCTGATGCTTTATTAGCAAATATGGACATGAGCCAAATGATAAATATTATAAAGAATAGTAACATATAGCTCAACTAATTCCACTATTTGGCAAGATGCTGTGTATTTCTGTCCAACTTGTTTAGATTTTATTATAAAATGGCATTTTTTTTTTAGTAGTGATGTGAGTTGTTTGTTTGCATTGATCAAATTAAAGATGGGCCTAAAATAAGGATTTAAATTGTTATCTTGGTCTTAACATTAATTGAAAAACAATATGAATGAGTGATAAACTATGGAATAATTATAATTATTTAAGGGGGATTTTAAACATATGCAAAATAAGTCTATGAATGTTCAGTTTAACTTAAGAATGGTTAGCAATGATAGGATAGGAGTATGTTTCAAAACTAACGAGAGACTTTTTAAATGTTGGGAATGACTGGTTTAAATGACCTGGTGAGCTCAGTGGTTCTGCTGGTTACTGCATGGTCATCAGCTAGAAGAACGGGGAAAAAGACAAGCAAAATTTATTTTTGTTTATCTAAAAATGATATGTCATCTGGGCCTTAAGAAAGGATCTGTGAAGTTCTTTGAAAATAGAGTCCGATTATTACAGCCAATTTCAAAACATCTTTCTTTCTTTATGTCAGTAATAGCAACTTGCTTTGAAGCTTGAGATGCCTATTTGTGTTTGTTTTAATTTTTTTATTTGCTTATTTTCCCTCATCTAATGTAGAATGGAGAGGAGTAGAGATTTCTTTTTCAGAGGAATACTGGTTAGCTTAAGACAGTGAAAATAAGGAAAATAATGATTTTTTTAAATTGAGGTGCGTTTTTTTTAATTTTAGAAATGAAAGGAGGCTTTGCTTAGAATTAATAAACCATTTGATTTGTTGGAGTTCTCCACTTAATGGTTCCCTGCTAACACTGAAACATATGCTGAGTTGATTTGGATTGTCATTCTTTTTCATTTGAACTTTAGAGATCACATGTGTGTAACCTTTGCACTTGAAAAGGTGAAATATGGAAATAAGAGAAACTAAAAATGCGCTTTTGAAATTAGTATTTATGTTTGCTAATGAAAAGTAATCTCAAAGAAGTAAGTTTACAGAAAAAAATTAACTATAACTGAAAAATAGAATGTTTTAATATTGATACTAACGTTTCAAATTATTTTCTTGAAAATAACCTTGATTTTTATTAGCCTGTTTTCTATTTTCAAGCACGCTATGAGGGAATGATTAAGTCAAATATAAAGTTTAGAACAATTTAACTGCTTTAATAGTCTTGCAGATAAGATAGAAATGTTTCTGCTATTATATTGAATAGTCAATAGTAAATTGAGTTGTTTTTTAAAACACTCTGTTGTTTTCGTCTTTTGTTATGTTGCTCTAAATAAACTTAAATGCCATCTTTTACATGCCAGTTTAGAGAACCATTGTCTGAGAGAGACATTTCTCAAGAACATTAGTTGTGTTATTTAAAATCAACCTTTTATCTGTAAGTAATATTGTCTTTCTTTCTGAGGTATGTGACCTGATTAGGACTAAGAAGGTCTATCTTAGCTCACAAACTATGAGATCATGCCAAAGAACTATAATATTCTGCTCAGCTTCCTGCACAGTGACCTCTATTTAGTGATCTCTGTTAAGAGAGATTTTTAATAGATCTTAATTTATCATATACTAGAGGCCTGGGGCATGAAATTCGTGCATGGGTAGGGTCCCTAGGCCTGGACGGCAATCAGGGCCAATCAGGTTCCCCTGCCTCTCTGCCTTCCCGCCTCCTCCTTCCCTCTCTCCCTCAGTGCCCTCCCGCTGCTGCTGGTTGCCCACCATGTTCTGCGCCACCCCTTGGTGGTCAGCGTGCGTCATAGGTTGAACTCCCATTCTCCTGGTCAAACTCCCGAGGGGACACTTTTGCATATTAGCCTTTTATATATATATATAGATGTTATATTTGAGGGCACAAATTAAATTTATATATTTCACATTAGAATATACACTGAGTGGCCAGATTATTATAACCACCTGACGTTTGTAGGCAAATTAGCTATAATTTTGAGCTGAAGTTGCTAGAGGGCCAGACCATTATAAATAGAGAAGCAGGTTGTTTACCATGACAGTAGAAGTGATTTTTTTCTGAAGATATGGGTAAACAACGCTATTAAAAT
>NW_006293700.1:4680035-4682663 GCF_000327345.1 Myotis davidii
CAGCTGGTTCCACAACCATCAAATCTCACAGAACTGGACAGTGCTATTCATCAGGCATGGTGTCAGATTCCTCGCATCACCTTTCAACATCTCATGGAGTCAATACTAAGAAAAATCGCCACAGTATTTAAGGCAAAAGGTGGCCCAACAAAGTACTGATGGGGTGGTCATAATAATCTGGCCACTCATCATAATATATATCCCATGTTCAAAGGCTGTTAAATCACGTTGTTTACCCATATCTTCAGGAAAAAAAATCACTTCTACTGTCGTGGCAAACAACCTGTTTCCCTATTTATAATGGTCTGGCCCTCTAGCAACTTCAGCGCGAAATTATAGCTACTTTGCATACAAACGTCAGGTGGTCATAATAATCTGGCCACTCAGTGTATATGTTACTTATTATAAATTACTGTCTTAAGAATTAGCATGAGCCCTGGCTAGTGTGACTCAGTTGGTTGGGCATCATCCAGTGCACTGAGAGATTTCTGGTTGGATTCCCCATCAGGGTATGTGGCTGGGTTGTGGACTTGATACCCAGGTTGGGGCCAGCAGGAGGCAGCCAATTGATGTTTCTCTCTCATCAGTGTTCCTCGCTTTCCCTCTCTCTTCCTCCCTGTCTCTAACATCAACAAAAATATAAAAAATATTTTTAAAAGAGTTATCATGAATATATGATGTTTTTCCCCAATTAAACCTTTAGAAATAAAATTAAAAGCACTCATACTTTATGTTAAATGTAAGGTTTATAATGTAAGTCCCATTTATTAAAGGGTAATTGGTTCTATATCACCTATGCATAAAATTAATATAGTTTTCCTAATAACTAGTTAAGCTTTTAACCTAATGTAGTCTTAATGAATTTACTTATAAAAAGTACTTGAAGCAATAATGGAAAGCTCCCTGAGTGAGATCAATCTGTTGTTTGCCTGAAAATAACTGAAATTTAACATGAAAATATGTAAACACATACCTTAACTGTTTCATGTACCTATGGTTTATACAGTTAAATTGTATAATTTTATTTTGTTTAGTTGCATCACAGACATGCTTCCAAAAAGCAGAGTTACTAAATTATGAAAATTCTGCAGTCACCATTGAATGGAAAACACCAAAAAATACTAAAGAGAGTATCTTTTGGGGGGGGGGTGATATTTGCTTTGGTTATGATGCATAATTCAAAAGTCACTATGGCTAAAATTGTTTCTCTGTGACATTTTCTTTTTCTCCATCTTCCTTTTTTATTTTTTTTCATTCTTCTCCCTACTGTTGTTTAAGCTAATAAAAATATTCTAAATTTAGCCTCATTAATTTTAGAAGTAGAGGTTGGGCACAAGAAGCGATATAAATTAATGTATAAAGACAAGTTATCTCATGTTAAAAATTAATACTAGAGAAACTCTGACAGTCTCCACAAAGCCAACTCTGGTTTAACTGGGGGTCTCAACTTCCTTTGCGGAGCACACCAAGGTAGGCTACTTTCCTTAAGTAGCAGGCACCTTTTCTTTTCTAAGAGCATTAACTGTTTTATTTTACATTTCTCTGATTACTACAAAGGTTGAACACTTTCCCATGATGTAGTTTATTTCTCCATCAATCTTTTTATTTGATTTTCTTTGGGTAAGAACATTTAACAGCTCTGCTCTTCCAACACGTTTTCAGGTGTACAACACATTATTGTTGACTGTTGCAACGTTGTATAGCAGATCTCCTGGTTTCTTCTTCTTGCTTAACTGAAATTTTATACCCTTTGGTTGATGTCTCCCCATTTCTCCCTCCCCCTGGCTCCTGGCAACGACTGTTCTTTAAGAATCTATAAGTTTGACTACTTTAGATTTCTCAGATTAGTGGACTTACGCACAGTTTTGGTCTTTCTGTTACTGGCCTATTTCACTTAGCATTATGTTTTTAGGATTCATTCATGTTGTGGTAAAGTGGTAGTGCACTCCTTTTTAAGGCTGAACATATTACATTGTAGCCCATTTTCTTATCCATTCATCCACTGATGGACTTCTGTGTTGTTTCCATCTTGGCTATTGTGAATATGGCTGCAATGTCCCCCGACATCTCAGCAACTTCACATAGTGATCTAAGGTCACTAGTATTTGTCACCTACCATGTTAATGCATTTGTTCCTGTTATTTTGTAATTTAGTTAAATATTGCACAATCCAATGAAATATGAGTGTAAAAAAAGATATTTTTCTCCTATGAAAACCAACAGAAATACTTTTGAAGTAGATAAAAACAAGTTGATTAGAATACATAAAATATTTTGAAAAAAGCATAAAATTCTAGTAGGTTTCAAGATTCAGATTGCTCTACAGATAGCTTTGACTTTGTTAGCCACTAAAGAAAACAGACTAGATATCAAAGTAGCGTATGGGATTTATTAAACAATTAATAAAGAATCCCAAATAGTGGATTCTTATTCAAACAAAAGGTAGCAATTATACATATTGAAGCCAAATACATTATGAAGTGTATTTTTGTGATTCTATATTTTTTTTATTTTTTTTAATTAAATCTTTATTGTTCAGATTATTACAGTTGTTCCCCTTTTTTCCCCCCATAACTCCCCTCCTCCCAGTTCCCGCCCCACCCTCCGCCCTCACTCTCCACCCACTGC
>NW_006293700.1:4685588-4736629 GCF_000327345.1 Myotis davidii
TCTTGGTGAACCCCTTTGTGGGCTTTGTACATAGTCTTGTTGTAGTTAAGCCTTGATTGTTGTAGGTAACACAGGCCAATTGGCTGTGAGAATCAGCTGTGTCTGCAGTGGTAGAACTTCTGTGCTGGAGACACCCTTCTGGGGCAAGACTTGTTTCAGTGGGGCTTTGGTGCTCACTGAGTCTGCCCCCACATGTGTCCTTTATGGATCCAAGGAGCTGCAATCTGGATGGTCCCACTCTGACCACTGGGCACACTGGCTCCTGGATCTCAAAGGAGGTGCTAATCTAGTCTCTGCCTGAGGCTTCCCAGCAGGAGCCAGTTGTGATGCAATGCAAATTGCCCTGGGGCCCTGGGCCAGCTGCAGTTTGTTAGGTAATTATCGGATTGCAAAGGGCCAGGCCTGTCATATGCAAAAGCCTCTGTGCACGGCTTGGGCGGGGCGGGGTCCCAGGGGATCAACAGGGCGGAGCGAGCAGTTATGGCTGCTCTCAGTCCTGCCCTCAGAGGCCTTGCTTCTCAGTGTCCCGGCAATCGCTGCAAGCACCCCTGAGAGAAAGCTGTCCTCGAGTTCCGATTTATGCCAGACAGTCCAGTTCCTCCTGTATGAGTCTGCGTCCCTAGAGACTCACCTGGAACTGGAGCTCAGAGCTTGAGACTCCCTCCCGATTGAAAAAGACACCTGTGTCCTCAACCACCAGCCCTCTCCGCATGCACCTCCGAACCTTTGTATTTCACTCCCGCACTGCGGCTCCTCTGAGTCTCAGTATGCTTTTCTCTTTCCTTCTAGTTGTAGAATTTCCACTCAGCCAGCCTTCCTGTGGTTCTGGATGATGTCCATTCCGTCTTTTAGTTGTATTTTTGAAGTGGTTGTTCGAGGCAGCAATCTCCGGTGTTTACCTATGCCGCCATCTTGGTTTTTTCCGTGATTCTCTATTTTAATTTTTTTATTGGCTTAACCAGTTAAGTAAAATTACAAATCCTAGAATTTAAGAGAAAGAGGACTTCTGTACTTTGTAATATATTTGATGGGGGAAGGGGGGGGGGCAGGCCGGGGGCAAAGAGAATCTTTCCTTTACTAGATGGAAGCTGACTGGATTCTGTGTGTGTGTCCAGATCCCAATATCATTAAAAAGACAAACTGTCCACTTGAGGAGATATGCCTGCTATTTGGATCTTCAGTATTTTCTGGAAACTCTCCAGTTTTTACTCTATAAAATGAAGAAAATAATAACAGTAACATGAATGGCAAGCAGGTTTCATCTTAAAAGGCGGCTCTGGTTAATTGCTAGTGGCTACATTTGGCCACTGTGCCAAGATGAACCGTGAGTGGACTGCCATGCCCATAGTGATCCTGCCCATGGGCATGGGATGAGGTGGAACAATAACATTGTGACAGCGTTGTTCTCCTGAGCTTTACACAGCCCCCTCCCCCTTACCCATGGTTTTGCTTTTCACGGTTTTAGTTACTCTCAGTCTGAAAATATAAAAAGGAAAATTCAAGAAGTAAAAAAAAAAAATCATGTTCTAAACCATGCTGTTTTGATCCTGCCTTCCTGCTCTGTCCCTTTGCCCAGCATCTAGTTTGTCCTGTAGTAACTGCCCTGGTGATCAGATTGACTGCCATGGTATCCGATTGCTTCTCTTTGAGTAACCCTCATTTTATTTGATGATGGGCCCATTGCCATTCACATAACTACTATAGTATATTGTTATCATTGTTCTATTTTATTATTAGTTATTGTTCATCTCTGACTGGGCCCAATTTATAAATTAAACTTGATCATAGGTATATGTGTATAGGAAAGAACATAGTTTTATATAGGGTTCAACACTGTCCACAGTTTCAGGCATCCACTGGGGGCGGGGGTGGTTCATAGAATAAATGACCCACAGATAAGGAGGGATTAGTGCATCCACATTTTTCTAGTGTTTTGCAATCTTATAAATGAACTAGAGTCCTGGTGCATGAAAATTCTGCACGGGTAGGGACCCTAGGCCTGGCTGGTGATCAGGACCTATCAGGTTCCCCGCCTCCCTACCTCCTTCTTCCCTCACCACTTGCTCACTGCCACCGTGTGCCCTCCCCCCGCTGTCCCCCCTCCTTGTGTCCTCCTTCCCTCACTCCCTCAGTGCCCCACCACTGCTGGTCGCCTGCCATATTTCGTGCCACCCCCTGGTGGTCAGCGCACATCATAGTGAGTGATTGAACTCCTGTTCTCCTGGTTGAACTCCCAAGGGGACACTTTGCATATTAGCCTTTTATATAGATAGATAGATAGATAGATAGATAGATAGATAGATAGATGTGGGACACACCCTGGAGCCCTCCTGTGGCCCCTCCCCAGCTGGCCAACCTCCTGTGTCCCTCCCCAGCCCTGATCATGCGCTGGTGGGGTTACTCAGCCGGGCCTGCACCCTCTCGCAATCTGGGACCCCTCGGGGGATGTCCAACTGCTTGCTTAGGCGTGATCCCATGGCAGTTGGACATTCCTCTCACAATCCGGGACTGCTGGATACTAACTGCTGGCCTTCCTGCCTTTCTGATCTCCCTGAACCACTCTGCCTGCCTGCCTCATCACCCCTAACCCTCACCTGCCTGCCTCATCACCCCTAACCACTCTGCCTGCCTGCCTAATCGCCCCTAACCACTCGCTTGCCTACTTCATTGTCCCTAACCACTCACCTGCCTGCCCCAACTGCTCACCTGCCTGCCTGATTGCCCCTAACCACTCTGCCTGCCTGCCTGATCGTCCCTAACCACTTATGCCTGCTTGCCTGATCGCCCTAACTGCCTCTGCTTGCCTGCTTGATTGCCCCTAACCACTCACCTGCCTGCCTGACTGCCCCTAACCACTCTGCATGCCTGCCTGATCGCCCTAACTGCCTCTGCCTCAGCCCCCGCTGCCGCAGCTTTGTCCAGAAGGACATCCAGAATGATATCCGGAGGTCATTTGGCTGTCCGGTCTAATTAGCATATTAAGCTTTTATTATTATAGATTGTTCTCAAAGGTAACTTGATGGGATGGTGAATACACAATACAGTGTACAGGTGATGTGTTGTGGAATTGTGTACCTGAAACCCGTATAATTTTGTTAACCAGTATCAACCCCAATAAGTTCAATAAAAAGGAAAAAATGAATGGTTCTCTGCCTTATATATTTTTTTAATTATATTTTATTGAGTTTAGAGAGGAAGGGAGAGGGAGAGATATGAACATCAATGATGAGAGAGAATCATTGATCAACTGCCTTCCCATGCCCTTCCCTACCGGGGATCAAGCTACAAACCTTGCCAAGACCGATTGGCGAGCCATCTCCCAGTTCACAGGTTAACATTGAACCATAGCCACACAGGCTGGGCTCTCTGCCTTATATTTTTCTTCCTTTCCTTCTGTTGCAACACTCCCATTGGTGACATCTCCCAGCACTAGTGGGTTACTACCTAGACAAGAGAGTGCACACAATTCAATCCTTTGGTTCACAACGGAAACACTTTTGTGTAAGTTCACCACAAATGAGAACCGCTTCATGCACATGAAAGCCACAGGGTTTTCTTGCTGTCTACTTCTCCAAAAACTGACTAACTACTAGTACAGTTAGTCTTCACTAAAGAAAATCAGCCCATAAAATGTATCCTGCAAATATCATTCTCACTATTAAGAGACTACAGAATATGAAGGCCAGAGGGCTATTTCGGGATCACTGTTTGATTCAGTGACTTGAGGCTAAGGGGACTCTGCCATTGTCTTCACAATTCTTCATGTGGTTTTGAGTTTAAGAGGCCAGCCTAGCCTGCCCAGGTGAAGAGTACAATAATTTCTTTACTAATTTATTTACAAGTTTTGTGGTTTTAAAAAATTGAGTAAGAAATAGTACCTTATAGTAATCTTTAACAAATGTCGAAACAAAATTCTGACTTCATAGTGTAACCATGGGTGGAACTTTTTCTTAGAAGATAAAATGCATAAGTGTATTCTCAGAAGTAAAATATAATCATTGAATACTATCTTCTAAATGCTCTTTGTCACATATACACATAAAAGATATCGGGTGCTATACGGAAGTTAGATATAGAGGGTTGGTGATGAGATTGTGTAGATCCCACACTGGTGAGGGAAGGCGTCATTTCAGGTTAATACCTAGAATATAATAGGCATCAGAAGTCTAAAGAAATGGAACCTTATTCATGTCACAATTATTTATTCAATGCTTCTGCCCTTGGGAGGTTTGCAAACACCCAAGGGACACAGACTCATACATTGATAGTTAGAGAGAATATGTTAAAGGCCTTATTAAGGTTATGCCCAGGTTCCTACTGAAATATATCTTAAATCCCTGTCATTTCAAATTACAAGCTTTTTTATTACAACATAAACAAAGTTAGCTTTACTGTATGGGTAAGAACACTTGAAATTGTTAAGAGCTTATGTTAAGTGTTAACTTAGCGTTGTGACTTATCACATTTACAGCGGTGAAGTCCCATCTTTGGGAACATGTAGTATGTGATTACAGCCCCTTCAGTAAGATCAATCTTGGTTCAATTACAATTTAAAACCTGACACTGATTCTCTTTTCTATGTTGAATCCTCTTAATGACATCATTTATTATCTACTGGAAATCAATCTAGGAAATCAAGTTAGTCCACTAAGCACTTCAGGTAAGGTGATTTCATGCAACATTCCAAGATTATCACAGGAAATTGCTTTCGTATGCCATAAAGTAAGAAGCCAGGAGCCGAGCTGGCCTGCTGAAGGAGCTTACAGCTTTACGGCTCCGCCCACAGCCGCTCTTGAGTCACTCAGTTACAGTTAACTTGGGGATATCACTCGCAGATTGAAACCCTGGCAGCCCTCACACAGCCTGGGCTTGTGGAGGCCTTGGATGTGTGTCTCCAAGTCAATGATGAGGGTATCGGAACCGATCCTGGACATGGATATGGCAAATTACAGTGAAGTTTTGGACCCAACGTATACAACCTTGGAGTTTGAAACCATGCAGATTCTGTATAATTCAAATGGTGAGTTCTTATCTGCTTATAAATATATATTTTTAAGTAAGTATAAGTAAGTGGGAGAAGTCAGAGTGAGCTTCCCAGGGCGGTAGTCCCAGGCTTTACTGCGAGATACATTGGGACTCACATTTTAAAGCCATACATCTGAGCTTCTGGACTTCATCACAAATTTTAAATTAATAATGCTCTGCCCATTTTATGTTTGCAATAGAAAAAGCCTGCTATGCTTAATAAAGTAACCTCAGAATTCTGTCATGGCCCAGTTAGGTAAAAAGAGTTATTTTGTTTACTGTAAATCACAGTAATAAGTAACATTGGCAGATTGGCTGTAAAGTATATTTTCTAGGCAACATGTAGATGACAAATAGGACAGAGTTTCCATAGAACACTGGACAGTTTTCCTAGTTGCCCCCTACTTCATTATTCCAGTTCTCATGGCTGCCAGTGAGAAACTGCATTGAAAATCACTACCAAGTTTTTGTATTTCACACAAATATGAAAGGAAATAAAGGTTTATATTATAACCCCACTGACAAGCTAATGTTTAGCCTTAAAAGCTCTTGGTATGCATCTACCGTAACATTTTAACTTTAAATAAGACATGAGTTGTTTAGGGTTCAGGTCTTTTTATAATACAGTTTACCATTGACTTTAAATTTATTTTTTAAGTAAAAATATTGTCTAAGATCAGTTATAATTGATAGAACTCTTAAAACCTAGTAATTATGTGTAGTGTGGAAAATGTGTGTGTGTGTGTGTGTCTGTGTGTGTAATTCAGAATTGAGAATGTAACATACTCAGATTATCTTAATGTTCTTCTATGTTGTATTATTGGTGGAACAAGTATTACAAATTGTCAGAAGAAGAATTTTGAAATTTTAGCACAAAGAGAGTTAAAATGAACCAATAGTGCAAATCTTAGAAAGTCACTGTTTTGGTTCCTTATGTTTAGATTTGATGAGAGATATTTAACAGAGTATTATTTATTTCAGTAGAATCATGATTTAAAAAAAGACTATCGATTGCTAATAGTAGAGATAGGCATACCATACGTATTTACTAAAATAATTGACTTTTCAAAATGTTTTTGACTTTTTTCTAGTAATGTTTTTAATAACATATGAGTATGACATTAAACTTAAAGCTGCAGAAGGAGCTCACAGCTTTACGGCTCCGCCCACAGCTGCTCTCAAGTCACTCAGTTACAGTTCACTTGGGGGTATCACTCACCTGTTGAAAGCCTGGCAGCCCTCACACAGCCTGGGCTTGTGGAGGCCTTGGATGTGTGTCTCTAAGACAATGATGAGTGTTGAATTTTTTCGTATTTTCATATAATCATAGAATGCTGTCAATTCTAAAATACTTCTAGCTGCCTATTTCTAGTATCTATTTTGTTTATGTTACAAAAAGAAAAATTCTTACATTTGAGAACTATAAGTCACATGGTTAACCTTAAGCATGTTCTTATTATTTTTTTAACTTGATGAAATTATACATGACTAGAACCCCGGTGCATGAAATTCATGCACGGGTGGGATCCCCAGGCCTGGCCTGCAATCAGGATCAATCAGGTTCCTCGCCTCCTCCTTCTCTCGCCGCCCACGCGCCGCCACTGCACAGTTCCCTGCCTCCCCGCCTCCCAGCTTCTTCCCTCAACCACCTGAGTTGGCCCGCCACCCACCCCTGGTTCCCCGTCCCAGCCCAGGGCCTGGCCCTGATCTGGTGATCAGGACCTGCCGGCCGGCAGGAGGGACCTGGGAGGTTGGCCACCGGCCCCAAGGGAAAGGGGCTGCGTCCGCCACCACCAACCCCTGGATCCCCATCCCAGCCTGGGGGCCCAGCTGGGGGGAGGGACCAGGATGTTGGCCAGCAGGCCCCATTGGCGATTGGGGCCTGCAGTCTGGGAGCAGCTCCTGCATTGAGTGTCTGCCCCCTGGTGGGCAGTGCGCATCATAGCAACTGGTCATTTGGTCGTTCTGTTGTAACAGCTGCTTAGGCTTTTATATATATAGATTATATCTGTCTACTCAGAAATATTAGTAAATGGAAAATATTTGTTGTTACAGAATGTACTTGGGACATGACAACCATTCATTTTATCTTTTGTTATTTTGGAGATATAGTAATGAATTGTTACGTTAATATTATACAATTATATAAATTAAAAATTAAAAATATTACCTTATATATTCAGTATCTTTTAAGTACATAAAGGTTTTTTAAGCCCCATGTAGTGGTTTTTTAAAAAAATACATTTTTGTTGTTATTTAGAGGGAGAGGAAGGGAGAGAGAGAGGAAGAGAGAAACATTGATTGGCTGCCTCCTATACACACCCTCACAGGATTGAGCTGGCAATGCATGCATGTGTCCTGACTGGGACAATGTCCAACTAACTGAGCCAAACAGACCAGGGCAAGTACATACAGATTTTTAAAGATGTAGTCAACAACATTAACTCATTTAAATACTTAAGTAAAATCATCTGTGGATTTTTAAAGCCTCTTTCTTCATAACTATATAGTAGATCCCACTTTATGCCAGGCACAGTTCTTGGAGCTAGAAGACAGTTAAGGTGGATGAGACAGATAAATGCTCCGCCATCACAAAGTTTGTCTTCTACAGACAGAGATGAATAATAAATGGGCAGACCATTACAGAATATAGTTTAAGACAATACATCAGTTATTATTATTATTATTATTATTATTATTATTTAAATAATCAGAGTTCTAGGTTCTGCTTGAAGGGAAGATGGGAAATGAATCTGGGAGGTTCAGAGAATATTTCACAGAAAATGAGCGAGTAGAACAGAAACTGGAAAACCAGTTGGAAGATATTTGTGATGAAGAACTTTCCTTCTAGGCAGAAGGAATAGCAATAGAAAAAGAATTCAGGGAGAAAAAAGGCCACCTTGCTGGTGGACAGTGAACAGGGTGAAAAATAGATAGTACTAGATGATGGAATGGGAGAGGTGGGAAGGGGCTCTATCCACGGAGCCTCAGAAGCCACGATGTTACTTACCTGTATCTAAGGGTTGGATGCAGAAGGCTGGTAACATGTGGCTTTCTTATACCAGGAGCGCTGTGGGGCTTTGGAATAATGAACAGTAGGGAGCAAGGATGAAAGGAGAGAAATGGACAGAAGGCTATTGCATTGACCCAGGGGAACGATTATGGTCAACTGGATAAGGGTGGCCATAGTAAAAGGGAGAAAAGTTATGGATTCTCTAAGTATTTTAAATACAGACTTTACTATTGGATTGGGTATGAGTGATGAGAGAATCCATTGAAGACTCGTAGGTTATTGGCCTTAGGTTCTGGATGGTACTATAGACCTACATCGAAGACTGAAGGAAGAACATGTTCTAGAAGGAAAATAAAGGTGTTCTGTTTGTATACATTAATTTAAAATTGCTCTTAAATGTCAAAGTAAAGTTGTTAAATAGGTATTTGGGCATTTCAGCCTGATGCCTGTGGGAGACATAGGAGCTGGAGATAAAATTTGGGGCTGTTAATCATACAGATAATATGTAATGTTGTGGGACTAGATAAGCTGCCCTTGAGAAAGAGTGTGGTTGGGGGACTGAGCCCTGTCGTGTCCCAATGTTTAACAGTCAGAGAGGAGAATGGATGAAGACTGGCAGAAACAGCCATTCGTTTGAAGGAAGCAGTTTGCGGGGCCTCCAAGAAGCCTAGAGTGGACTGTTTCAAGCCTCTGAATATTTAGTTGGGTGATTTAACTAGAAAGACTCAATACCGACTCCACCCCCTTTTTTTGAACAGAGAGTTCTGCCCCAGAGACGACAAGTATGAATACCGCAGACAACGGGGTCAGCTGTCTGTGTGCCATATGCGGGGACAGAGCCACCGGGAAGCACTACGGAGCGTCCAGCTGTGACGGGTGCAAGGGCTTCTTCAGACGCAGCATTCGCAAGAGCCACGTGTACTCGTGCAGGTACCGGAAACGCTCCTTTTAGCAAAGGCATCTGCACAGGTGTTTCAAAAGGCATGCAAGAAGGGAACACAATTCAGAGCTTTTCTATTTCTGTAGCCCTCGGAGCACAGTCTGTAAGCTGCTTTAAGGATGAGGATGTTTGGGTGTGTGAGCAGGACGCGCGTTCACCAAGGAGGTTCTCTTTTATGAAATGTCCAGAGTTATTACAACATATATAAAAAATTCCACATACGTGTCACTCCACTTAGACCAATATAGCTGGAGCCCGGTGGACACCGCCCCTGAAGGCTTTCTCTTTCTCCCCTCTCTCCCAGAGGTGACTGTTATTGGAAGTTTCCTGTCTTTTCCTGGTATTTCTTTATTGTTTTACCACATGTTCATATGCCAATAGGCATACTTAAATCTGCATTTCAATGGCTTCACAGTTTGCATCCTTTTTGAAGTATTGGTATTCTTTTAAGATTTAGAATGGTACGTATGTAGCTGGTTTTTGAAGGTAAAGTTTTAGACGAGTATACTCGTCGACGACTGAAAAAAGAACATTTTGTGCAAATTGCATCCTTTTTGAAGTATTGGTATTCTTTTAAGCATCATTGTATCTTGAGTTTTTTCAAACAAAATTATAAAAGTACGGATGACTTTGGTAGCCTTATTTTTAGCTTTTTTAAGTTAATGGATGAATTTATATTTTCAGTTCTAAAATTTTAAATCTATTTCTTGTGCCACAATTTTGCCATTGAATTTAACATTTTATCTAAAACTGTATGTTATGTGTCCCACATTTCTAGTAGGCTGGCTTTTCTGTTTGAATATCTGGTCAATATCATAGCACAATTGAGGGTTAGATATGTCACAATGAATGTTCAGAATGACAGTTCTTGAGTGCAGATTGTGCCTGGAAAGAAGTTAATTCTTTTCCAGTGTGATGCCATTTGATTTCTAAGGGCGTGGAAAAGTTAATACATAACTCTCCAAATATTTAACTAGTGTTTTCTAGTAATTTTTCCAGGAAACCTTAGTATGTAAAAAAAAAAAATGTAAATCATTCACTTTAACACCATTTTGGTAAACAAAAAATAATATTTAGATAGATCTTGCTTTTATAAACAGCAAAACTCCAAAGATAAAATGTAGACCAATGTAGATTTCCAAAGTCATCAACAAAAATAAATACAAAATAACAGGTAAACAGTACTTTTTTGAGTCCTGTGTTCTGTTAAAGGTGAAATCCATAGATATGAACAATAACAATCCAAACAACAAAATCCATGAAAAACTTTTAAGAATCAGAGTCTATCATTAGCATAAAGGGCTTTCAAGATTTCCATGCTTCCTATCTGAGAAAAGTAGGAAAGGAGTGTTACCATAGCAACTTTTAGAAATTCAGAAAAGATTCCAACATGTAGAGTTGACTCACACTTTCCCTTCATGAGTATTGCTACACCTTGGCCTTCTTTACATATTTTGCTCTTAAGCAAATGCTACAATTCTCCATTTGGAAAATTGTTTTATTGATACAAATTTAGGATCATAAAGGTTTTTTTAAAATTCACATTTTGCTGGTTTTAAATTTATCCGTTCTCTTAGATTTACTAATTTCATTTTCACTCTAACTCTTCCATCACACTGAAGTTGGATTTGCCCTTTCAAGCACTTTAAATTACTGTCTCAATACTTCTCACATTAGGTTATTTATTATGTTGTCTGTAAACTTGTATGTGTACCCTGCTAGATTATAGTTTCCTTGAGTGGGAGAGATAGATAACATTTCTCTGTTTAATCCCTACACCAGGATCTTATACACAGTAGGTGCTTAATACATATGTATTCCATTTTGCATTAGTTTAATGTTAATTGAATGTGTTCTCCTGCTGTGATTGTGGGTAACCTGGCCCTCTCTCCTGAGTCTCCTTAGCCATGTATTCTCAAATGAACAATGATTTTTTTTTCCTCATCCAGGAAGTATGTCTCTCTTCCAGCTCAGTTAATCTATAATAGGTTTTTTACTCATTTCATATTTAGTAGCCATTCATATTTTCTAGAAGAAATATTTTATATAGGCCACAAAATATGTTATTTTATTCTCGTTATTACTAATCAACCACAAGTAATCAGGGATATACATATGGGTAATATTAAGCCAGAATTTTAAAGAAATGTTATTGCTGACTATATGTCTAATGTTTATCCCAAAGTCTTTAAAGTACATTCACATAACAATCTTTTACAGCAAGCCTTTCCTTTCTTACAATTGTAAATTAACTGGGGTGTGTGTGAGTGGGTGTTCAATTACCTTGCCAAATCCTATCAAGAATGGTGGACCTGGGAATCAAGCTTCAGGTCTAATTCCAGAAATGGTACTCCTTTTTTTTTAAGTGCAAAATTCAGTTTTTCTTTAGTATGTCCACAGAGTTGCAATCATCACTACAATTGATCACTACATTTTCATCATCCGATAAAGAAACCTCTTTACCCTTTAGCAGCCACTACCCTTTCCCACCAACTTCCTCTCCACCAGTATGAGGCGCACAGTAGTCTACTTGATATAAGTGAAATTATATACTATGTGGCCTTCTGTGTCTGACTTCTTTCATTTAAAATAGTGTTTTCAAGGGTCAGCCAAGTCCTAGCATGTATCGGAACTCCACTCCTGTTCATTGTTATTTATCATATCCCTTGAGTGTGGGAACCACATTTTCGGTATCTATTCACCAACTGATGGACATTAGGGTTGTCCTCACCTTTTAGATATTAGGATAATGCTGCTGTGGACACTTGTGTACAAGTTTGTGTGTGAACATATGGCTTCTTTCTTTTGGGTTGATACCTAGGAGTGGAATTGCTGGATCATAAGATAGCTCTATGTTTAACTTTTTAAAAAAACTGCCAAACTTTCTTCTTAAGCAGCTACAGCATTTTATATTATGACCAGTGATGTGAGAAAGTTCCAATTTTTATACATCCTCATCAACAATGGTATTGTCTGTTTGTTTTCCTGATTAGAGCCATTTTAGTGGATGTCAGGTGACCTCTAATTGTGCAGAGACTACTCAGTGCTGTTCTTGACATGTAATTGGGCATCTGTTTATTAACTTTAATTATGTGAAGCACATTTAAAATAAGTTGAAAAATATTTACAATGAGAAAAGCAAGAAAGTGCAAAGGAATGAAGTTCTGATACAGTCTCCATCACACTGAAAACCTTTAGCAACAGGCAATTGAAATTTATATGTCAAAGATGTTTAAACTAGGTTTGGCTTTCATGACTCATGACAGAAATGATCGTGCGCACTGTCATTCAGTTTTATTTTATTCTAAAGGCTACATGGGAGGTGAGGCTTGTATTCCCGTGTATGTGCTGATCATGGTTTTATGTTCGAAAAGTTAGCAGGAGGAAAGCTACAAATGTTCACAATCTGGAAAAGTCAGTTTATTGTTCTTTTTTGTTCTTTTTTTGTTTTTGAATTATATATGAGTGTTCAATTAATTGTTCTTATACATTCTTTCTATTGCGCCAAATTTAGGCATACTTATTTAAAGTCTGTCTGTTTCTTTGCTTCTTTCCATAAATAATTATCTGAAAAATTAATGCATCTTCTTTTTTTAATATTATAGGTTCAGTCGGCAATGTGTTGTTGACAAGGACAAAAGAAATCAATGCAGATATTGTCGATTAAGAAAGTGTTTTAGAGCAGGAAATTTAATACTATCAATGAAGAGTGTTATACACACGTTCTCATTTCATCATAATAACATTTTCACATGAGTTCTGATTTTTCTTATTGAAGTATCTGTGGTTCCTTGAGTTTAAGGATTTACCCAAGGAACTGACACCCAGTCTCTATCTGATGACTAAACCAGATGTCATTTTTTTACTGCTGTGTTACACCTGTCAACAAAACTGTTGTCTAAGTAACATTCCAACATCCTGTTCAAAAAATAGATGGCCAATATCTATTAACCAGTTGAAATTATAACTGTATTTTTAAGCACATTTTTACTGTTAATAAGATTGAATACCTTTATTTTACAAACATTAACTGAACAAGGACTGCGCATGCATTCATGTATTTATTTAACAAATATTTATTGAGCACTGCTACTTTCCCAATACTGTAAGGGGTGCTGAGGTTTCAGTAGTTAACATAATAGAATATTTCTCCCCCTCGCAGAGCTTGTCTTCTATTGAGGAACAGAGACATAGAATGGATACTCTATTTTAGTGTGAACAATTTCATTCTGAACATATTAAATAATCTGGTTATATTATCCTACATCCTAACTCAGGTTAATTTAGAAAGGTTTAAACATTTGGCAGGGAATAGTCACTATAAGATTTATGCATATCAGTTTTTTCCACATTCCTGTGCCAGTCATATACACAGAGATAGTTTTCAGAACTATTTCACCAACTATTAAGCAATTAATGGAATGAAATCACTATTCTTTAGAAATGTAAGATGTATCAAACCTGTCTTGAACATAGCTGTTTTTTTCTTTTGACACTCAATATTTTAAAGAGACTAAAGTTTCAATAGTTTTGTTCAGGTTGCTAGTCTCAAAAAAGAAGGCGAATGAAAGTTCCCAGAGTTAAAGGAGAGGCACATTCCTATTTAAAAATGACTTATGCCTGCCCTGGCCGGTGTCACTGAATTGGTTGGGCATCGTCCTCTGCACCAAAAGGTTATTGGTTCTATTCCAGGTCAGGGCACATGCCCAGGTTGCAGGCTCGGTCCCTGATAGGGGATGTGTAGGAGGCATCGATCCACATCGATGTTTCTCTCTTCTCCTTTCCCTTCTCTCTAAAAATCAATAAACTGTTTTAAAAAATAGTTTATATCTAGTGGCATATCAGATAGTTTATGGGTTGATTACATACTTTTCCCATCATTTTCATCCATCTCCACTTACAGATCAGCATCCTTTATTTCCTTTAAGAGTTTTACCCTTTTTTATGTGAATTATTTTTTGAAATAGTGAAATTATATCATCTACTATTCACAGAATTATACATTAGTATTTTCTAAATACATTAGGAAGTAACTTTCGGATTTTAGCGTAGTTGTATTTCCCTTATTTACAATGATAGCATCATATCCAGTTTAAGGTGGAAATGTATATAAACAGGGTTTTCTGTTGAAAACTTTAGCAGTAGGAAGGTTACAAATGTCCATGATATATTTTAGCATTTTTTTAAAAGATTGATAATGTAAGCTCAATTCATAAAAGCATAACTTACATTTTTATTTTTATCTCCATAAATGTATTTCATTAGTTTAGGCTGAAAGTCAATGACAATTTCTGCAAAAGAGAGAGAGAGAGAGAGAGAGAGAGAGAGAGAAATGAAAAAAGAGAAGGATAAGCTACCAGTAAATAAGGTTTTAAAATAAAATATTATTGATTTATTCCAACTTAAAATCTACTCACTCTTAAAGGCAAAAAGTTCAGTGTTTTTTCTTCCAAATTAATGAGTTGATAGTTAATAGTATGTTTTGGATAGATAATAGATTTTAGCATAGAAATTCATGAATTTTTAAAATATAAAGTTGTTTATTATAATTATAATTTTAGAGAGAGAGGAAGGGAGAGAAAGAAAAAGATAGAAACATCAATGAGAGAGAAACATAGGGATTGAGCTCTCAATCCGGGCATGTGCCCAGACCAGGAATCAAACTGGTGATCCCTTGGGTCATGAGTGGACACTCAACCACTGAGTCACATTGGCTGGGCAGAAATGAGTGAGTTTTTTAAATAATAATAAAAAATAACTGCATTAAAAATTATGATAGTTCAATGTTTTATCCTCCCAGCAGAACAGGGCAGAGCATTAACTTAAATAATTTAGGGGCTATAGGACTTGTTTCCATCCTTTTTGGTTAACTGAGATAATTTCAAAACCTCCTAAGTTTGAAATCCAACTTTTAACATGTGACCTCTGTTCCTCTATATGTGACAAATACACAAGTCAAACCTTTGCCCTCTATTCATTCTTATTAGTTTTAGGAAATTTTATTGCAAGTTTTAGTTTTCAATAAGGAATTTGGGGATACAAATTTTTCTTTCTTCCTCTACTGAAAAAAGGTCGATCTAGCTCTCTCTTAGAAGTCTTTTCTGTAATAGGGGGTTTTCACCTTCCCAAATGCTGCGTTTCCAGCCTCAGTCTTCTCAGGAGAGACGTCCTACCTGCTGTGCCTTTGGCTTGATTCATGTTGTAAACTTTTCCAAGAACATTGTTTCCTAAGAGTTCATAAGATTGCAATCTTAAAGTCACCACAACTAAACTAAATTTTCTTTCCATTTTTGCTCATGACTTAGAAGAATAATAAAATGGAGGTTTCAACTTGACTCATATCTCTGATAGAGAATACACTCTTCTCTTTGACCTAGTCAATCTCATGGCGATAGATACTCTTCCTCCAGTTACCTCACGGTTTTATTAACTTTAAGAGTTTGGAAAACCATCTTACCGAAATACAGCACACCTGAACTGGCTGACCCAACACTTTCTAACATGCATGCCATCATGAAATCCCAACAGGCAGTATTTTTTGAGCTCAAGTGACAAGCCTGGCTCTGTCTTTAAAGGTGACACAGAATGAGAAGTGTCTTCAGTCACACTTCTCTACATTCCCAGGTCTTTTAGAAACATCCCTCTCACTTTCCATACTTTATTTTGTGGCACGTAGTGAAGAGAAGCAACCAATAGTCATTGTGATTTTTCTCCCCTAGCTGTGCAGAATGAACGTGATCGAATCAGCACCCGAAGAAGCACTTTTGATGGCACCAACATCCCCTCCATTAACACGCTGGCACAGGCAGAAATGCGGTCTCGCCAGGTACCCACCTCGCACTAGCATCCCACCCGCTTATAGAATCAAATGCACCAGCACCTCGCCCTGCTTATAGAATCAAATGGCTGTTTAGATGTAATGCTGAAATAATCTAACTTTTTTCAAATGTACTCATTACTAACCTAAATCATGTTTATGCAAATTCAAGAGTTTTACTTTGAAAATATTGGTCGGACTGTTGACTTCACTGTGATGTATTCTGGACCAGTTCCTATTTATGAATGGGACAATGAAATGTATTTCAGTGGAAGTTTGTAAAATATACATTTGTTTACAAAATTCATTTGAAATACTTCATGTGTGGCACAAGGCTCGGGCGGGGGGGAGAATCTCGTTTTGTTGGTTGAATGTGTAAAATGAGTTACCACAACTTTTGGGGAATTTGGTTGAGACGGATCATCAGAGCTTCTTTCCTTACAAACAGTTTCTAGACTCAAGAACTCACCTTGGCACCTGCTTTGGAAATAGGTGTTTTAAGGGAAGAGCCAGATTTTGAAAAGCCCAAGAGAAAGTTGAAGTTTCTAGCGTGAGAATATCAGTTCTAAAGTTTTACATAGGATATTAGTTATCTACATAAGTAACAGTGGCTTTAGAATCAACTAAACAGACCCTTTCAGACAGTTTATTTTAACATTGCTTCTATTAGAAATGTTAGTGATATTTTTTCTATTATAAAGAAAATTATGAAATAGCTAACTATTAATCCAGCTCTATAATGAGTCAGTGCAGCTACTTTCGTTTTTGATAACACAGGGTAATACGATGTGGTTAACCTCACCGTTATCATCAGCATTGCTTGCAGATTACCTGATGGCCTATAAAATGCTTCGAGAATGGCTTACGGGGAGGTGTGAGGAAGGACACACGCACTTCAGAGCGACACGTACACACACATTCAGAAAGTGCAGAAAAGTCCATAACTTGCAGAAAGTCACTTCTTCAGCAGAAGAGCATTTTGACGCCGCATATTTTTATAGAGTTCAAAATCATATAGAGTTGTAAAAATTATTATTAGATTAAGCTTTTTAATGTTGCTAAGTCAAAGGTTGGTTTCTTGATTTTATTTCTACGGGTTTCTATTTAGTGCAGAACATAAATCGTCTTCTTTCTCATCTAAATCCTTTCTCCCAGTTTGTTAAACTTTATCCACTGTAAATATTTTCAACCAATTTAAAGATGGATTTTTCTTAATGGAAATATCACTTTTTAATGAAAAAGGAAACCACAGAGCATATTTCATATAAATACTCTGTTATTTCTTTGTATAGTCAGTTTAGATTATGGCACTCCCCAAAAGTTGGGTAACTTTTTCTACAATTGTGTCCATTAAAATAAGATAGTGCTCCCACAGTATGTGCTGTGCAGGGAATGTTTTCAATTAAACTTGTACTGAAAGGTATTTCAGTTCTCAATTTAAAAATATTTAGCATATTTCAAGATACTGTGACAATGATAGCACCACGTCAATGGCATTCATAGAAAAAAGAGGAGTATTGGTTATGTCTTGTTTCAAATGAGAAGTTAACATAATGTTCTTGTTCATGCTAGATGTCAGCCTCAAGCCCTGGTGTGAGCACAGACATAAATGTGAAGAAAATTGCAAACATTGGTGATGTCTGTGAATCTATGAAACAGCAGCTCTTGGTCTTGGTTGAATGGGCAAAATATATCCCTGCCTTCTGCGAGTTACCACTGGATGATCAGGTAGAAGTTAAAGAAATTCTGAATGCTTAAAAAAAAACACACACACCTATTTTTTTAACGTTGCCCAGTTTTTCGTGTTCTTTTAATTATGTTTATAATAGATTTACCCCATTTGACAAAGGTGAAGTTATCTCATGAGAAAAAGATTGGTTTTCTTATCCATACACCTCCTTGTTCTATCAGAGGCACAGTGTTTAACTCCTATTTTAGGTCTTGCATATTTATCGACTTGATAAAGTTGAGCAGGACAGTTATCCCTCCTTGGAGTGTAAAAAGCTTAAGTGAGCCCAGCTGGTGTGGCTCAGTGGTGGAAAGTCAAGCCATGAACCAAGAGGTCCCTGGTTTGATTCCCGGTCAGGGTACATGCCCGGGTTGCTGGCTTGATCCCCAGTAGAAGGCATACAAGAGGTAGCCAATGGATGTTTCTCTTGCATTGATGTGTCTGTCTTTCTATCCCTCCCCCTTTCTCTCCCTAAAAAATAAAAAATCAATTAAAAACATACATTTTTTTAAAAACTTGAGAGAGATAGCAAGTAACTGCCACTGTGAGACAAAGGATTGCAGAGCAAATGCCTGGGAGGTAAATGGTGGTGCACTATTGTGTCTGGGTATTTAGTGAAGGAACCTGTGAAATTTTTCAGAAATTCCAGGCCACTCCTAGAGGAAACCATACAGGTGTATTGGTGTCTTTGTGGGCACATTGTACAATTAACATATAAAATTTTGCCTTGTATATTGACAATTTTATTCAAGCATTACTGTATAAAAATTATATGTCTAGCAAAAATATCTGTAGAATCATGCTCTGAAATCTACAGAGAAATTGAGAAAATTCAGATATAATGATTTTTCCTAATACATATATTGCCATGCTTTGTCATACGTACATTAAGACATTTTAATTATTAGCTAAAAGTTTAGTTTCTTAATTAGTCTATGAAGATTAGATTATTAGTTTCAGATTCATTTTGAACTCTTCCATCTAAGCAATATATAATATCTTGTAGATGCAAATAATTTGAAAATTTCCAATTCCTGCACATTGAATAAACCAGGATAGGTAGTTTATCCCGTGTATATCTTACATTCTCTGACCAGTGTTCTTTATCACGGACACACAAAAACAAAAACAATAAAAGGGAAAGGTGCAATTGTTTAAAATTCAAAGGACAAAATATTTATACAACCAGAAAAAACGTAATCGTAGGAAGTTTAGTTACATTTCCAGGAGAGCGTTTTGCTTGGTGACGAAAAAAAAAAATCTTGTGAAATCTGAAATCATTCTCAAAACGTTCTGTAACTACCTTCCTGTTATGAGTCATGGTTATTGACATATCATAAAGATAGCTTGGCTCGGAAGGTTGTTTCACAGTGAATAATGCTAAATTGCTAAAACCTCCTTGTCTCACCCCAAGCCATATAAGTAGGGTTATGTTATTTATCAGTTTTATATGTTTACTATCACTCCTCTTTCAAAGTTGCTGACTTAAGATAGTGATTAAAAAAGTTGGGAAATTGAATACCAGTAACCTGTCAGAAAACAATTTTTCTTTACAAGCTCAGACTTTAATATTAACAATATAGCATTAATAGCCATGGCTTGCCAATGTCTATTGTGGATAAGACACTGGGGAATTAGTTGTCAGTTGCCTTATACATTAGATTCTTTTACTTAATGCTCTCAGGAGCTCTGTGTCATACATTTTATAACCTCCACTTAACAGTTTTCAAAACTGAATTCTATATCAATTCACTCAGTAAATTCACCCAAACACATGTGTTAGGACTAGTGTTCAGTTTTAGGAACTGTGAGCATTCAGCAAGTAAAAATTCAGATTGCATCATTTTTCTCATAAAGTTTACCTTCTATTTGGGAGAGACAGACAATAAGACATACAGATTATGAGTAAGTTGATTCTATAGGGATAAATCCTATAAAATGAAATGGGATGAATTGTTGGACAATGACTGGGGGTCAAGTGGTAACAGATACTTTAAATTGGGGATCAGAGAAGATTTTTCCTGAGACCCAGAAGACAAGAAGCCAATCATACCAAGATCAAGGAGAAAGATAGCATTCCGGGTACAGAAAGAGCATCTTCACAGACTCTGGGGGAGGCAGAGCTGTTGCAGGGTGCATGGGGACAAAGCATTGAGCTATAACCTGTGCGGCCTTGGTCAAGCAGTTTGGATGATATGCTAAGGACAATAAGAAACCAGTGATGCCGAACCGGTTTGGCTCAGTGGATAGAGCGTCGGCCTGCGGACTGAAGGGTCCCAGGTTTGATTCCGGTCAAGGGCATGTACCTTGGTTGTGGGCACATCCCCAGTAGGGGGTGTGCAGGAGGCAGCTGATTGATCTCTCTCATCGATGTTTCTAACTCTCTATCCCTCTCCCTTCTTCTCTGTAAAAAATCAATAAAATATTAAAAAAAAAAAAAAAAGAAACCAGTGAGGAGTTTCCAGCAGAGGAGTGATATTAAGTGATGATTATTTTACAAATCTCATCTTGGTAGCTCTGCCAAGAAGGGCTTAGAATGGAGGAACTTAGGATGGAGGAACCAGGAAGGAAGCAAGAATACCTCTTAGGTTCTTGGAGTATATTGTGAAGGCCAGGGCAAGAAAGCAAAGGCTTTGGCCTGGGTGGTATAGGATTTGCTGAGCCATTAGGGAAGAATCATACTGGAGTCCTGTTTTTGTCATGAACAAGCATGTTGGACAAGGATGAAGATGTTGGAGAAGCATTACTTTGAAGTGTTAAATTAGAAACGCTTCCTGTTACCTCTAGTGGTGATATTCAGTAGGCAATGAAGTATATGCATGAAACTCAGTTCAGAGCTTAGTGCAAGGAATTATGGGTTCAGTCTTGAGTGTGTTAGCAGTCCTACACCATTCTCATTTCCCCATGTCACAGGCCCTCACTTCGCTCTTGTCTATTCAGTTTATTATGTGTAAGAGATTGTTTTTACACGTATTTTCTCATGTAATCCTCATGTCTAGAATTTGAAATTTTATTCACTATTTCTACTGGGTAGATGAAAACAAATGAGTCCCAAACGTAACTGGTTGGTTTACCCAAGATCAAACAGGTAGTACGTGGCCAAGCCAGAACGTGAACACTGCTTGGTTTGATTTTACTTCATTCCAGAACACTTAGTTGTTCTGTTGAGTCTTTGTGTTTGTGTGTTTGCTGACATTGACTCATGAGTTTTAGAAATTTTGAAAAGTTAAACTCTATGATATTGTCAAATAGAAACATAGAAGGCTTACTGATGGCAGCTATCTATGAATATTATAGTTTGTTAAGTAAATAAAAAGTCTTAGGCTTAAAGAACTCTAAGTTAATCCCAGACTCATGTGATATCATCTGTTAATCATCATATTTTATCATTAATTGTTCAACTTGGAATTTTTCATTAAGGTGGCCTTGCTGAGAGCTCATGCAGGGGAGCATTTACTGCTCGGAGCTACAAAGAGATCCATGTTATATAAAGATATTTTGCTTTTGGGTAAGTTGTTGTTGTTTTTTTTAATTTAAGAAAAAATTCTGCCTGCTTCATTCTTACACAGGATCTATTCTGTGTGTCCCGAGCGTTCTGAGACACTGACAGATGCTCCCCTTTCGCAGACTGGGTCTAATTGATATCCTCACCCGGGTTCCCATTTTTCCTGCTTTGATTGCAGGGAAGTTCAGTGTGCGTTCAGGGTGTACTAAGATGAAAAGTAAAAGAAAGCTGTTGCTCAATGAACAGATTCTTGAGTCTAATTAAATCATCAGGACAAAGAATTAATGACTTGTGTGACCATCTTAGGGAGTCTCAGTGTTGTTTCCCATTCTTCTGTGTCTACTTAGTAATTGTAATATAGGTAATTGTAATATATGCTATTGGGTACATTTTTAATGAGCATGTGTATCTCCTTTGATATCATTGCCCATGATATGTGCAACATCCCAAGTTAAAAATAATTTGGTAACAGTGTCAGAAAATTTCTAATGATTCAATAATAGTGCCAGAAGAAGCAGAAGTAGGGAGGTGGGTGGAAGGGAAGGTGAGTGGAGAAGATATGACACAAAGGAAAAGCCTTTGTCCTCATTAAATCTCCAACCTCCCACCCTACTTAACTTACATAGATTTCCTATAGAAAGAGTTAAGATCTCTCTCATGCTTATTAGCTTTACCTTTTCCTGGCTAGTATGAAATGATTACTAAATTGTTTATTCTATTTATGTGATATTATTTTTGTCCCCAAACATGAATAAATTGAATGTAATATAATAATATTTAATATTTACTATGCACTTATTATGCCATATGCATTGCTGTACGTACTTTTTGATATGTAGGTCAGCACTATCTCATTTAATCCTCGCAATAACCCTAAGGGATAGGTACCATTTTTCAGGTGGAGAAAGTTAAGCTGAGGTTTCAAGGTTAGTGAGGGATAGAGCCAGGATTCTAAACCACATAATGTGACTATAGAGACCATGCTGTCAAATTCCATTAAATGCTCTGTTGCATTCAGAGGACCCTACAGTACCTTTCTCATTATCAATTGGAATAAAATATATCTACTTAGGTTTGTTAAAAAGTGTCTCAATCGTAGTCATACCTACATATACCAACCCCACTAGAGGATGGTGTTTTTAATCCACTCTAAGCCAGAAAGATTCTTTGGGCTTTGAATTAAGCTGATTAATGAGTAAGACACTGGTAGAAAACTGACATAGCGGAAAGCTAATCATTATACTTTGCTTCTCTCTTGTCAATTATTAGCTTGTTTATTAGCCTGTACTTGAGTGTTATCAACAGTGACTGAGGCTATGAAAATGCATGTGATCATATTATCAATGTTATTGATCCTTTAAGTGTTCTTAAGTTTTTCTAACGTAACACTACTGAGAAATGAAGTACTATTAATATTAATGCAAGGGAAGGCCATTTAAAATATTGTTTTGTAAAAATTTAAACAGTATCTGATAATTTGGGGGCAGGATGACTTTATTATTTTTCCCCCCAGGAAACAACTACATTATTCAGCGCAACAGCTGTGAGGTCGAGATCAGCCGCGTGGCCAACCGGGTCCTAGACGAGCTGGTCCGGCCGTTTCAGGAAATCCAGATCGATGACAATGAGTACGCTTGTTTGAAGGCCATTGTATTTTTTGATCCAGGTTTGTTCCCAAAGACCCATTAAACAATAATTACAATAAAGATAAGACGACTTTTTAATATTGGAACATCTGTCGTCGCACGTTGTTAAGACCCAATCTTCAGGCTGCCCTCTCTGTTCCTTTACCAGATGCGAAAGGGCTCAGTGACCCCATGAAGATTAAGAACATGCGGTTCCAGGTACAGCTGAGCCTGGAGGACTATATCAACGACCGGCAGTACGACTCCCGCGGGCGGTTCGGGGAGCTGCTCCTGCTGCTGCCCACGCTGCAGAGCATCACCTGGCAGATGATCGAGCAGATCCAGTTCGTGAAGCTCTTCGGGATGGTGAAGATCGACAACCTGCTCCAGGAGATGCTGCTGGGCGGTGAGGCTCTTTTACTTGTTCGCATCCCACCTTGTCCTTCGAATAAGTTTGTCCCTTTTATTTTCTGTCTGTGACAGAATGAACTCAATTTCTTTTTACATTTAGAAAGTCTGCAGTACCCCTTGGTTGGGGACAAAATACACGAACGCAACGAAACCCCCATTCTTACTAGCCTCCACCATCTAACTCCTCACGGTCCCAATAACCTCAAATTTCAGGTCCTTCAAATGTGGTGAATAGAACTATATTTCCTATTTGTAATAGTCCTTGAAGTATCATTGTATTTTTCTATGCCGTTACTCCTGTAAAAACCCAAAGATATCAGAATTGCAAACTAACCCAAAATATGTGTATATGCATATATACACATATGTGTGTGTGTGTGTGTGTGTGTGTATATAGGGTGTCCCAAAATTCCAGCAAGAAGTAATTTTGATAGAAAACACAGGTTTATAATTAAAAATTGTAAATTTTGTATTGATTCATAAAGTGTACAGTACAGGGTTATGTATGGAATAGCACATTGGGTAAATGGCCTCCATGGCTTTGCTGGCACATACGCAAAGCCGTGGTCTTCATTGGTCTTCATTGTCCCTGCTCCTGGGCCATAATTGGTACTTGGTAATGCTTATCAAATTGAAGGGATTGAAATCAAAGGGCAACAGATATTAGAATCTGATTCAGTAAACCAAGTAAAATTAGGCTTTTATTTGTTGTTGTTGTTGTTGTTGTTAATGCTCACGCAAAATTCAAACCTTGCGTGAATTTTGGGACACCCTATATATATGAACACTTCGCTTCTGAAATAATTAATTGACACAAGACAATGAGAAGGGAAAAATGAGATTTCATTACTGCAGTAAATGCCAGGAATAGTTAGGAAAGTTAGGAAAGCATTTTGATCTAGATTAAATTTCCTGATAACATCGCTTTATTTTATTTTTAGTTTTCTGGTGCTTAATGTGTCCCTAATGATGTCTTCCTGAAATAAAAGTTGTTTATGCTATTAGGGCGACCCCAAATACTATAAACTTGAGGTAAGTGATTCTTGGAATTGCCTTAACAACAGGCAGCCACCCTAATGATTCCAGGAAACAGCATACAAGGTCCATTATTAATAGACAACATAATATGATACAGCATTCATCTAGCCAGTGTACAGTGAAAGCTGACATTGTCCTCAATACAGCAGTGGTTCTATTAATTTATTTTTGAACTCCCCAAAAGCACTTTGCAAAAATAGCAATATTCAAGTTGTCAATCAAAACATTTGTTCCAAGGTAAACTCGCCATTTCTGATTAACTATCACCATCTTTTTATCTTCGGTAGGTGCTTCCAATGACGGCAGCCATCTCCATCATCCGATGCATCCACATTTGTCTCAGGACCCATTAACTGGACAAACCATACTTTTAGGCCCCATGTCAACACTGGTTCATCCAGACCAGATCTGTAAGTATGTGGGCTTCTTTTCAACCATAAATTGTCCTAAACTTAATTACTTGAGAAAAAGAGGAATTGGGGGAAAGAATCTATGAGTACCCAGAACTGTAAGATTTGGGTGTTATCCTCTTCAGGACTCCACTGTGGGAGACTGTGACATTCAGCGAGTCACGTCTTCTCCAGGCATGAGTTTGCTCCCTAAAATGGAGATACAGTACCTCAATCTTTCTACTTCACGGGTTTGGGAGCAGAAAAGAATATAGGGGCAGTCCCAGATCTGCTGGTCTGCAGGCTTATAGAAATAATTACGCAGGCTGGGGCCATGCATAGAAACCCGAATAATCACTGGAAAATTATGGTTATTTGTGACCTTTAAAAATGTCTGTCATATCACGTTATATGTCAATTATACCTCAGTTACAAATGAACAAAAATATCTGTCACAACATTAAGAACCCTTTTAACTATACATTAGAAAAATATAGGGAAGTTTGAAAAACAAAGTAAATTAAAAAAAAATAAATATAGGGAAGTTGAAAAATATAGTAATCCTAATATTTATTTTGTGCACTGTAATGTAAAACATTAGAAACACTGAAAATTAAAGTTTTACTTCTTTGTAAAAATTTTAAGAAGCATAGTTTATACAGTATTTTTGCTTCCTCCTCCTGCAACTTGTAAGAGCAAGTGAGGATTTTTATGTGCTTTAATGAATGTTACCCTTTTGAAGTTTGGATCAGCTTCTAACATTTTCTTTTTTCCCCCTCCTTTTATTATTTTTTTTAAAATTACAGTTTATATTTAATATTATTTTACATTAGTTCCAGGTGTGCAGCATAGTGGTTGGACAATCATATACTTTACAAAGTGATCCCCCATATTTCAAGTACCCACCCGGCACCATACATAGTTATTACAATGTTTTTACCTATGTATATTCTCTATGCTGTTCTTTTTGCTTTCCCCACATTAGGATCAGCTTCTAACATTTTCTTTTTTCCCCCTCCTTTTATTATTTTTTTTAAAATTACAGTTTATATTTAATATTATTTTACATTAGTTCCAGGTGTGCAGCATAGTGGTTGGACAATCATATACTTTACAAAGTGTTCCCCCTGATGTTTTCAGTCCCCACCTGGCACCATACAAAGTTATTATGATGTTACTGACTATGTTTCCTGTGCTGGTTCCTTTGCATTTTCCATGTCCTGAAATATGTCCGAGAATCCATTTAATGTGAAGTTTTTTTGCCAGTTTCATTTCCCCGGGGGCATCGTTGTCCTTTCTAACACAACCAGTCACCTCACTTATGCTGAACGCTGATGAGTGTCCTTCACTAAGGTCCTAGAAGCATATTTAGGGTCTCAAACAGCAGTCCTGCCCACATTCCCACGGTCAGCTATCTTCTGTCACTACACTCATGTGCAATTGGAATTTTGATTCCATGGTTATCACTTTTTGTTTCTTTGCTGCACTTGAGTCGTGTTGTATGCGTGGAGTTTTTTTTAGCCAATTCTCTTTCAATTGTCTATTTTTGCAAAATGTCACGTGGATTTATCACTGGGAGACACGGAGGGAACTCAAGTACACACTCTGTTGTCAGTGTGTGAATTGAATAAAATATGTGCCAATGTGAATAAAATACGGACAGAATGAAAGACATGATGCCCTAGGTCACTGATGACAGGACATCTGTTACTTAGGTGATTATTGGAGACACATTAGCAGTGAAGTTCCTGGTCATGTGGTACTCACAATTAATTGGGAGTTACCAGGCTAACGATGCTTGGCCATGCTTTTTGCAGGACTGGTGCCATTAGCTGTGCTGACTGAGATCCGTGCATATCAGAATTGTGCACAGTGAGGGCTGCTTGGGCAAACACTTGGAAACTAAAATAATTATATAAATACTAAGGATTGTGAGTGTCCCACTTAATCTGATATCATTGCATATTTAACACGATTCTATTTCTGTAAGCTATCCTGGAGATAATAATCCCTATTTGACCAAATATCAAGAGTTACCACTGAATTGATAGTAATTATCCCAGATTTACCTGTGATCCATCGCCCCTGAACACTAAGCCAGCTACCTCACTGAGATGCCTTGAGTTACGGTGGTGCCATGATCATGCATACCTGTATGACCTGCTGAATTGACAGCAGCCACTCATATCTCGTTATAATGCTGTTTTACCTCAGTGTTCAAGGAAATGTAACAACTCAGTGAGTACCACCTGACTGCTACCTAGTGGCCAAAAAGTAGAGGCCACAAAAATGTGTGTTCTCACATCTCCCCTGTAGTATACAAGCATTGGTCGACCTATGTAATTGTGTCTAAAACAAAAGTTCTTTGAGTATATGACAGAGGTGGAAATGAAATTGTTAGAAAAAATACCATTTTTGGAGTTAGGGTGGCTCATTTAACCTGCGGGTCCCAGTGTACTTGGAAGTGATAATTTGGGGACCATCCTTGCAAAGCAGATGTTACCATTTTCATGTAACAGGTGGTCAAGAGCCAAGAGAGGCAAGCTCAGTATCACACCAAAATACTCAGAGTTGTGTCTCTCCAATTTCAGTTATTCATAAACTTAGAACATTAACAACACATTAAGCATTATAGGCATCAGCTGGCGAGAAGGTTGAACAATTCTGCTGGCGGTTGAATTCTTTACTTTTTAATTGCCAGTTTTCTAATGGTTTGCAAGCATGCTGTTGCCTCTAATATTTTTAGAATCTCATCATCACATTTTTTCATTTTTTTCCCTCTTTCGACAATATTTATAAGACTCATTTAAAGGAAAGCTTTGCTTTGCTTGTGCTCATTTAGAATAGTTCTAATCCAAAACAAAACATACACATAAGCACAGGAAAACTTAATTTGTGCATATTTTCTTGGTGTTTTAGAGCAGGCCTCTGCAGTTTCAGATCCACGCTAAGTATCCCAAAATAAATGTTTAAAGCAATTTGTTTATTCTTCTGTCAATTAAACTATCTCAAACTGTTGTTCCTAAGTAGTTGCTAATCCATAGTTGATAATACCAAAGTTATTATAGTAAAGAAAACCAAGCAAAAAGAGTCTGTCCTCATATTTGTACAGAATTATTTTCAAAATTTAAGTAACTGTTTTGGAGAAAAAAAATCTATAAAGTTTGCAATGCTTCAGTCTGATCATCAAATATTTTCTACACTGTTGAATATATGAAATAATAATGAGTACTACAGTACTTTTAAGTTTTTAAGAACTAGCTCCTAGGTTATTTTATAATATGAAAAAAGTTTGCAGTGGAAGGAAATACTATATTGTAAACCGTGAAATAACTAGTTTTGCTCTTTGCATTGACAGGGGCATGACAAACAAGAGCAATTATAATAGAATAATCTTGATGTGACAAAGCCAGTATTTTTCAGATGCCTTTAACTACAACATAGATTTCAAAGCACTTGAAAAGTATCTTATCTTCATTTTAAAATGTCATCTAATGAGGTCGAAGTAGTGGAAGCCAATTCAAACATATTTTATTTCATGTGCACTTTTATTATAAAATTATAACACTTGAGATCTAAGATTTGAAAAAAACACTAGCATTCTGTTCGTTCTTTTCATTAACTTTTTTCTGCTGGGTGTGTGGGAGAATCAAATGCTCACAAACGCTATTAAGAAAGACAGACCACACCTTAAAAGGATTCTTTAAGGTTTTCAAGAATGATCTGGTCCAATATAAATCTATTTGGTGAGGTGTAGGGTAGAGGAGCACCTTCAGTGGTATGTCAGTGAGCTGATAATCTATAATAATAAAAGGGCATTATGCTAATTAGACCGGACGTCTTCCGGATGTCCTGCCTGATGAAGCTGGGAAGCCAGCCTGGGTCCCGGGTGCTTGCTGGCGGGCGGAGGAGGGAAGCCCGGTTCCCCGGTGCTGGAGGGAAGCCAGGCCGGGGAAGGAAGGCCTACTCTTACACGAATTTCCATGCATCGGGCCTCTAGTGTTATATAAAGCACTACTTTATGTGTGATCTTTAAAAACACACGAAAAGTAAAACAATGTGTATTGGTGTCATGCAGGACTTAATGGGATGATGGGTCAGGGTGACTGTTGCCATCACATACAATTCTCTGATTCTTTTTTAGCAACTCCTGAAACCCCACTCCCTTCCCCACCACAAGGCTCTGGACAAGAACAATACAAAATTGCCGCAAACCAAGCTTCAGTCATTTCACACCAGCCTCTCTCCAAACAAAAGCCATTGTAAGGATATGTTTACTTCTGAACAGCACTGCTTCAATGTGAAAAATTACCAGTCTTGAAAATCTCAGGATATGCTTTTGGCAAACTCTTAGCCAAGGCTTCTTCATGGTGCTGTTGTAAGATGGTAACCTATTTTCTTGTTTTTATACTCATTTTGTTTGTTTTTGCTATTGTCTGAAACCTTCAGTTGCAACCATTGTATATCTGAGTTTCCATACATTTATACCATATGGTTTTCCCAGCTCCCCGAGCACCGGGCCTTAAACCATTGAATCTAATGTACTGTTTCTATTTGTTGCCTTCATATTAATTTAAATCTGTAAATAATTGCTTTAGGGTGATGTTATGCAGAACTAAGTGTTCTTTTTTGACTGAGAATATTATTATATCAGAAATCCCAGATGAATATACAATGAACCAAGGTTTTAATAAATAATAAATTTTAAACTTGCAAATTAGAAAACAATAAAGCAGTTACTGTAAAATCGGGCATAGTTCTTTGAAGAACAATTCCTCATGGACATCCTGTGGCTAAGAAGTGTCTTTGGGCCACAGTTAAATATACCTATTTGCAGTTTAGAAAAATATAAATAGCCATTCCAAAGATGACTGTGTATTCTTTCAGACCTGACTGTATTTGAAGCTGCATGTTAAGATAAAAGGTGCTAGTTTGAGCAGATAGGTTACAGGTTAAACTGTAAAAAAGAAATCCCTAAAACAGTGGCTCCACCAAGAGAGACATTTGTTTCTCCATCCTAAACAATTTCCGGAAGTCGTCATCCATTGGCTAGGACTTGGCACATACCCACATCCAACCCCCAGGGAGACTGGGAGAGGAGGAAGAAAGCCTTGTGCCAACCAAAACTGCAACTCGGGGAGACTAATATTGGGAGACAAATGAACCATCCACCTATCACACGCGTGTTGCCTCATTTAGTCCTCACAACAACCCTGAAAAAGAGGTTTTATTATCTTTCAGTTATAAAGAAACCTTTAGCCTAGGGATTAAATCATGTAACCAACATTCATAAACCTGGAGAGTAGGAGAGCTTCATTTAGGCCAGGGTCTGGTTGACTTTCATGAGAATAAATCTCTGGTGTGGGATGAAAAATGTGAGCTTCTTGCTATGGTTTTTAAATATATGTAATTGACTATTGATGGAATACTATCAGTCATGTTACCTATAACACATATTTACATGCAAGCAGTGAGTGCCAAATTTTGGCAGCTTGATAAGAAACCACTTTTGTACTTTGAATAAAAGTCTTACCCCTAAAATAATATTTTAAATAAATTAAAGAAAATAAAAGATACACCAGATGGGTTATCATGAAAACAAGCAAAATGACTAATTTATCAGGTTTTCAACAATCCAGCAACCCAGGGATATACTGAATGCCTAACTCTGGACCGACAAGCACAGTTCATTGGAGCCCTAAACGATTTGATATCATCTAAAGCTGGAGCTTCTTAAAAAACAATGCATGATGGGTTGTCTGTAAACCCATGGCCTTTCTCTCTCTCCCCAGCCTCCTCTCTCTGTCTGCAGCAGGCAACAAACATTTGAATAATTATCAGTGATACAAACAAGTATCCCAAGCCGAAAGAGACTGACCTCCCTGATAATTTCAGGACCTTTCAAGGTTTCTAAGCTTATGATGGTGTAACCCCCGGTTACCCTACAAATAAAAAGGTTCAGTAAATGTTAACTAACCCATTGGCTCTTAAAGTGAAATTGAACTCTTAAAATAGAAAATGATTCCTTCGAAGCTATCGTTGGTTAAATAGAATCAATAAATTCTTTCAAGAGCTGGTACCTTCATGTCACTGGGAAATCTCCGAGAGAGAGAAAGAGAAGAGGAAAGTTTTCTTACCCTGTTTGAAGATTTACTTTGGTATCTCTATGTGATGAATAAGAATGTTTTTGATTGTTATTAATACAGATATTATTTGTAGATTTCGGCTTACTTTTTTTGTGTTGTTCTCTTAGAATATATTAAAAAGCTTTAAAATATAAAACAAAGTCATATTAGTAAACCCTTTAACTTATCTGCATGTATTTACTAAACAGTTATGTTTTACAAATTATTGCCAACAATTTTGTTTTAATAACTGTGGTCAGGGACTTTGTAATATATTTTTGTATACTTAACTGCCAACAGTGCTGGATGAGAGGAACTGATATTTTCAAAATATTGATAAAGTTATTCCTTTTATATAGCACAATACTTTTTCATGTAATAAGATGGAATAATTTATTGTGAAATAATGATTCATTTTATAAATGTAAAATTATTTTTATAAATTTTATTGTTTGAAATCAAAAATTACTAGATTTTTTAAAATGTTAAATTATAGTGAGATTAAAATATTTCAAAACTGTGATACCATGTTGTTTCACTGAAGTTTCGAAATAAAAATTGAGATAAAAAAACTGAAATGGGGTGCTTCATTATTGTTCAAAAATGATTTGATAATTGTAGAGATAATGCTAATATCTTTTGTATGGGCATTTAGTTAAATTTACATAGAGTTCCATAATACTGGTGTTTAGATGCCAGAGCAAAATTAATTAGCACATTTCCAAATCATCGTAGAATTAGACACTGATTAAAGGGACCATCCTCACATTTGTGTGTTAATTATGTAGTTTTGCTTGCTTTATAGTTTTGTCACAGTAATGAAATATATGGCTCCGGCTAGTTTCAACCTTGTATAGGTAATACTTGGCATGTAAATTTTTAAACTCAATGTTTTCACTTCTGTTATTCTGTAGTCATAGTTAAAGCTTCTTTGTAAATGTTCTTGTATTATGAGGACCGGTCGTTTTTATAAAAGTCTACTAATTTTTATTTTAGTTTCTACTTTTATCAGGGGAATATCAGTACATCCTTTAAAAACACAATTATGCTTGAAGTTTATAGTGCAGTCCTCCACCCCACCATTCCCTTCTTCCCTACCTTCTGACCTTCAGTAGCAACATTCAAATGTTGCAGCTGCTCTATTTATTTTTATTTTTTAACAGTTTATCTTTATTGTTGACAGTATTACAGATATCACCCCCCCCCTTTTTTCCCATTGACCACCTCCACCCCTCACTACCCCTCCCAGGCCTTCACCACACTATTGTCTGTGCCCATGGGCTACGCATATATGCGTATAACTTCCCCGGTTAATCTCTCCCCTCTCCCCCAATTTCCCTCCGAGTTTCATCAGTCTGTTTCATGCTTCCATGTCTCTGGATCTATTTTGTCCTTCAGTTTATTTTGTTCATTAGATTCCACATGAGTGGGATCATGTGATACTTATTTCTCTGAAGGCATATTTTGCTCAGTATGGAGGGACGTGGAGCGTATTCTGCTATGCAGCTGCTCGTATTTTTTCTCTACAGTTTGAAAGTATATGTTTATATCACGTTTTTCCAGTATTGTTTTTAGTTTTAAACCTTACATGTATACACTCAACTCCCACAACAGTCTCCCAATTTCTTAATAAACTACTATTTTACTGACTTAGAAGTTGTTATTTAAATACTTGCAAAGAGCTCGATGACTGAAGGCTCAGAGCCCAGGGATGGGTGAAGGTCTGGATCATGCCACCAGGCGAGCCACTGAGACTGCAGAGGTTCAGCTGAAGGCGAGGAGACTCTAGGTGAGATTCTAGAAGAAAGAGGTAAGTATTTGCTATGGCCTCAAGTCCAGCTTCCTTGGTGGACCATCAATCTGTCCCACTTACCTTCCTCTTAATTTTGTCCCCAAAAAGCAGTTCACTACAATCTTGGAGAAGCTGCTACCTACATTTATAGGAAGATGTGCATCTGAGTGGGAGGCACAAGGCTTACATTGTAGTCAACACTCTGGATTGAAGGACGTACTCCACCCATTGCTGGAGTGCAACTGGCTAAGAGCTCCCAGCTAGCAGACATCTCTGGGAGTTTACTTCATTTGAAAGCCACCTCATCCATTGCCAGGCCCCTTCCTGGATGCTGCTTACATCCAAAGAGCAGAGGCTTGACTGTCTTCCCCCAACTCAGGACAACTTGGAAGAGCCATCCCATTTTCAGCGCTCACGATGGGATTGACTGCAGTCTGTGTGGAGTCTGCGTCACAGCTTAACTTCTTTCTCTACCAACGTTTGCCTCCATCCTCTTTTGGGGGTGTAGCTCCTTAGAGCATTCCCTAATAATCCCTAATAAATGTCCTATATGATAATCTTGGGAGTGTGATTCCTAAGGATCTCAACCCGAAACATGTAAAATTCATTTATATTTATGTATTATCATATGCAATTGTAAGATGAAATTAACCAACCATAAGGACTATAATATCAATAAAAATAAAATTTATAAAATCAGACTTATGAAATATCCTATATAATAAAAGCCTCATATGATAAGTGTCCGACCCTCTGTTCAACCGTTCGACCAGTCGCTATGATGCACACTAACCACCGGGGGCAGATACTTTCCACCGGTAGGTTAGCTTGTGGCTGGGGTCTGGGCTATCAGGACTGGGCAAGACAGGTTGGACACGCCCTGGAGCCCTCCCCTGGCCCCTCCCCAGCCCTGATCATGCACTGGTGTGAGGGACCCCACCAGTTCACGAATCCTCTAGTAGATTATAATACCATCAGTAGCCAAATTTCTAAAATACAGTAAACTAATCAAAAATGTTTACATTGAAACACTGAAGATATGAAACATTTCTGAGAGTTTAATTTATTTGCAAAGAAATTAAGGCATGGAAGACTGATGGGTTAGGAGAAAAAGGCATTAAATGGGTTGATGGAGTTGAATTACAGATGTTTGGAAATAAGTGACTAAGTAAGAAAGCTGGCTAGATCTGATTTTTAGTTAGGAAGTGTTATGGTAGTTAAGGATTCTGTAATGTCAGAGATCAGTTGACAAATTTCTAGCTTCCCCCTTTCCACAGACTATTTCTTTTGGTGGGCATTTTCTTTTCTTCTATCTTCTAATGCTCCTACTTGAGTTAACGTATCTTCACCCTTCCATGGATACTTTTACAACCTTCTCAGGTAAAATTAAGGACTTCCTCATGTGTCTCTGTTGGTTGTATGTGCTCCATTTATAGAATTTATTGCAATACTTTTATTATTGCTAATTAGAGTGAACCCCAGGAGAGTAAGTACCACATTGGGTACATTTTTGAATTCCCAAGAGTCGATAGAATTCCTAGCAATTAATAGGTGATCAATAGTGATTTCTCAATCAGATAAAAGATTAGTCACAACTATGAATTTTTTTTGTTATAAGCTCAAGAAGGAAATGTGCAGAAGATAAAACTAATATACTTATTCAATGGATTATATTTAATATATATATATTTTTTTTAAATATATTTTATTGATTTTTTACAGAGAGGAAGGGACAGGGATAGAGTTAGAAACATCGATGAGAGAGAAACATCGATCAGCTGCCTCCTGCACACCCGCTACTGGGGATGTGCCCATAACCAAGGTACATGCCCTTGACCAGAATCAAACCTGGGACCTTTCAGTCTGTAGGCCAATGCTCTATCCACTGAGCCAAACTGGTGACAGCATCAATGGATTATATTTAAATAATGGTAACTATTTGAACAAGACAGTTCATCATATTTTTTAAAATAAAAATTGTAAGAGACAATTATTTTTAGTAAGGAAAACATCATTTAATCCCTATCTATATTATTATTAACTCTTCTCATAGATGTTTTTAAGACATACTTTATCAACTTATTTTTCATATTTTAAAGTTTAAACTTTGTTTAAAAAGATACTCTGCAGCACAAAATGTATTATATTTTTATATGGGAAAGTGGCATCAAATCATTAAAGGGTTTTATCAGAATGTAATTCACTCAAGTCATTCTCATATTGGAATCTGGTGCTTATAATGGGATCTTGGGCTTAGTAAACACTAAAAAAAACGAGCAACTATTATCAAAGGTATAAACAGTGAAGCCTGAGAGAACAGATTTAAGAAAAACAATGATTACTGCCCTGATTGGATAGCTCAGCTGGCTGGGCATTGTCCTGATATACCATGGTTGCAGGTTTGATTCCTAGTTGGGCACATGCAGGAGTCAACCAATGAATGCATAAATAAGTGGAACAACAAATCAAGCTTCCCTCTCTTTTCCTCTCTAATACATTTTTTAAAAATCAATGATTTCTGATATTAAGTATTGTGATGTTATTTTAAAGTCATGATCTAATGTAGATATTAGATTGTTGTCTCAATTATATTTTAACATATGTATCTCTTCCCTTAGTTTCTTAGAACATATTTTGGAGAAATTTCTCTTTAAGATGTCATTTTGAAAAATAAGTTTTTTTCAGGCTATCTATATATATAAAACCCTATTATGCAACTAGACCAAAAGACAGAACAACCAAACAACTGGTCGCTATGACATGCACTGACCACCAGGGGTGCACGTGGAACATGGCGGGTGTTGGCAGCAGGCAACAGAGCATGGAACATGACTGGCATAGGCCATGGAAGGATGGTGGAGCAGGTGAGTGGGGGCGCCAGACCAAGGTGGGGTGCCAGTCACCGTCATTGGGGCGAGCCTCTGGTGGTTACTGAAAATTCTTTGCTCCCACACACTGCAGTCCCATCGAGCGCTCGCACCCGCTATCATCGCCAGAGCTGCCACTCAGACTTCATATTTTAAATTATAAACTTTGTTTAAAAAGATACTCTGCAGCACAAAATGTATTATATTTTTATATGGCACCCGGCGCCAGCCCCAATCGCTTGGTGCCATCAGCAGGTGCAAGCAGCGGCTGCTGGCCCCGATCACCCCTGAGGGCTTCTCCACCTCCTCCTGCTCCTGAGGGGTAATCAGGGCAGCAGCCACTGCTTGCACCCACTGACTGTGCTGGCCTCAATCGCTCCACACCGTCAGCGGGTGCAAGCAGGGCCGGCGCCATCAGCTCATGGGAGCAACAGCGGCGGGAGTGGGGCTGCCGGCAGACGGGGGACCAGAAGCTGTGGGGGGAGGGGCCAGGTGGGGGTGCAGAGGATGGGCCAAGACCCACACCTGTACCCACCGCAGCCTCATGGCCCACAGTTTCTTTCAAGGTGCACGAATTCATGCACTGGGCCCCTAGTTTATAATAAATCATCTTAATGCTGTCAGATGAATTTTAAGAGCTTACATGAATAAATCTATATATATTTTTATTTTTATTGGTTAGGAAGAGGGAGAGGGAGATAAAAACATCAATGGTGAGAGAGAATCATTGATCAGCTGCCTCCTGCACACTCCACACTGGGGATCGAGCCCGCAACCCAGGAATGTGCCCCGGCCAGGAATCAAACCATGACCTCCTGGTTCACAGGTCAATGCTCAACCACTAAGCAATGCCTGCCAAGCTTTAAAACAGTTAAATAAATTCTCGGGTTACATTCCACCTTCTAATAGTAATCCACATAATCTGGTATTGATTATAATTTGAATATACATAGGAATTTTTAAACATATTGCTTATTACTTCTTTATATGGTACTCTAAGATGACAATGCTATTTTTATATTCTGATAAAGCATTGTAGTTAGCTACCTATACTACCCAAGGACTTACTGACCAACATTTTATAAATATGACTGGAAACATTATCATTATTGAACTATAAAATGACAAACAAACATCTATATATTTTATACCAAAAAGTGTTTTAAATTTATAATATCTATATCTATATCTCTCTATATATTTATATATAGATATGGATATATATAACTTCAATACATACTTTTATTACTATTTAAAAAATACCTGGCTGAAAAGGGAATGATAGATATGCAAAGAAATGGTTAACTCTCATCCTGGAATTGATGATGCACCTGAAACAGGTAGTGGGAGTGACCCTGAGGCAGAGCTCGGGGGTTCAGGTTTTATGTGGCAATACTTAAGATCCAGACAGTCTGAGTGACATAGCCTGTGCTCTTGCTGCTCTAAGTCCCGTAAATAATTACACAGGTGGAATTGCAAGAGTGCTATAAATGAGAATCACTCCAAGCTAATTCCTAAAGGTTGAGAATTTTCTGTAATCACAGCAAGCTCAAAGTGCTTGTCACACATGGCTTTTGAGATCTGGCCAAGTATTTACAGCAAGTCACTCTGGGGCCATGACCGTTTCCTGACTCCCAAGTGGTTTCAGATAAAAGCAGACACACAGCATACATAGCCTTTCTTAGGAAAACTTTGGAAAAACTGCAAAGTGATTCTTCAACTTCTATATTTTCCCAGCTAAAAAAGCATGGCATTTCAGTAGTAGTAAGTATAAAAAGAAGATATTTACTTAAATTTACATTTTAATCAATGAAATTACAGTTCATGCAAGTGAAAATATTTTGGTTTTTTAAAAATATCTTTTGAAAGAGGTAGTCATTTTTTAAATTATTTGGCTCAGAAAGATGCCTTGGTAAACCATAAAACTGGACTAAGATGTTAAAGTAGGATGAGAAAAGGAGTTCTGTTGGAAATTTGTATTCGCATGTCATAATCAAATATAAATGATCCTGCCCCACCTCCTTTTTAAAAACTCTTTAATACAGCGGTTCTCAACCTGTGGGTTGCGACCCCTTTGGGGGTCGAATGACCCTTTCACAGGGGGCGCCAAAGACCAACGGAAAACACATATATAATTACATATTGTTTTTGTGATTAATCACTATGCTTTAATTATGTTCAATTTGTAACAATGAAAATACATCCTGCATATCAGATATTTACATTACGATTCATAACAGTAGCAAAATTACAGTTATGAAGTAGCAACGAAAATAATTTTGTGGTTGGGGGTCACCACAACATGAGGAACTGTATTAAAGGGTCACGGCATTAAGAAGGTTGAGAACCACTGCTTTAATAGCTTCCCATTACTCTCTGAGTAAAATTTAAATTCCATGATATGCCCCCCAGACCCTATTTAATGTGTACATTTTGTCTCTCTAACCTAATCACTTAACATTGGACCCTCCTGACTCACTAGACTGGTCTGGCATCATCATGATTATCATCATCATTTTGGTTAGTGGAACTTAGGGCTTTGACCATGCTGTGTTCTCTATTCAGAATACGTTTCTCATGTTAACATGCTGCTAACAGACCACTCTCAGCTCTTATGCCACCTTTTCAGAGAGACTTTCCTTGAGTTATCTTTTCTCCCATCACTACAATGAATACCTTTAAAAATGTATCTCAATTAGTTTATTATTTATAACTATTATTTTATTATTTTATTTGTTTATTTGCAATTTGTGGCAGGAATGCAAGGTTGTTTCAACATTCATTAAATGTAATTAAGCACATTAACAGAATAAAGGAGGAATTCCTTTGATAATCTCAATGGTGCAGGAAAAAACCAATAAAATTTATTCTTAAAATCTCAGAAAAAAGTGATACTTGTTCAATCTGAAAAAATAAAAAAGATAAAATATCAGTCATTCTCCTCCTGAAAGAAGAAGCTAGTTTAAAATATCCACTCACCACTTCTATTCAAAATTGCATTGGAAGTTAAATCCTATAATAAAAGGCTAATATGCAAATCAACCAAGTGGCAGAACAACCAGTCACTATGATGCGCACTGACCACCAGGGGGCAGACGCTCAACACAGGAGCTGCCCCCTGGTGATCAGTGTGCTCCCACTGCTCAGCCAGAAGCCGGGCACATGGCTGGCAAGGACAGTGACAGTGGCAGGAGCGCTAAGGACCCCTCGGGGGATGTCCAACAACCAGCTTAGGCCCGCTCCCCGAGGCGTGGGCCTAAGCCAGCAGTCAGACATCCCCCAAGTGGCCCCAGACTGTGAGAAGGGTACAGGCCAGGCTGAGGGGCCCCCTCTCCCCCATGGCATGAATGTCATGCACCAGGCCTCTAGTCCATAATAAATGACATAAAGACGGTAAAGAAAGAAAACTGTCATTATTCACAGGTGTCTAAATATAAACAAAAAATTTACTTTTATATAGTAATCAAGTAACAGTTGGGAAATGAAATAAAAATATGATTTACGATAGCATCAAAACTTAATGAAACATAAATCAAACAAAAGTCATACAAGAATGATAGCCTTGCTGGATAGAGCATTCTTGGACTCAGTCACCTTGCATTGTGTCACTTGATAAATTTCCTTCCATTCCTTTATGGCCTGATGTGTTTCTGTTGAGAAATCACTTGATAATCTAATGGGAGATCCCTTGTACATAACTTTCTGTCTCTCTCTTGCAGCCTTTAAGAGTCTCTCTTTGTCCTGAACGTTTGCCATTGTAATTACTACATGTCTTGGTGTGAGTCTTTTCGGGTTCATCTTGTTTGGGACACTCTGTGCTTGTGTGACTTTTTTCTTCCCCACATCAGGGAAGTTTTCTGAACTGGAGAGCATTATGCTAAGCGAAATAAGCCAGTCAGAGAAAGATAAATATCACATGATCTCACTCATTTGTGGAATATAATGAACAACATAAATTGATGAACAAAAACAAATCCAGAGACAGAGAAGCATCGATCAGACCGTCAAACCTCAGAGGGAAGGTAAGGAAGGATGGGGGTAAGGGGGAGAGATCAACCAAAGAACTTGTATGCAAACATATAAGCCTAACCAATGGACACAGACACCAGGGGGGTGAGTGAGGACAAGGGCACATATGTAATACCTTAATCAATAAAGAGGGAAAAGAAAAAAAATTCATGCAAGACCTCTATAATGAGTGCTACAAAATATTTTCTGAGAAAAAGTAGAGAGGAAAATATACCAAGTTGAAAACTGGAATATTCAATAGTGTTAGAATTTTAATTCTCCTTATACTGCTATATAGATTGTATGCAATACTAGTCAAAAAAGGAAAAGGAAGAGGAAGAGAAGGAAAGGATGAGAAAAAGGAGCAAGACAAAGAGGAGGGAGGGGAGGAGGAGGAGGAGGGAGAGAAGCAACAAGTGGTAAAGACAAAGATGTATATTATTCATAAAAATTACAAGAAATAGGAAAGGAAAAGCAAATGAAATAATAAAAATAAAGCCAATAGAATGCTGACTATGTGATTATATATATTGTAAGGTATAAAAATCTCAAAATCATATATTATACAACAGAAACTAATATAACTAATATAAGATTGCATACCAACTAAAATTAAATTTAAAAAGAGAAGAAAAAGAAAACTAAAATCTTAAAAATATAGTTTAAGGTTTTTCCATAAAAATATTTTAACAAAAGAAAGAAAATTTATTCTTAAAACTGTATTCTAAATATAATTCCTGACATTACTGTCTAGTAGAAATATTTTTCAGGTAATTTAAAATTTGCTTAATATTATCCTTTTGATTTTCCATGACTGTTTCTTCAATTGACAATTTTCTCTTTTCTGGAGTCCAGTGTTCACTTCCAGACCCATCTGTATTTTCACCGGGGACTGAGGTACAGAGTCTTACCCTGGGACCCTGATGACCTACACTAGGTCCTGGTGACCTAGCTCTTCTGTAGCTCCAGTGAGATGTTGCCAACCTCTCAAATAAGAACCTTCATGAGACTCCAAGGTATATACATTTGTAATCATCTCTTACTTTGTGCTTGAGGCTAAACCTTTCATAGCAAGAGTCTGACCAAGTGAGATGTCAGTACGTTTACTTGTATTACATTATGCTAAAAAATTCTAATTACAATCTGATTCCTAAGAGGATATTTCCCAATCGGGGAGTGAAAATATAAGTTATAGTAAGAACCAGGAACAGGAAAGGGAGTGATCTAAGATAGGTGAGAGGAGCCCAGAGTAGGAACTGGACGTCTAATTAGGTAAACCGATTAGACAACCCAGATAATCACCATGGCAATTCAACCTTGTAATAGAATTTATTGAAAATATCTACACCAATACATGAAAAGCATTTTTCCTTTACCAAGCAGATATTTTCCTTAGTATACTTAGTGTATAAACAGGATCATCTTTAGGGTGAATTGGCAATTTTAGAATAAAAGTAGGAGCACTCATTTGTTTATATAGAAACTTTCAACAGTATTTCTTGGTAGTTAGTTGTAACTCATTTGTCGGATTGGACTTTGGGCTTGGGAATGTGCAATCAGAAACCTGTGGGTTATAGGGTTCAATTAAGGTTTTATTTATGACACAGAATATCAGAGTTATCCTTAAGTCATATATGATTATATACATAGCTATATATTTATTTTATTTACATAATTTTATAAATATAATTATATAGCCATATATCATCATTTACCTAGCAACTGCATAGATGGTACTGCAAAACACTGAGGCAATATCTACACCCAAAAAGCAAAGTGACAGAGAGAACTGGTCTGGGTCTTGGATAGTGTGGAGTAGGGGAAGAGTTTAAGGAACAGAAGTGATCTCCAAATAGAGACCTGGATTGATCACATTCAACTTTCTGAACATTTTCTTCCATAATCCCTGTTGGCCAATTAGATCCACTGAAACAATCGTGTGGCCCAGTTAATATTTAAGCTTTGTACCAGTGCTCAGCTCCGTCTGTTCCCGTGAGTCACATAAACGGAAGGTGACGGAAAGCAGACGGTGCAAAAACAGCCACGTATTCATCACACTTTCAACATCACTATGTGATAAAACCTTCTTTTTACTTTTACACATCAAAATACAGTGTTACAGCTTTGTGAGGTTCCTCACTCCTGTGGTAACCCTCCAGCCCTATTACTGACCTCCACACAATGACTTCAACAAACTTGTAATTTTGCATCTTTCAAGGTAGGGTAGAGAGGAGTTAAGCCTGTCAGCTTGAAACCACACACATGAGTAAATGGGGTTTCATATTGTCCTATCAATTTAAAAACTTAAAACTGTCTCAAAGTTCATAGAAGACAAAGCTTACCAAATATAATCCATTTTACAAGTTAACAATTTATTTGCTGATGCAAGTGATTGTAAAAATAATATCACTTGGGTTATGGTATTACCCAAGATTTGGGTGCTTTCCTACACGTGGATTCATTTGTATTCACATATAGAAAACCAAAAATGTAAATAGAAATGAAAAACTTAACCTATACTGAGTTCACTGACTAGAAGATTCAGTATTATAAATAATTGAAATCAGTTTCCCCCCAAATATGTTTAGGCTCAATTCAATTCTAATAAAAATCCCCACAAAATATTTTTCTGGCACTGGATGAGATGAACCTAAAATTTTTACGAAAATGCAAACGGGCTGTGAGGGTGATCTGGCTGTGACATCTGTCACCCCATTGAAGCCAGGGCTGACCTGGCTGGCTAGGCAAGTGTCCGCCTCCTCCCTTACCAATCCATGCGCATCCCTCCCCAAGGTGCGAGTTTGGTCAGAGAAGAGGAACTTCCCCCCAGAGGAGAGGACCGGTCTTTGGTCGAGGGTCAAGGGTATATGAGTAGCTATACTCCCCTGCTAGAACCTCCAAACATGCTCTCAAGAATGCAAAAGATCAACAACAAGCAAGACAAACATAAAGCGCAAAATGAGAGACGTTTCTCTGCCAAATGCCTTTCTCAGCTGCCAACCTTTCATCTTTGGAAAATTCCTTGTTCACCTCTCCCAATGCTTGTTGCCTTGAAGTCTAATTTGCTTGGACGTGGTACAACTAAGCTTCTTACTTTTGGGGATTATGCTACCACCATAGTACCAACCCATTTTAAAGGTCAAAAAAATTAAGAGTGCAGAGATGGCTGCAAAGATAGAAAAATAAAACAATGGACAGAATAGAGTCTAGAAACAGACTAACGCATCTATATTATCACAAGGTAACATTCAGAATGGCGAGGAAATGATGTCTCCAATAACTTGTGTTGTGTAATTGGATATTCACGTGAACAACATGAATCAAGAGCCTGACTTCACCCGCATGAAAAATCAAAATCAGAATGTTCAAGGTAAAGCAACAAAACTTTTTTAGGAAAATAAAATGAGAGTGACAATAATGATTTAGTTTAAGCAAAGCTTTAAAAAAAAAAGATATAAAATCCAACCAATAGGAGAAAAAGAGCAACTTACACTGAATTAAAAGAAGAAAAAATACTTTCATCAAAAGAACATTAAAATAGTGTGTGTGTGTGTGTGTGTGTGTGTGTGTGTGTGTGTGTTTTAATCCTTACAGTCACCTGTGAAAAAGAGATGATTATTCCCACTTTTCTGCCATCCATATACCTGCCAAATGATTTAAAGAAGAATATATACGGAATTCCAACAAACCAATTTTCAAAAACAGGAAGCAAGCCACTATAAAATGTGCAGAAGACTTACACAAGATCTCACAGAAGGGGATACCCCACTTGGCCAGGAAACATGGGAAGGTGACAACTTGAGCAGGCACCAGGAAAAGGAATTTAAAACCACCCTGCAGTCCCACGCACACCGACCCAGGTAGCTCAATGAAGCAGACGGGAAATACTTGGTGTGTCTGAGGGTGTGGATCAAATTTTGAGGGTGTTTCTGAGGAAATAGTATACACTGTTAATGAACCTGTAAACAATTTACTTTGTAAAATTATTTTCCAGTATATAGTTGTGTTAAATAAATATCTACCTGTGACCCAACAATTTAATTTCTAGGTCCATTCCTAACACCTTGAGTACAGATGCTGTGGAAACCAGCCCGTGAGGAATGGTTATAGTGGCAGGGGACCTTTATGGGAGCTCCAAAGCACAGACTGCCCAGCCGTGATGTAGAGACACAATAGAACAGAGTGGAATATCCTGCAACAATACGGTGAATGAGCCACATGCAGCATCACAGTTAACCACAAAAATATGCCGGGCAAAAGAACCCAGGCGTAAAAGAGCATGTACCGCACGTCACTTTAAAAACAAGCCCAGCCCTAGCTCGTTTGGCTCAGTGGATAGAGCACCGGCCTGTGGACTGAAGGGTCCCAGGTTTGATTCCGGTCAAGGGCATATGCCCGGGTTGCAGGCTCGATCTCCACTAGGGAGGTGTGCAGGAGGCAGCTGATCAAAGATCCTCTCTCATCATTGATGTTTCTCTCTCTCTTTCCTCTTCCTTCCTCTCTGAAATCAATATAAATATATTTTAAATAAACAAACAAATAAATAAAATAAAAACAAGCTCAGGTCATCAGTGGTGTTCAAGGACAAACGGTGGCTACAGTGGTTGGAGGGGTGCAGGCCGGGCTGGGCACTGATATATTTTATCTGGATGCTGTATCCGATACATTTCTTTTATGAAAATTAGTCTTTGTGTTCATGGTTTGCGCACCTTTGTGTATGTGAGCTCTATGTAACTAGAAGGTTTATATAGAAAGTCCTCACTTAATGTTGCTGATAGATTCTGCAAATTTAAGTAAAATGATATATAATAAAACCAATTTCACCAAAGGGCTCATTGATACAGATAAGTTCCTAGCCATCTCATCAACATTTTAATTATTCCAGGACCAGCTGTACTTCTTAAATGAATGAAGGGGTTGCCACATCTTATCATGAGGGACTCTGAGAACATGGACTTACTCTCCCACAGTAAGACAGAAAACTGGACAAAATAAATGAAACGACTGGCTTCAGGGCAGGAAGTGCAGGGCTGTGATTCCTTAGGGGGGAAATGATGTGAGCCCTACAATCGCCTCGACTCCTTCCTTGGGGACAGTCTAGCTCTGTAGGCCAGAGGTCCTCAAACTACGGCCCGCGGGCCACATGCAAATACAACAATTGTATTTGTTCCCGTTTTGTTTTTTACTTCAAAATAAGATATGTGCAGTGTGCATAGGAATTTGTTCATAGTTTCTTTTTAAAACTATAGTCCGGCCCTCCAACGGTCTGAGGGACAGTGAACTGGCCCCCTGTTTAAAAAGTTTGAGGACCCCTGCTAGGCAGTGGTGTGGGGAGAGGAATTTGAAACACACATATGTGCTTTCACTGAGTTGAGTTCAAGAGACAGAACAGAATTTAGGGCGGCTGAGGTGATTGAAATTTGCTCGTTAGTCTTCCCATACAGCTTGGGGCGGGAGGGGGGGTGACTTCATTTGTTCTTTCGATTACCTCATCCACAATACATGTTCAATATTGAGCATCCAAATTATTCTAGTTTATCCAATATGTACAAATTATGTATAATGATGTTCATTAATGTTGTCAAGCAATAAATAACATGATTTCATATGGGAAGACGGACTCTACCTTGGACTAAAAAGGAAATGTGTTTTAAGGTATCTGAAACTCGCATTGAGTTTATTAAGCTTTTTCTCTTCGAGTCCAGAAGGTGAATAGAACAGACAAACACCCTCCCAGATACCGTAATTGTGCCTGCGGTGGGTCTCAGACAGCAATGGCTTTTTCTTGTAGTCTAAGGGATCGGCATCAACTGGAACACATGAATTAGCTGAGCCTCTGAGAGGCCTTGTACTGACCTCAGTCATTTTGCTCAACAATTCTTCAAAAGCACGCCAGGGGCTCACTGGTGTACACCCTTGCACTACTGATGTTTGTGCTGTGGAAAATTTTAGGAAGGGATTTCTATTTCCCTGAGCAAGTTTCCAAGCACTAAACTCTCTTTCAAATAATAAAAGAGATTAGAGACTAACTTAAGGAATAGATTCAATTTTTCAACATGGCGTTAATAGGGGCAAAGCAAAGAGACAGATCGCGTTGACAAGGAAACAAAAATGGATAATGGATTTAATGGCTTGAGTTCTAATGGAAAAAATAACATTCTCCACGAGATTGTCGTATTTTTAAAAAATGTGGCAACCATTAATAGTTCATATGTGGACCAAAAAAAGCTTATATGGTGGTGTATAAATCGTTAAAAAGTTTTCAGCAAAATCAAGTAGAGAAATATTTGTTTCCTTCTGTTCACTGTCATCTTCACTATTCATATTCTCAATTATTTCTTATGTGTTCAGTATCATTCCTAGTAATACTTGTTGCATTGAGTATTAACCTGTGATTTTCAACTTTTTAAAACAAAAAGTATCAATAAAAAGAAACATGAAGCTAATTTGCATGTTAGGTTAATCATTTGTGGGGGTTTTGAGTACACATATATGATAAAATTGTTAGAGTCAGTGTGTTATCAGATGGCTAATAAAGGGACATTTTAGTTCATAATTTTGCCAATTGCCCCTGTTATTTAAGATATTCATAAAAGATTAACCAACTACAAATTCTGAAAATCCCATGAAATCAATGGACCCATAGTAACCTACCCATGACCATACCCCCCCAATTTTGTACAAAATTTGTGTGATCAAAGTTTTGAAAATAGATTTAAAACTCCTAATTTAAACTAGAGAGGGAATGATAACAATAGGATGAAAGGTAGAGTTAAATTTTATTTCCATCAAGATGTGGAGTATGCCAATTGATCCTCACACAGAAAAAGGCATGAGGACTCAAAGGAAGTGAATGGGCATATCAATGAAAACAATTAAGTACGGTAACAATTCAAGCATGAGAAATAGAAGCGTTGACTCAGTCTCCAAGCTTACTGGGTGAGCGCTACCGTATTTGATTCTGATTTTCCATTGTAAAGCGCTGGCAAGGATGTGGAGAAAAGGGAACAGAGTAGAATATCCTGCAACAATAAGGTGAATGAGCCACATGCAGCATCACAGTTCATCACAATTTGTTGCTTTACCATCTGTAAAGACTTGTGTCCATTCACAACCACTAGATCTTATTAAAACATCTCTTGAAGAACATCATGGTGAGCACTAACCACAGAAATGTAATAAGTGTTTGGAACTTTTAGAATACTCTTTGAGAAACAAAGAGCATTTTAAGTCAGTCATTTAAGCCTCAGACGCTCTAACATGCCATGTATTTCTGAGTTAGGTATAGTCTTCCTGGAACCTTGAAGATGTAAATGTTGTTTTTCATATTAGCTTGCAAAAGAGATGCCTAACCCCCTAAATATAACTCACAGATGTTCCCAACCTTTGCTAAAAACAAAATAAAATAAAAACAAAATCCAAGCCAACAAAAAATTTCCTCTTAGTAGCTGCATTCCCTTAGAGGAGTAAATGTACTAGGACTATTCTGAGCTTAACTAAAATTTGTGGGTGGGAACAAAATCAATTAGAGGAAATGGGAAGCTAATTTGCATGTTAGAATAATTTTTGTGTTATTCTGTTGGCAGGGTGTCTATGATGAAAATGTTTAGATTCAGTGTGTGATTAATAGGCTAACTAAGGGGTATTTCAGTACATAATATTTTTAATTGTTTCTGCCTGTTATGTAAGATAGTCACAATACATCAACTAGCTAAACGGATTTTATTTGCGACTAAACATCCCAATCTTTGCTTTTCAAAAATATCTATAAAGATAATTTTTCCTTGACTCTTAAGCGCTGTGCCCAATAATTGCTAGTCTTCTATGTCCTCCCATTGCTTTATTTCCCCCCGCTTTTTCCCAAATGCTTTACATGGGAATGTTAATCAGATAGTTTTCTTTTTTAGCTTTATGGAGGCATAATTGACAAAATTGCACATACTTAAAGTGCATAATGTGAAAATTTTACTTATATAGCCTTTGTGAAATGACCACAATCAGGTTACGTAGCACATCCATCACCTCACATACTTACCTCTTTTTCTGTGTGGCTTAATGTTTACTCTCAGCAAATGTCAAATATATGCACCACATGCTATCATTAACCATAGTGACTGTGCGGTGCCTAGATCCCCAGGGAATATTCATTTGGTACCTGAAGGCTTGAACCCTTTGACTAGCATCTGCCATCTCCTACACCTCCCCACCCCCCACCTCCACCCCCCAGCTCCTAGTAACAACCATTGTACTCTCTATTTCTATGAGTTCTATTTTTTTGGGGGGGGTTCCACATATAAATGAGATCATACAATTTTTATCTTTCTCTATTTGGCTAATTTCAGTTAGCATGATCTCCTCTAGGTTCATCCATGTTGTTGCAAATGGCAGGATTTCCTACTTTTTCATGGATGAATAATATGCAATATTATATGCAATAAGAAAATGCAAATATATATGCCGAAATGACTGTTACAACCGGACAACCAAATGATCAGTTGACCAGTCACTATGATGTGCACTCAACGCAGGAGCTGCCCCCTGGTGGTCAGTGCACTCACTCCCCCCAGCCGTCCAACCTCCTGCAGTCCCTCCCCAAGGACTGGGCAAAATGGCCCTGACTGGCCCTGATCACCGGCCAGGCGGAGAGACCCCACCTGTGCATGAATTCATGCACTGGGCTTCTAGTATATATAATTTTATCTTCATTATCTATTCATGTATCAATGGGAACATAGGTTGTTTCCGTATCTTGGTTATTGTGAATGATGCTCCACGGAACATAGAGTGCAGATATCTCCTCAGTACACTGATTTTGTTTCCCTTGAATATATACCCAGAAATTGCTGATCATAGGGTAGTTTAATTTTTTGAGATACCTCCATACTGCACCATTCTACATTACCACCCACTAGTATACAAAGGTTCCACATCCTTGCCAGCACTTGTTATCCATTGTGGGGTGATATCTCATTGTAGTTTAATTTGCATTCCCTGATAATTAGTGATGTGGAGAATGTTTTCAGTACCTGTTGATCGTTTGTATATCTTTTATGGAAAAAATAGAGGCCTGGTGCACAAAATTCATGAATGGGTGCGGTCCCTAGGGTGGCCTGTGGAGATTGGGCCCTAGCTTGCGCCCCCAGGCTCGCAGCCCTACAGACCCACCTGGCACCCCGCGTTGGTCTGATGCTGCCCGCTCACCTGCTCCACTATCCTGCTGCTGTCCCGGGCCCATCAGAGCCCATCAGGGCCGGCAGCGCCTCCACTGCCACCTGCTGCCAGTGCCGCTTCGCTGATGCCTGCCATGTTCCCCACCGGCCCCTGGTGGTCAGCGCATGTCATAGCAAGTGGTCAAACTCCCAGTCAATGACCACACAAGGGGACAATTTGCACATGAGGCTTTTATTTTATAGGATGTCTATTTAGGTTCTTTGGCCATTTTTAACTAGGATTTGTGTTTTGGTGTTGTTTTGTGTTGCTGTTAAGTTCTTAATATGTTTTGGATATTAGTGCCTTATCAGATGTGTGATTTTCAAATATTTTTCTTCTATTCCATAGATTGCCTTTTCATTTTGTTGATTATTTCCTTCGCTGTGCAGACGAGTTTTTGTTTGGTGTAGGTCCACTTATTCATTTTTTATTTTGTTGGCTGTGCTTTTAGTGTCATGTCACTGCCAAGACCAATGCCAAGGAGCATCTTCCCTACGATTTCTTCTAGGGGTTTTATGGTTCAGGTCTTACAGTTAAGTTTTAATCCATTTCAAGTTAATTTGTGTGAGTGAATCAGATAAGCATCCAGTTTTATTCTTTTGCATGTGGCTATCCAGTTTTCAACACCATTTGAAGAGACTTTCCTTTCCTATTGTATTCTTAGTGCCCTTGTCAAATCTTAGTAAACTGTATATCTGGGTCTATATCTGGACTCTCTAGTCTGTTCTATTAGTCTGTGTGTTTGTTGTTATGCTAGTACCACACTGTTTTGATTCCTAGAGCTTTGTAATATAGTTTGTGTCCTGTAACTTTCCTGAATTTATTTATTAGTTTCAACAGTTCTTCTGGTAGAATCTTTGGGTTTTCTATGTATAAATTCATGTCATATGCAACCAGAGACAATTTTACTTCTTTCTTTCCAATTTAGATACCTTTACTTCTTTTTCTTGATTAATTGATTGAATTAGGTCTTCCAGTACAATGTTGAATAGAAGTGGCAAGAGTGGATATCCTTGTCTTTTTTTCTGATCTTAGTGGGACATTAGTTAGGGGCTTGTTAAATATTGTCTTTATAATATTGAGAATATATTCCTCCTATACTTAATATGGTGAGAGTTTTTAACAGGGAAGGATGTTGAATTTTGTCAAATGCATTTTCTGTATCAATTGAGATGACATACGATTTATCCCTCATTTTATTAATGTTGGTGTCTCACATTGGTTGATTTGTGTAGGGTGAACAGTGCTTGCATTCCAAGGATGAATCCTACTTGATAAATCCCACTTGATCCTTGTGTATGATCATTTTAATGTGCTGTTATATTCTGTTTGCTAGTATTTTGTTGAGGATTTTTGCATGTATGTTCATCAATGATATTGGCTTCTATTTTTTCTTCTTGGTATCCTTGTCTGGCTTTGGTATAAGGAAAATGCTGGCCTCATAAAATGAATTTATTGTTCCCTCCTATTCAACTTTTTGGAAGACTTTTGGAATGCTTGGCATTAATGCTCCTTTAAATGTTTGGCAGAGTTCACCAGTAACACAACCAGATCCTGCACTATGCTTTGTTGGGAGACCACCCTTGGCATTACGTTCTGCTGTCTTGGGGTGGGGGTGGGGGTGGGGATGGGGAGGTGACATAGGTAAAGCGAAACTGTTCCTTTTAATCTTATCAATTAGTCCAATCTCAGATATTTTGCTCCAATGGTTTCTTTGGAACTTCTCCACTTGACTCCAGACTTCCACAAAGTCATCTTGCCCATGGGTGATGGTCAAAATTGATGTTCTTTCCGAAGGGAGAGGGACAGAGAGTCAGAAACTTCTATGAGAGAGAAACATAGATCCGCACACCTCCCACTGGAGATGTGCCTGCAACCAAGGTACATGCTCTTGACCGGAATCAAACCTGGAACCCTTCAGTTCATAGGCGGACGCTCTATCCACTGAGCCAAACCAGTCAGGGCACATTTTTCCATTTTCTATTACAAACATTTTATGGTCCCAAACCATGTGTGGATATACATAAGCCTTTTGGCTAATGTCGAGAAGGTTGACCCTTGAGGACCCAGACCATCATCTCAAGCTTATGAGCTAATGAAAGGAGCTTAAAGTGAAGTGAACTAAATGCAAGGCATGTTTCTGGACAGAACCTGGGAAGGACAAACGAGCTCCATGTGCAGGTGGAAGAAGTCAGCCAACCATTATCCTGGCAGCCTCCTGTGAGGATCCTCGGCCCGTATAAGGAACCAAGACAGTAATTTTGGTATCTAAACAAGTGAAAAGCTTTTGTTCCCGCTCAATATATGACCCTCCATCTCAGCTAGCTGTTCCATCCTCAGCTACCCTTATCCAATCTATGCAGAAAAAAAACCCTACTTATTAATTCCACGAACTCCCATGACAAATACAGATTTATACAAGTTCTTTGAGTGAGCCTTACAGCTTTGCACTTCTTGTTGCACATGTTCCAAAATACTGCCTGGTAGCCATGTTGCTGCTTTCTCTAGAGCTGTGTGCCCACCTTGGCTGTCAGTCTTCCCCTCAAA
>NW_006293700.1:4737331-4737726 GCF_000327345.1 Myotis davidii
ATCCCAAATTTCTGGAATTAGGATATATGCCGTATATGCCATAGTTCTATGAGCATGTAGCAGAAAGGAAATGTTGGAGCTTGAAATATTCAAATTAGCCTGCAGGACCTGGAATAAAATATCAAGAAAATGCTCTTCCTCTGTTCTGCCTTTTCCATTCATTTCCTGACAGAATGGGCAAAACTAGTCAAGGAGATTCTGGAGAATTTTATAAAAGGGCTACTACTGTAACTAATTCATACCATCACAATATAGCAAAAGCTTTTTTTTCAAAAAAATTGAAAATAATAATATATACCTTAGCAAATGGTATAAAAGCAATCCCCTTATTCAATTTGCATTTAAAATTACTATATGTTCCATAATGTTTATTTGGACTCATTCATTTTAATTTG
>NW_006293700.1:4741021-4743159 GCF_000327345.1 Myotis davidii
AGTGAGCCAAACCACTCAGGGCACATTTTTCCATTTTCTATTACAAACATTTTATGGTCCCAAACCATGTGTGGATATACATAAGCCTTTTGGCTAATGTGGAGAAGGTTGACCCTTGAGGACCCAGACCATCATCTCAAGCTTATGAGCTAATGAAAGGAGCTTAAAGTGAAGTGAACTAAATGCAAGGCATGTTTCTGGACAGAACCTGGGAAGGACAAACGAGCTCCATGTGCAGGTGGAAGAAGTCAGCCAACCATTATCCTGGCAGCCTCCTGTGAGGATCCTCGGCCCGTATAAGGAACCAAGACAGTAATTTTGGTATTTAAACAAGTGAAAAGCTTTTGTTCCCGCTCAATATATGACCTGCCATCTCAGCTAGCTGTTCCATCCTCAGCTACCCTTATCCAATCTATGCAGAAAAAAAACCCCTACTATTAATTCCACGAACTCCCATGACAAATACAGATTTATACAAGTTCTTTGAGTGAGCCTTACAGCTTTGCACTTCTTGTTGCACATGTTCCAAAATACTGCCTGGTAGCCATGTTGCTGCTTTCTCTAGAGCTGTGTGCCCACCTTGGCTGTCAGTCTTCCCCTCAAGCACAGTCCCCAGGTGTCAGGAATTCACTGTTGTCTGTCTTGCCGCCCTGGCCGCTGCCTGAACACAGCTCTCCTCAGTGTGAAACAGTCCGACCTCATCCCAGCTCTTTTTTTTCTAAATGATTGAAAGGTCCTCTGCCCCACTTAGTTCTTCCTCCCCCACGGCCCGGCTCCATCCGACCAGCACGTGCCTCTGCAGAGATTTTCCAAAGTTTTGCTTTTGCTTTGCATCTTTCAAACCAGGTCGGCTTCTGCTTGTTTTCGGCTTCATATTTGGCACAGCTTCCAGACTGCATTTTGTCTTTTCAAGTGAAATACATGGGAACTGCTGCAGGGAACGCAGGCCATGGAGCAGGTTCCAGCCTCTGCCGTAGCCTTGTCAGGGAGCAGAGCTTCCCACACCCCAGCTCTCAGGCCCTGGTGGAATAAAGGAGGAGAGGAGAGTCGGGAGAATTATACCGTCTTCCACGTGGTCATGAGCAGGAGACACGTTTGTCTCAACAGGTTAGGGGTTTAAATGATCAGGAGTTATAGACACTGCCCAGGGATAATGAAAAATAGTTTACTTTTTCTAACAGTTGCTGTTTGAAATTGTTGCAGTGCCCCTCTTGCTGATCTAAAGAGAGAGGAAGAGAGAGAGAGAACAAGGCTGAGAGCAACTATAGAGGAGAAAGCACATTTTACACAGCGAAGCTCTTTGAAACCAGTTATATTATCCAAGCTTGAGTTCCTGGGCATTTCGGATATTGGTTTTATGCGGCAAACACAACTAAGTGATTTAATAGTGTCATGACATTGTTCAACAATCTGACCGGCGAGATCATGACAAATGAGGAGAAACTGATGAAGACTGAATTTTGTTATAAGTTTAAAACATGCATGACACTATGCTATCACTGTATTTTATTGCTATGTTTTAAGAAAGATGGATGAAAGAAAATTAATTGTGATCCCAAATTTCTGGAATTAGGATATATGCCGTATATGCCATAGTTCTATGAGCATGTAGCAGAAAGGAAATGTTGGACTTTGAAATTTTCAAATTAGCCTGCAGGACCTGGAATAAAATATCAAGAAAATGCTCTTCCTCTGTTCTGCCTTTTCTATTCATTTCCTGACAGAATGGCCAAAACTAGTCAAGGAGATTCTGGAGAATTTTATAAAAGGGCTACTACTGTAACTAATTCACACCAAACCATCACAATATAGCAAAAGCTTTTTTTTCAAAAAAATTGAAAATAATAATATATACCTTAGCAAATGGTATAAAAGCAATCCCCTTATTCAATTTGCATTTAAAATTACTATATGTTCCATAATGTTTATTTGGACTCATTCATTTTAATTTGACTAGTCAGATTATCATTGACTATCAGATACTCCACACAGTACATCATCCATGCACTTGAATAAAAATGACAGGGAATATTAATGTGTAACCACAGAGCACCCAGATAATTTGTTTTTCCTATTACTGCATTTATTGCCAGGGGCCACAGTGTGAAGTTGTGGATTTTTAAAGAGATGTCTAAACA
>NW_006293700.1:4743201-4756831 GCF_000327345.1 Myotis davidii
AAAGAGAACAAAAGGTATTTAGTTCACCATCTTTAAAAAAAACAACTTTGAAGTCAGGAATTAACAAAGAAATGCTATGAGGAATGAATTACATATAGAACAAAGATGAAACTCCCTGTGACCAATCTTTTTCTCCTTCTATTTTTTTAATATATTTTATGGATTGTTTACAGAGAGGAAGGGAGAGGGATAGAGAGTTAGAAACATCGATGAGAGAGAAAGATCGATCAACTGCCTCCTGCACACCTCCAACTGGAGATGTGCCTGCAACCAAGGTACAGGCCCTTGACCGGAATCAAACCTGGGACCTTTCAGTCCACAGGCCGACGCTCTATCCACTGAGCCAAACCGGTTAGGGCTCTCCTTCTATTTTTTTTTGGCACATTTTTGTAGGTGTCCCGCTATGCGTGTATTCACATATGCAAATATATTTAAAATGTTATGTTATGAAGCTGCCAGCAGCCTGGTGTGAATTTGAGGTCAAGATGAAGAGGCAAGTCATGTCTACCAAAATCCAGCTTCCCATTCTGCAAGTACAAGACATTTTCCTTTCCTCATTTATCACCAAATTTTCTTAAAACAAAAGAAAAGCATACTTGCACATTAATTTGTTTCTACGGTAATCTTCCTATCTCAGAGAAAGGAATTTTCAGATTAAAGATCTGTTTTACGTTGCCTTTCTATGTTTGGCAAGAAATTTCAAAATATAGGGAGAGTCTTAGAAAAGCATGATTCGTGCATACGTCAGTGTTTGGGGACAAGATTGGAATTCACAAGTTATTCATTGGCACCAAAGCTCAGAGCATGAGCCCATGGCAAGCCATACAGAACTGGGCATCAAGATAGCTGTCCCTCTTATTTGTTTCAATTGCTGTTTACATTCAACATTCCCTCTGTGTTAGTTTCAGATGTACAGCACAGAGGATAGAGAATTATGTACTTGAGAGCGGGCCCCCGCCCCTTCAAGCACCTGCCTGGTCCCATTCACAGTTATCACAGTATTATTGGCTGTATTCCCTGTGCTCTAACTTACATCTGTAACTACCACTTTGTACTTCTTAATCCCCTCACCTTTTGTGCCTTTGATGCTAGAGATATGACTATGAGTGAGCTAATTACCCTCTTTTGGTGCACTTTCCTCATATCTGTAAAATGGGCAGATTATTCTATATATTCTCTAACATGTGCTTCTAAAAACCTACCTGATTTGCTGTTTTACTTTTTAAAAATCTTACTCATTTTTAAGCAAATGTACATACATGGAATCTTGGCTTGTTTTCTTTCATTTATATCGAGACCCTTCTTCATTTATAAATTACTTGAACTTCTGCAGCCATTCATAATTGGTAGTTCCATAAAGTTTTCATCGTGCAGGGAATATAAGTAAGTACAAACAATGCCCTGAAAATGAAATATGTCAAGAATGTGTAAAATAAAATCACTGCTGTCATTCATTTTCTTAAGAAAACAATGTATTCTGAAAAGTGTCTCTGTTTAGAAAACGACTACCACTTATTCACACAACCTGTAAGAATATTTTGCAATTATACATATTGATTTGAAACAAGATATTTCAAAAATTTTATTGATTTTGAAATATCTTGTTTCAAATCAATATGTATAATTGGACAGAAAATTCAACCCCAGCCCTCTTTCCTCTGTACTCATTGCACCGAGACCTCTGCAGAAACTGATCACTCTGAGTGCAGTGACAGTTGTGTTCACGGAAGGGGTGGGGATGAGTGAATGGACATGATTTGGGTTGAGCCATGTTTGCCCTGCTCTTCTGTAGATGAGCTTTTCTTTCTAACAGAAGAGCTGGACAATCTCAGAAGCCCGGACTGCTTGAGTGAAAATTCAATATGTAAGTTAAGAATACTAAATGGTAACCAGGCCTTGGGGAAGACATGGAATTGAAACACAACTTTTTTTTTTTCTGGCAGTTTGTAGTGTAGCTCTGGTGGTCTGTTTCAAAATCTGTCAAAAAGATGATAACTGGACTTAAGAGTTTAGTTTGATTTTTAAACCAAATAATCAGACAGCCTGTCTGGCATGACTGCCTTTGGCGGTTTAAAAAAAAAAAATCTGAGATTTGAAAGAGCAAAAGCATGACAATCATCAGATTGTTGTGGTTCATGGAAAAGCATGCAGTCAGGGCCACCAGGTAATGAAGGCATCGTCACTGATGGGATCGACAGCCAGCACATCCCCCCAAAATGATCTTTAACAATCACGCCATCTGTGGTGATGGGGACGTCCTCAACCTCCATATGTTTCCGTGGTGATTTCAGTTTCTCTTTCTCAGCATCAATAAAACAGTCACCCCCATGCTTATTTTATTGGCTAGTCAAGGCAAAGTAAGGAAACTGACACTCTTGCTGCTTTTGAGTTCCACCAGTTTGCTATTAAAAATATACAATAAATTTAATAAAATGGAATCATACTCTAAAATTAAATACAAATCTACAAAAAGTACAATAATAATAATACTGTATTTAGGACAGTATTAGACTGGATGCTTACTTAAAAGTTTAATTCATAGTTGTATGAATCACAGAGTCATTACACTCCAAAGTTTGAAGATACTTTAAAGATGATGTCATTTTAAATTGCGTTATTTCATATTCTGTAATATTTGAATACAGAATATGTTAAATTGAGCCATTAAACCAACAGGATATGAATTATTTTTAATGATTACTTGGGATAAATTACACCAACAATAGTAGGTAATATTTATTTCATGGCTTCTATTTCCCACATCCGGTATGAAGTACTTGATGTATTTTTTTTTTCATTTGACTCTCAAACCCTTGTGTGAATTCAGAACTATTAGTATCTCCATTTCCAGGTGATTCTGAAACATAGCCTACCTGAATTTACATAGCGTTGGCAGGTGTTTAATTTCAGCACCTAAATAATGTGTAAGTCTCCTACCTGATGCTACTTAAGGAATTTAAAAATTAGAAACTCACTGCTGTCCTTGTCTAAAATTTCTGTCAATTAATTCAATAGTCAAACAAATTACCAAGGAACTTACCTGCATCCCATGTGTCACTTCATCAGATCCATGGTCACTATTCCGAGTCATGTGGTGTCAAAGGTAAGTTTCAAGAGAGTAGGTAAGGCTGCGACAAATACTAGCTGAGCACATTAACATGTAGAAATCAAACCAGGAAAGAAGGTTCTGATATGGGACTTTGTATAAGATAAAAAAAGAAGAGGATTGCTAAAAGAGAAATGAGGGGAAGAGAGAGAGAGAGAGAGAGAGAGCTGACAATATGATGAATGCAGGGTGGGACAAAAGTAGGCTGATAGTTATTCGTATGGAAAATATACAACAATTAATAAATAATAATACAAGAATTAATTCTGTGTTTCTTGTACTCACAACTGTAAACTTACTGTTGCCCCACCCTGTATAATAAGCTTAACTTTCTTTTTTTAAGGACTGACACTACTTAAACCTCTCTCAGCCTCTAATACTTTTTGATGTCTGTTTATATATTGAGCATTCTGGGTAAATTTATTAAATCTACCTTCTACTTTATGAATGATCTATTCTGGTTGTAAGTTAAAGGAATTCACTTTTCTTACTTCCATTTATGTTCACTAGTTGAGAATAAATAAGAAATTGATGAAAAATAATAACTAAGGACATTAATGAAGATGATAATAATAATCCTTTTAAGAAGAGTACGAATGGAGTCACCTACATTTTGTTTTATTTCATTCATTATATCCCCTTTGAGGAATAACCTTTATTTCTTTTTTTTCTGAGAGAACTTCCTTTTATTTTTCCTGTACTCTATTCTTAATTTCCTATATCCATATCCATGTCCAAAACAGTGCACGATAGCATAATTTATCTTTGTAAATTGCTTTCAAAAATCATTATCATTCTACTAATTATATTGTCTGCAAAATTTGCATTGACGATAGTCACATTTACCACAGCTATCACTCCATTTCCTGGATCCCTGACCAAACACCAGTTTCAGCTAAGTCGTCTGCATCTGCCCATATAAATCACTTCAGAAATTAGAGTCTGCATTCCTCGCAGAGCATGGCTTTATTTTTGAGTCCAGACAAAATAAATCATAGAGTCCTGAAGTTAGGCTTGCAGTCTCATTCCCAGAAAGTCCCTTCAATTAATGTAACCTAAAGCTTCAAATTCATCACCAAAATATTGTAAAATTATATAGATTTCAATGGCTTTATTTTTCTTCTTCCTACAGCCCATCCAGACATATTGCTTACTGAGCTTCTCCTTCTCTTTCCAGCCTGTGTGTTGTCACCTGTGGCTCAACTTCACTCCTGACTTTCAGGGTGTTTCCTTCTTGGATCCTGCAGAAGAAGGTTCACAAATGTTTTCAATATTTCTCTGTTAAAGAGGATGGACTCTGGATGTGGTAACATAATATCAGCATTTCAACTCTGACCACACTTATTCATTCTCATCATATTAATTAATTCATTGCACATCCATTGAGTGCCTAATGAGTCAGGGAGCCGATGGAGACAAATGCTGTGTTTTCTGCTCTTCATCTCACAGGCAAGTGATGGTGACAAATACGGACCTATTTGATGTAAGGGCTGGTAACGAAGTATGTACGTGGGAAGCACATCTTCCCCGGGCATGGCCTGTTAAACGGCAAGTGCAAACCTGCCTCGGATGGGGGGCTTTCAGGGACCATCGTTCATGTGATGAAGTTACTGCTGCTATAGCTGCTCAACTTCTTCGTTTCATTATTGGCTAGGAATTATGTAAATTGTTTTCTCCATATGTTTAAAATGGGGGGCGAATGTTTTTTACATAAATTTTTAAACTTGTCCAAGCATTGTAGATAGTGTAAAAGGTGAAGAGTGGAAATGTCACATGTCACAGCGTATCAGGGTAATGAGATGTCTAACAAAGACCCACAGACATGCAGTCTGAAATACACTTCTTCGTATTCATGTTCTTGGTAATTTCATGTTTATCACATAACATAAGCAAAGACCACTCTTTCAGTAGAATCGTGGGTCAACTCAAGGTAAGCCATTATCCTATAAGAACATTGTTCAGAAATAACCTAATTAAGCCTTATAACCACATTTCTAAGGGCTACTGCTCTGTTATTATGTGTAAAATATAGGACCACTTCCCAATAAAGTGAAAATGAGGAAACCTGATAGGATATCTGCACGAGAAGCTAACCATTTCCCAGACAACAGTTATATATTTTGCATTATTGCTCTGAAGACCTATAGGCTTTGATAACTTGGGACTGCTTTTTTCCACCCTGCCTAGCCGAGCTGCAGGTTTAATTTTATCGGTATGAGAAATATGAAGCTAGGGAATTTAATAATTGTTTCACTAGGTAAGGGATGAAGTAAATTCCATTGCCTTTCGTTTGATTACAATCTTCCCTGCTGGTTTAATTAAAAACATCCATGTGAGGACAAAGAAACATGGGAGAGGATCTAATTGTTTTATTGTACTGGATGTAGAGGACGAACAATGAAATCGAAAGGGTTATAGTTGTAAAACTTAAGTGTTTCATGTAAATCTAAAATGCAGACACAGGTCAGCTGTAGGTGGGGTCTCACAAGGGACGACTAGATTCAAAATGCACTGCAGGCAGAAGAGATGACATTTATCAGTCATCCATACATCAGTAACTAAAACAATTTTAGGGTTGTCTAGACAGGGAGCTATTATTTCTCAAATTTAAATCTTTAGCAGGAGGACAACAGCAGGCACAGTGTCTATGTTTAGTTTCATAAATGAGAAGAAGGCCTAAGAAAAAATTTCAAAAACATTTGTAAACACTTATAGAAAAGAGTTTTATTGCTGTTATTAAATCTTGGACACATACATATTACTAAATTAGCTTTCTCAGTTATTGTGACTCAGGCCTAAAAAGTATTCTAAATACTAATATGCATAACTCAGTTTTTTGATCTTCAGATAATTTGCCAATCACAATGTTTTAGAAGAGGAATCTTTAGGAATGTTTTTGCTAGTTTTAAAAGGTTGTTGTTAAATCCTAAATTGTTTTTAATGCCAATTTTTGAAAATGGTAGAATTAGGTAGCAGAAAATCAAATGTGCTAACATTATGAAAATGTCATTAAAAAATCTTTTACAAATATAAGGCCAGTAAAAGATTGTGAGAAATAATAAAAAAAAATAAATAAACAGGATGTGAATAGTAGAGCTATAAGTTAACTTTTAATCTTCTAACAATAAATACAATTGGATAGGAAATTTTATTTAAATTGTATTTGAAACTATCAATTTAAATCGTAGTTTTAAAAACCTGACCTATGAAATAACTAATAGATCGCAAAATTTCTAAATGAAAGGATTGGAAAAATGTCATATTTCATATGTCTGAGTAATTAAAAACAAAACAAAAGAAATATTTTTAAAAACGCAATAAAAGCACAAGCAAAATAAATCTCTGCAAAATTGATGGACTATTTTGGAATTTTATCTTATTTTTCTACTGTTCCTTTGTTTTACTTCTGACTTGCAACCAAAATTATTGTTAGTATGATGTTCTTATTATTGAATCTGCTTTTGCTAGTATTAATATACCTTTCTAGATATGATGTACATATTTAGTCCATAAATTAAAAGTTTCCATTCTTGTCTACTATGGGTTCTGCTACTTCTCACTGGTTAATTCTAAACAGTAAGAAGTAGTTTTCTATATATATTTTCTATATTCTTTTAAAAAAATGAATGTATGATTTTTTTTTAGTCACCCTTAGTCTGGGTCTAACAATAAAAATCTATCAATGATCTTAGATTTCTAGCAAAGGATTTATTTTAATGTAAATTTGTGATGAGAAATCATGGTATTTTAATGCCATGTATTCTTGGGCTTTCAGAAAATGCATTTCCCCCTCCCCCACCTCCAGATCTCCATCTTAGAGATGAACATTATTGTGCTAAATATATTACATGGTGCAGATTACCTCAGTCCACTGCTCCTAGGTCTTATAGCCGTAAATCACAGCTTTTAAATATTTATAACATTCCCTTGAACACTTAAGGGAGAAAGCCAAAATAAAATTTTTCATTTGCTTTTGCTAGTGGAGTAAAAAAGCTTGTGCTGATTAAAAAAAATACTAGAGTTCTCTTTAAGAAATTAAATTACCCGAGTGTCCAGCTTTTCCTCCATGAGCATCAAAATAATTGCGGATAGGCAAATACTCAATCCAATCCAAGGATCTCTTTGTACCTTTTACTTGTGTTTTATCTGAATTCTCTTTGGCTTTCAATGATAATCATCAAGCTTACTATTTTCTTTTAACAAAAATTTAAGAGTAAATATCTATCCAAACAATTCATCAAATCTAATAAACCAATCCCAAATTCCATTTAAAATGTACATTTTTCTATATAAGACCCTCAGTAATGTGCAGTAAGTGTGTACATATAAAGTTGGGCTAACACTGCTCAGGGAAGGCACCGTGCCTTCCAAGAAGGGGCAGGGACCATTTTCTAACTTTTAGAATGAGAATAATCCGGTCCGAGATGAAAAAAAAGAAAACGAGAGTACCCTAGAATTACTTCGACTCCCTCAAGACATCATTAACCAATACGGGGTTCATTTCCAAGCTTTTTATGGCAAGCCTGGTTTGCTGCTTTTTTATTAGATGCTGGGAATTTCTCAGATGTTACCTCTTACACCCGCTTTGCCATAAATGTCCACTAGGTGGAGATATAATTATATTTTTCTTAGGGTTAGGACAACTTGAACATTTATGATGCTCTATGAAAGGAACGTTCATCTTCACAATCTGAACACATACCTTTTAATTGGTGTTTTACACATACTCTAATTCCAATTTAATATTTTGCCTGAATATTTTTTTATATCAATTTACATTCATTCATTTATTTATTTATTTATTTTGGCTTCAATGTGTTAGATTCTAAAATAGAGACTGTGGATTGAGTTGATTTCATTTTTATAATTTCCTTCTATAGAGGGGAATAGACAACTGGATGATTATTCTCAGTTTCTGAGTATAGTTCAGTGTAATCCCCAGCACTTTGTAGAGATGCTTGGAGTCTAAGCACACGTTGCTGGCAGGGATTTAATTGAAGGGGTCAGAAAAGAGAGGCGAAGAGATTTTCTTTTCTCTCTAAGCCAGGTAGGAAGGCTCCGCTCCGCTCAGCTCTCTGCTGCCAGGAGACAGAGAGCATCGAAGCAAATGAAGTGTTTCCCAGGCCCTCGAGATCCTCTCGCCATAAAAAGCTGGCTCTTCTCTCTTTTCCTTCCTCTCTGCATTCTTGTCTCATTTTCCTTTTCTCTCTCGCTCTCTTTCTTTATCTAGACAAATGGATACAGATATGTTATATTTTTATATGGTGCAATTTACATGGCATATCCATAGCCTATGCACATACACAGCTAAGGACTTTATTTTTAAATGCAAGAATTAAAAGAGCTTCGGACATACCCCCTTTGTTTTTGTCTTGGTTGCCTGTTTTAAGCGTGTGGGTGCTTGTTTGAAGGAAAACGACTTGTTAATTACATATTACCAGAAATGTAAGCCTTATCTTCACTCCTCTTTTATTTATTTGCAAGAAGTGACAATGTTTCCTTGTTCCTGTGCCTTCCTGGGAACCAGGGACTTCAAACTCTTCAGGCAGAAGGCAGAAGGATGCTCTTCCCTAGTTAAGAACAAACCAGATTTAAAACAAAGGACCTATCATGACGGTCTTACATCCAGGGGTGGCCAAGTTTCAAGTGCTGGCTGCAGGTGACCGTCTGAGTCACCACGCACAACGACTGCCGCCTGGCCCGCCCGGGAGGTGCGAAAGGTTGGCGACCGCTGGCTTGGAGGACAGCACATCTCACTCTTCCTAAGAAATACAATCCTAATGCGCAAGGATGTTTTTGACAAGACCACATCCCACCTGGTGACATAATCACACAAAAGGGCATTTGTAAATGACAGCTCCTATAAAAAATGCGTTTGAACACACACGCACACACATGCACACACATGCACACATGAGACAAACGTGCAGACACACACACACACACACACTCACACATAAGGGAAACTCTGGATTGCTCTGCTTTAGTAAATTGTTTAGGCGCATTAACTACATTTGATCACAATAAATGCCTTTCAGGTTTTTAAGGTTTGCGGGAACATTATTCCCCTCTCATCTCTGTGGTCCTCTGTGCCTACGGCCCTTTGATTCTGTTGCCATGCTCACAGTAACTTTAGCCAGCCATTTTAAAGAAGCCTGTTATTTTTAAAATAAAATAACATTTTGTATATGGAAAGCAAATAAATCACTCTCCGTGAAACACAACCTTTTCCAATTTGAGTCTTTGACCAACCTATGATGTGAAAATCAGTGGTATAATTGCCCTTAGATTCTAAAAGCTTTTTAAGCCTGAAGCATTTTAGTCAAGTTTGTTTCTCAAAATCTCCAATTGCTTCCAGTTGGTAGCATTATTGCAATGATAATGTTTGATGGGTTTAGACTTTTCATTTAGTTCCTAATTGGAATAGAGACGAATGTTACTGATTATGGAAATGTTGCATTCTATAACCAAGCAACATAAATCATAAAGAAGACAGAGTCAATCTTCACATGTGTATAAAGAAATAAAAAACAATAACAACATGCTATTGCTGTTGCAAAGGGCAGGCACATAGACTTAATAATAGGAATTTCTTTCCCATAACCCCCTCTATTTTGAGGAATCTTTTTAAGACATGCAAGTAACAACAAAGAAATTAACTAGATAGTAAATTTTTCTTTATGCTTTTGATATTCAGGAATAACTTTAATATAGTAATGTTAACTATTTTATTTACCCTGATGTACCGCTGCAGTTAATCATTCTGGCTCCAAAGTTATAAAAATCACATGAATGTCAAATAATTTCCCCCCAGTTCTTCCTTTTGCTGCATACTGCCCACCCATCTCATGCAGACTCTCTCTCTTCCCATTTTTTTAAATATTATCTTCACTTGCACAGGAGTAATGAAAAGGTTTCAATACAAAATTTTATTTCTGTGACTCTGTAGGATGCCTGAGCCAGGAGAAATTCTTGTTATTAAGTTACATTCTTTTGTTATTAGACGCCTTTTATGAGCTTGGTAGTTTACATCCATAATCTCTGATTATGTGATCTGACTGTGTGATCTGAAATAATGACTACATTACTCACTAATCTGACTTTCGGCAAATTATTTAAACTATTTGTCAATTAACCTCACCTATAAAATTAAAATGATATTAATATTGACTGAGTTAATGCATGCAAAGTCCTTGGAAAAGTGTCTGGGACTCAAATGTAAAATGTTACCTATTATTATGATGACTATATTGAGTCTGGATATGCTTAAACATTTTTTAGTGTTGGCTCATTTCCTAATATCCCTGTGTGGTATTGGCCCATTATTTTAATAGAGGTGTTTCCTTTCTCTAAAAGACAAAGGTTTTATTTACTTATTTATTGTTTTCTTAGGAGTATTGAAAGCTTATTATTCAACGTGAGTTTCCCAAAGTTTTGAACCTTATGCAAAATAATAGAGCTTAGGCGATGGAGACCAGTGTGTGCCACACCACACTCACTCACCACTGTGCAATAAGAATGAGAATCATCTCTATTCCCTAATTAAGAAAGAAATAAGATTACTATTGTAATTATTATTTGTATGCAGTGACATTGAATTAAAAATTTTTTCCTCACTTTGTCTATTGACTAGGCATCATTAGTTCCAAGTAAAATACTAATAATAAGACAAGGGAGGCTCAGAGACTTAAATAACTTGCCAACACTCACTTAGCACAAAATCATGGAACTGTGTCTGGGAGGCAGGTTTTCTATCTCCAGAGCTCCCACTCCTAAATAGATCATTAGGACTTAAATGGGCCTTCACATTTTCTAGTCTAAATTGTTATTTATTCAATGAGAAGATGGAGGACAGAGAGAAAACGGACCTGGGCAACATGACAGAGAGGCAGCGTTAGGATGAGGCCCTGCATGGTAAGTTTTAACTTATTAGTCTTTCCCCCCCCCCCCCCCCATACCACAATGTCCCATAATCTTTTACACAGTTTTTTTTAACTATCAAATTTGAGAATGTCTAAATTTTTTAAAAAATTTCAATATAAATGATAAATTACAAAATTGACCCGATCTTCTGATTCAGAGACAAGGAAAAGGTTTCCACTGTTTGCCCTCATAATAAAGTCAGAGCTCTATGACCTAAGATCCTGAATTTTGTTACTTATGCAGTGGGGTGGGCAGCAGTGGTGATTACAGTGCCTTATGCTAGCAGCTCTCTCTTAATTGTGTATCTCTCAGGAAACTCTAGTTTGCTCTATGAGAAGCCCAGGTTTTTTTCCAGACCCCGCAGAATTGAAAGAAAACAACAGAAGACAAACTTCCTCAAGCAGTGATGCATAGAGCGGACCCTTCTCCACAAACCACGCATTGTTCTCAATGAATACATGGGGATTACTGAGAGTGGAATCACATTATCCTAACAGTATCTTCTTTTGAATGTCAAAGGGATCTGGAAAACACTGAACTTAAAGGGACTGCACTTTATCTCAGTTTGTTTGGGATGGGAAGTGCCCTAAGACTACTCATTTAACAAAGGCCCTGAAGATAAAAATTTTCAAGTGGATACAAAGGAAGGTCCAGAAGGAATCATGTGGCCCTCTCAGACTGAATCAAATGTGGTTCTCTGCAGAATTTAGATTTCGGTCATTTGCTCATTTATTCTCTCATTTTCATTCATTCATTTAATAATGTATTCATGCGACAGATATTTATTGAGTCAACTGAATATACAGGTCTGTGCTAAGAGCAACTAAGAGCAAACACAAGAGGTATAGTTTATCCTCTAAGAAATTCGGTGGGAACGAAAGTATTACTACACATGCATTTGAATCTTGAACAACGTAGGGGCTAGGGGCGCCGAACCTCGCACAGCTGAAAACTCGCTATAAATTGTGACTTCCCCAAAACTTACCTACAGCCCTTGGAATCCAAGGATTCCACCCACCACAGGTCCCAAACAGTATTTCCCATGCCAGTCAGAATCTGCATTTGCGAATGCAAAGACACTGTTTCCAACCCAAGACCCAGGGAAGGTTGAATCTGCGGATGCGAAACTCAGGGATGCGAACTGCCGGGGGACTCTGTTGGTTGAAACTCGTGCGTATAAGTGGAGCCGAAGTTCCCACCTGTCTTGTTGGGCCGGCCTGTTCCACAGTGAGAGCCCTGCGTCCGAGAATTCACTGCGAAGGACATTAACGACCCGAGGTAATAAGAAACAGGGACGTGTCCTCGCAGGAGGACAATTGGGGGGTGGTTCCTGAAGGAGGTGGGTTTGGGTTAACTGAGAAGACAGCGTGGGTCAGGGGAGGTGATGGCCGGGCGCTGTCGAGAAGGGCCCAAAAGTACTGTCAGCAGAAAGGAGGCAAATAAGTGGGTGAGGAGGAGGAGAAAAGACTGTAAGTTTTAAAAATTCTTTTTTTTTTAACATGTTTATTTCACTTATTGGGTGACATTGGTGAATAAAATTATATACGTTTCAGGTGTATGATCCTATAATACAGCGGTTCTCAACCTTCCCAATGCCGAGTCCCTTTCATACAGTTCCTCATGTTGTGGTGACCCCCAACCATAACATTATTTTCGTTGCTACTTCATAACTGTAATTTTGCTGCTGTTATGAATTGTAATGTAACTATCTGATATGCAGGATGTATTTTCATTGTTACAAATTGAACATAATTAAAGCATAGTGATTAATCACAAAAACAATATGTAATTATATATGTGTTTTCCAATGGCCTTAGGCGACCCCTGTGAAAGTGTCCTATGACCCCCAAAGGGGTCGCGACCCACAGGCTGAGAACCGCTGCTATAATACATCAGGATACAGTGGGGCCTTGACATACCAGCTTAATTCTTTCCAAGACCAAACTCGTTAAGGAGCTCGTTAACTCAAATTACTCTATCAACTCAATGCAAAAAATTGGCCGAGAGACAGCTGTTATCTCAAAGAACTCGTTAGTTGGGACACTCGTAAGTCAGGGCCCCACTGTATTGTATTGTGTTCACCACCCAAAGTCACCTGTCACCACTTATCTCCTCTTTACCATCTCCTAACTCCCCCACCCCCCCTTTCCCTGGCAATTACCGTAATGTTGTCTATGTCTATGAGGTTTTGCTTTTCTCCCTTAATCCCTTCCCCTTTTCCCCCAGCCCCCCAACCCCTCCTCCCCTCTGACAGCTGCCAGTCTGTTCTATGGATCTATGAGTCTGTTTCTGTTTCGTTGGCTAGTTTAATTCTGTTTTTAAATGAGCGGTTTGTAGGCATTTATCTTACATGTACTGTATGTACTTACCCTGAGCAGTGACGTCTATTGAGGCTATCCATTGGGGGATCACTGAAGTCTCAAACGTTTGAGACGCCTAAGTGCTCAGGAGCAGCTGAGAAATCATGTCACTGCCATGCGGTGACTAGGAGACGCTCTTGACACAGACAGGCAAGCAGAACAACAAACATGAGTCTAGGCCTCATCCCAGGACTGATAGCCTCCAGGTTCTGTTAACATCAGGTGAAACCTACTTTCCCCC
>NW_006293700.1:4756881-4769406 GCF_000327345.1 Myotis davidii
CTGTGCTAACCAATTGTGAAAAAGCCAAGCAGGCTAGAAACATACTTGGTTAAAGATGTGAAGCCTGCCTCCCGTAGATGGCTCAGTGTTTGGAGAGCTTGCCTCTGGGAAACCGAGCAGGGCTGCTAGTGGGCCTTGGGAGGAAGGGGTGTTTTCCAGGGGGCACCCTTCCATTTTTACGGATCCCCAAGAACTTATATATATATATTGCTGAAAGTTTGCCTAGAGACAGATTGGGGAAAGGTAAGTTTTTGAAAATACAGTGGAAGGAAAAAATAAAATCTAAACTGGTTGGAAGCTACAGCGTTGGAATTTTTTTTTTTCTTTTAATAGTAAATGTCCTGGGTGTGCTCCAAGGCAGCAGTGAGGAGATGGATGGATCGAGAGGAAATGGAATAGAAGGTAAGTGAAAATTATAGGATTTAGGGCAGAAGTGGAAAGGCGGGTAGCTGAGAAGACAAATGCCCTTTCCATGAGATGTCTAAACAGACCACTGGATCGCATATTTTGGACAAAAGCAGAGGGGGTGTTCTTTTGCTTGTTTTTGAATTGATAGCAGTGATTGGGGAAATGAGTGGACCGAGTGCTTGACCTGATAGAGAGGTGAAGGCACAGTTGCTTTAAGGTAATGGGTGGGCGGTTGAGGCCTATCATTGAGTGACTGCTTTCCTAGACTCTCCTTTTTCAATAGAATCTCTGCCCATGGCCACGCAGGAGATGGGAGATATCATCAGTGTGAGGGTCTGGCTTAGAAGCAAGCATATTTGCCGTTCTTAAGGGCCACATCTATTACTTCCCTGATGAATAGGTGCAATGACAGCCTATCCAGTTGGTTCGTTTGTTGTGAGGATAAATCAGGTAGTATATAGACAATATCTTGGAAAAAAGGGTATAAAATATTATTCAAAGACAAGGTAGAAAAGAATTACAGATGAAGAATATGTTGGTCAATTATTCCAGTCTCTGCTTTGAAATTAATTGTACCGATGGCCAAATTTTGAAATTAGGCTGTTTATGTAGTCCTAATAAGATAGTTTAATATTTAGTATAAATGCAGACACTTCATTGCATTTACTCTAAAGATGGGCAAGTGAAATATAAAATTTAATTTTATGGTACATTGCGGTTTGTTTTCATTTATGTTAACCTGAGCATAATATTGGATACATATTTGGTGAAAGAATGGACACTGATGATCAGAGCATTCTAGAAGGTTACTAAAACCTTCATCCTCTCTTGTCTCAAATTTTAGAGACGGATCTAAATGTAACTGAGAAGGTATACAAAAACTCTTCAAATAATGAAATCCCAGTACAGTGGCATAAAGGACCCTTTTAGTCATGGTTTTTGAAATTTAAGAGGCAGGGAATAGGAATCTTGGATTAAAGAGGATAGAAGGCGATATTTTAAAAGTGAAAATATTGAAGAAAATGCATTAAACGAGAACCACAGTGGACGAGACCACTATCTTCACTTCTATCTACTTACCTACCTACCGACCTAGCTATCTATGCATTTATGTGCATGTGTGTATGAGTCAGTAAATAAAAGTAACAAGAGCAATATAACTTCCCCTAATAAGTCAGTATTAAACTTTTAACAATTGATGGAGAGTCACTACTAATTAAAATGAGTATCTCAGCTCCGACAAAATAAATTTAACAGTTCAATTGGGAGTAGCATATATTTTCAGGCAACAAATAAAATTTGAGATAAATAAAGCAGGACCTGAATAATGACAAACATTTTCCTGGCCATTTTTTTATGAAATACCTCACCGTTACCCTAGGGAAATATTTCAAAAATTTTATTCAGCTAGTCGAACACCACGTTCACAATTATTGTCATATTGGTTGACCATGTCAGAATTGTTACTGACTTCTTGATAATATTTCTGTTTTATATCAACCTTCATTTGAATTAGAATCTTTGGAAGTCGTCTCTTCTTACACAACTATTTCAATGAAACATTGAGTTTGATATTATAGTTATGTTGCTTCTAATACAGATGAAATAAATTTATAACTAGTAAACAGCATTCACCTGTTTGTCATTGAAAATTGTGTTGAACGCTCTAACCACATTTATTAACTTTGGCATAGTGAGAATGGGCAGGTACAAAAACACACACATTACTTTGGCTGTTACTGATCTATTTAGTTAAACAATAAACATTATATGTAAATTAAATATGTGTAATGAGGTAGCACCAGAATTCTTCTTTGAGAAGACAGTACCTGCCGTGACTTTGGGGAGATGGTGAAACTCGGAGGTCGAGGCAACAAGCAGTTTGGTCTTTGAGATGATCCCAGGCCAAAGTAAGATGGACGCAGGCATGACAGGCAGACCGGGTACTTCCGGGGATGGCTTTAGTCTCAGGCCACGGTGGAATCTGTTGTAGGAAAGAAAATGTTTTAACAGTTCAGAGAATATGGTAGCCAGGTAATATTTTGACAATGGATTGGCTAATGTTTTATGGAAGAGCAGTGGTTGGCCCTGCCTGTGTGGCACTGTGACAGCGCAGACCTATGAACTAGGAGGTCATGGTTTGATTCCCCATCAGGGTACATAGCTGGTGGTGGCTTGATCCCCAGTAGGGGGCATGCAGAAGGCAACTGACCAATGATTATCTGTCATCATTGATGTTTCTCTCTCTGTCTCTCTCCCTCTCTCTTTATCTCCCTCCCTCCCCTCACCCCTCTCCCTTCCTCTCTGAAATCAGTAAAAATGAACAGTGGCTGTACTCATTGTTACAATACAGTCTATTTCTCATTTTCCGCCCTCTCCTGATTTTCAATAAATTTGCAACACTGCTTATTGTTGTGAGTTGGGGGAGGGGGTGCTTTTGTAGTCCCAGAGGCTGGCCTAGAGGCATGGTCCCTGAGGCCAAGGTGACTGAGAATTCCCATTCTTCCCTGGGAATTTCAAGACATTTGAGAGGGACTCTGGACTCAGTGGGGAATTCAGGCATATGAGAGCATTTCAGACTCATGGGTCAAGTATTACAGTTTGTGCCTAGTACAAAAGTGTGGATTCAGTTCTCAGTAAGTGCACTTTGGTTCTTGTTCATGTTTATAGTGTTTCCAGATCATCAGCCTTTACGATGTTTAGGAAAAGGCAGTGGAGTCAGTTGGAACCCACAATTGCAGGTGAAGCCTAGACATCAGAGGAGATTGATCAAAACTTCGCGCCCCCAAAGAAGCTGCGTGGGCGCACCCCACCCTGCACCCACTTCCTCCTGCCCCTCAGAGGGGTCACCGTCGTCTTCGGTTGGGTTCTTCTAGAAGCAGATTTTGAGACAAAGTTTCAAGCGCAAATAGTTTATTTGGAAAGTCCAGAAAACACCAAAGGAAAGTAAGGAAGTGAGTTCGGTCCCTCAAGGAAACTGAGAAATGCACTCTTCTCAGAATATCCCATCCAATGAGCTGGCATTTGTACCCAACTTTCCAGAATCATCTCTTGAAGAGGTGGGCGGTTTGATATCCATTTCCCCTGTATGTCCATCCTGCTTCATGTGAGCCAAGTGGCCGGTTGAAGAGCCCTCTCGGGCACACTCAGCCCCCAGGCAGCAGGCTGGCACTTGGATGTTGGCAGCAGTACATGCAATGAGTCAAGTCCGCAGGATGTGAGCAAAGGAACCTGCAGCATCTGCCCCAGTAGCTAAACAGGCAGGGCTTCCTCTCTGTCTGCCGCAGCGCTAAGACCAAAGAGGCCAGAAAACCAGCGGACTCCTTTCCTAAGGCCCCTCCTCTCACACGGGGCTGCGAAGCTGCGGTATTACTCTGGGATACTAATAATCAGCCTGTACATATGTGCAAGCTAGTGGAAGTCTAGTTAGTTTGGTTTAGGCTTTCTTTCATAATCATCCCAGTGATATCCTTGCAAACTCTAGTGTCTACCAGGCACAGGAGCTGGCCTAAACTTTTACATACGGTGACTTATTTAATCCTTAGACCTCCTTAATCATATCCTGTCACCACAGTCAAAGTTTAGGTGAAAAGACAAATGCTCAGTGGGGAATTTACTCCAGGATACATCGCAGCAAAATTTGGTGGTGAAGACAGATGGCCATTGTTTTGTTTTTTTGTTTTGTTTTGTTTTTCCTTTTTCAAAGGCCACACACTACCTTTTAAAACTCTAAGATGTATGTTTCCATGTGGGTTAAGGACAGAAAAACTTTTGGTGATCCAAGGATAGGATATGGATAAAATATGAATGAAATGGGAAATGATAAAGCACTTGTCTCCATCTGTCTGGGCTGCTATAACAACATAACGTAGATTGTGTGGCTTAAACAAGAGGCATTTATTTTCTCATGGTTCTGGAGGCTTGGAAGTCCAAGATCAGGGTGCCAGGGTGGTTGGGTCCTGGTGAGCTTGCTCTTCCTGGCTTGTGGGTGTCCACCTTCTCACGGTGGGCTCAGCTGGCCTTTTCCAGGGGCATTTGCTTGTAGAGAGGGAACTGGTGTCGCTCTCCTTACGAGGGCACTAATCACATTGTTGGGGTCTGCTCTCTGGGTTTCATTTAAATCTAATTACCTCCCCAAAGTGTCACTTCCAAACACCATAACTTTGGGGGTTAGGGCTTCAACACCTGAGTGTGGGAAGACCCAACCCTTCAGTCCATCACAGCGATATAAGGAACAACATCCCAAAGCCTATTTTGCAGAATGTCCACAGGTATCATATGGAAGAGGACAGACTATGGAAGTCACACAAAGTAGGGAAATGTGAGGTTAAGCATTATGATTTTGGTTAACACATACAGTGGGGCCTTGACTTACGAGTTTAATTCGATCCGTGACGGACGTCGTAACTCAAATTACTCGTATGTCAAATCATAAAGTGAACGAGTGAGACACGTGATGCTGGGCTGATGTTGTGGCGTTCACTGTGATGTTCGCTGCGCCAACTAGCGGTGGGGTATCTGAAGCTGGCTCGTAACCCGAATTTTAGCTCGCAACTCAAAGCAAAAAATTGGCCGAAAGACGGCTCGTATCTCGAAGAACTCGTTAGTCAGGACACTCGTAAGTCAAGGCCCCACTGTATTTAAAAAATTTTAGTCTGTTTTCCTGTGGGACACCAGATTTTTTTTTTTTTAGTATGCTAAGTTATATTGTGTGAATTAGCCAAGAAGGTCAAGTATGTATTTTTGCCCCAGATTATCTGATGTGAATTCGTCCTTCTGCTGGAACACATTCTGGGGAGAAAGGGTGGATTCTGAGCTATTTCACACTAGATAATCTCCCCCACAGAGAAATGCAATTCAAGCTAATCAGTTGATAAATTTGCTTTTTTAAAGTTCCTAAATTAAGTAACGCTAGGGTAAGCATTAGAAGTATTTGTTTTCTTTTTAGAAATTATATCAGGTGAGCACATTGCAAAAGATAATTACGTCGGAGGTAGGTTTATATGAGGATCTATTTAGTGATCAAGGCCCCAACCTGCCCCCTGTCACTTTCACACTTGCAATTGTTCATAATTTTAGACTTGTCTCAGCCATATCACCTAAATTTCTCTTGAAAAATGGAGAAGGTACACAGTCCAGAAGGAATTCCCTGATTTCAGGGACTCATATGACACCATTTCCTTTCAATTCCACATTTTAAAAATCTCTTGATAAATCACCTTCTGCTATCCTTTATTTTTTAATTCAAATGAATAAAGTCCTGCGGCAAATCTTTTTTCAGTTTCTTCCAGATTCAATGACAGAGAAGTCTTGAAAAATCACAATAAAATATTTTTTAAGGACCTTATTCTCTTCCCTAGATTAAAGTGACACTGTGAAGTTTCACATAATTTCCAGTCTGCATCTCATAAAATTTATTCAATTCAAATTAAATAGATGTAGCACGGCGTAATCTTTCTCTATTAAATATGTCACTTTTTGCAATTGTTTCTTAATATCCCTCACAGCTTCCATCTAAGATTAGCACTTTCTTTGCTGCTGGAGTTTCACTAACCTACTGAATTATTCACTGAAGCATAACCTTCAGATATCAGGTTAGAAAGACCTTGATTATGGCAGGAAGTGAACTGTACAAACCATTTTTCTTTAAAAGAAAATTTCTCAGGATAGCCAAGTCTGAAATGAGGCAAGTATTAAATGTGTGTAAAAATTAAGTTCATAATTGATAGGAACTTAGCCAACTGTGACACGCCTGTATTTTGTTTATTATCATGTAAAATACCGTCCTCAGGAAGGCAAAGCAGCGTGAGAGCAAGTGTATTGCCATGTGCTCATTTAACCCCCGAAGACACCGGCCTGGTTTCAGATTTAACAAACAAAATTATTGTGTGTTAAATCACATAATGTTTTACACCATTTCTGAATGTTCACATCAGTTTTTTTAAAAAAAATTATTTCCCCTTTAATGCCCTGTGCACGTTTCTTCCCTTCACCAGGGCGTTGTTTTCACGTTCTGTAGCCCCGGAGTTCAGGGTGAAGTCAGCCATCCACCAAGGGCCTCCCGGCAGCAAATCCTATTAGCAGCGGCATTGCTTTGTCTCAATTCAGCGCAGAAAGGTCATTAGAATACCGACTGAGGAGACAACACTCTTGGAACACCTTCGAGAGTGTTGAAATCAGGGAACTCACCACTCACAAATCAGCCACTACATGACCGATCCGCGGGAGACCCAGTCGCTGGAGCACAGCCCTAATACTCAGCAGCAAGTTTCCACTAGAACAGAAGGAAACGCACAGAGACAAACACTGGTCTACGTTTCTCTGCATTTATTCCATAAGCTATTGGGAGAGATTTTTTTCTGTCTCTCTCTACAGTATACGTGACCTCAGACAGCATCCCAATGACTTTCCAAATACTCAGATGGAGCATATATTTTTTAAATATCAGTTGACTTATTAATGTTAGGCCTCTCCGACCATTACCGGTGTTGTAAAAGTCAACACAACTTAAGAATGTCAATAGGTAGGCATGCTGCATTATTAAAGACTGTGCTTTGATCAGATTTTCTACATAGATTTGCTGTTCGGATGGAGGCAATAAACTGAGAAACATTTTTCACCATGAATCAATGTAAGTGGCATAGACAACATCAACAATTTTCTTTGAATGTTGCCCACCCTATTGCCTGACAAAAGCACCAATAGGATTCTCTTCTAAAATTTTAATCTGGTTGAATGATTATTTGAAAGGCTTTTTATAAGCACTTAGGGAAGTGCCAAATAAGCCTGTGAAATGACAAGTTGCTCAAAACAAACAGTACGCTAGGGGAGAAAGACCCAGGAAATGTGCTGGTAAAAAAAAAATTGTAAAAACACCTTTTCTTTAAGAAACAAAGGAAAAATCCTCTGAGAACAACCATCACAACCATTTGCCATTTTGTTCAGATGAAAAATTCAATTATTATACATCCCTACCAATAAAATATTTCTTACTGGAGAGAAAACTATTCCGAATTTGGTGATTTCATAAGGAGTTACACATAGTCTATTAGAACACAAATGTATTTTTTTTCTCCTTTCTCTCTACTCCATGAATTTTTATCCTATATGTACTTCAATTTTTTGAAAAATATAGTAAAAATAGTGGGAAAATATCCCTCTGTCATTTGTTTGTTTGTTTTTAATCCTCCCCAGAGGATATGTTTGCATTGACTTTGGAGAGAGGAAGGGAGAGAGTGAGGGAGAAACATTGATTGGACGCTTCCTGTACTATCCCCAACTGGGAATCAAACTCATAACAGTGCCTTGACTGATAATAAAACCCTTGATCTTTTTGGTGTTCGAACAATGCTCCAACCAAATGAGTCACATGGCCAGGACAAAATATCCCCTTTTTCTTGCATGTATGGCATACCTTGCCAACTTGATATAACTTTCGTGTATGTGGCAGTTCCATTCTTTCTGGGTGGGGTATGATTTTAGAAAATAATAACATCAACATGAGTATGGGAAGAACATCATATGAATCAGTAAGGCACAGTTTGATCATGTAGTAATGAAGAGTGAGGTGAGGGTCATTTTCCAAGAAAATCCTCACCAATTTCTCTTCCATTTGTCTCAATAATGTGAGATGGATTTAAATTGCAAAAAATTTTTCTCAGTGGAAGGAGGCTATATAAAATTGTTCTCTCATTTATAATGATTAAGCCCCTAAATACATGAAGAATGAATAGGACACTGTCTAGCCTGTTGGGAATTCCGTCTTAGAAAGGAACTCTTGTCTACATCTAGTCATCAAGGGGTGAGCTCAACTTAGCACAGGGGTGACAAATAGGCAGGAGTCATTCCTCCTCCTTTTATGTTCATGTCACAGATATTTTTATCAGCCCCCTTTTTTTGCTGATCTCAAATGTGACTCCAAAATCTTTCTCAACAAAGTGCAAATGAGCATTTGAGGCGGAACTACTTTTCTGCCTGTGATTAAGTGGGTGGTTCTCATTTGTGATATTTCTACCTTGTCTGAGGTTATGCATTCAGGATTTACATGGACAGGGAACAAAGGATGCACATGTTAGGTGTGCCAGGAAAAATGCCTCGGTTGGTTGCCGCGAAGACAAAGAGTTTGATCAGACTAATTTATTTGGAAGTAGCCCAGTGTGAATCAGAATTCAGGAGAAGGTCTGGGAAGACTCCTGGCTCAGATCTCCCACAGATTAAAATGGGACATGATTTATTTGGTACTCCTGATGATAGTTATAATGAGCTCCAGAATCAATCTATACATAACTGGCATCAAATTTCATTGTAAATTTTTTAATGTAATGCCTGCTTCTATGATCGACCACATGTTGAGGGCATAGACTCTGTCTGTCTTGCTACTGCTTTATATCTAGTATATCATAAGGGGAGCCCTGTATAGAATAAATGCTCAATAAATACTTAATAAATAATTAAATCAATTGGATGACTACCTGAAGCTGGTTAATATATGCAAGTTCAAGCAAAGTTAAGCAAAAATCTAAACATAAATTCAGGTAATGATGACTGGATATACCATATTCCTCAGGCTAACTCCAGAATTTCCACTGGTAACAAACATAAACTTTGATGTACACAAAAATCACCCAGTTCTTTTCTTTTTTAAAATATATTTTTATTGAGGGAGGAAGAGAGAGAGAGAGAGAGAGAGAGAGAAACATCAATGGTGAGAGAGAATATCATCGATCCGCTGCCTCCTGCATGCCCCCAACTGGGGATTGAGCCCACAACCTGGCCATGTGCCCTGGACTGGAATCGAACCTAGGATCCTTCAGTCTGCAGGCTGATGCTCTCTCATCCACAGAGCCAAACCAGCTAGGGCCAAAAATCACCCAATTCTTAACCAGTTTAATTCATGCTGGAAAAATAGAGGGGAATTGCCGAAACCGGTTTGGCTCAGTGGATAGAGCGTCGGCCTGCGAACTGAAGAGTCCCAGGTTCAATTCTGGTCAAGGGCATGTACCTTGGTTGCAGGCATATCCCCAGTAGGGAGTGTGCAAGAGGCAGCTGATCGATGTTTCTAACTCTCTATCTCCCTTCCTCTCTGTAAAAAATCAATAAAATATATTAAAAAAATATTTTTTTAAAAAAGAAAAATAGACGGGAATGAAGAGTGTCAGGGATATAACTGGAAAATGAAGAAGGAACATGGTAGATATCCTGAAAGTTAATCAGTAAGTAAATTGGGCGTGTTTGGAGATGAGAGAAGCTTTGGAGAAGGGACAGTGTGTAAAAAAATGCCAAATGTGATATGCAAACAAGGGTGCTGGATCACTGGAACCAAGGCTTCCTGTCAGCTGGAGAGTCTTTTCTCCCTTTATAATATTTCACTTTCTCCGTTCCCTCTTTGATTTTATCCCTCCTCAAATTTATCATCGCCACTGTAACTACACAGCCATCCAACGTAAGCAACATGAACTCCGTGGCACTAAGCTCCTGCCAAGTCAAACCAATCGGTGCCCATCCTGTTTGTCTACCTTCACTCAGTATGAGATGTATTAATTGTATGCAGGGAATCACCAAAACAGGTGGAGTGAAGAATTTTTCTCCTCCCCAGATAATTCCTCCTTGTTAAGATCTTTCATGAGCGTGCTCACTAAGACTGTGAGGCAGGCACGGTATTTAACCCCTTCCTCAGGTTGGGGTACAGTGGTCTCAGTTCTGTAGAGAAGGCCTTTTGCTGGCATTCTGGAATTCATCAGTGCTTTTGCAAGAGCTGAACATCATTACTCATTGAGCCATCCTTTGCACCTGTCCCTTATGTCTCTTTTGTTACCGATAAAAACTATACCTGTGCTACCCGGTGAGCAATGGCTGTGGTTTGCCTGTGGAAAGAGGCCACAAAGATGGCAAATGGAACTTCTGCTGCTGGCCATTTCAGAGCACTTGCTTCCGAACACACACAGGAAATTTGAGTGATGTTCCCGAGCCATGTAAGAAACTAGGTCAGACCACTCATGAAACAATTACTCATTCCTGTGGCCCCCTCATCACTTCCTTGACCAACCAAGTGAATATTTCACTAGTGGGCTATTCGTGGAAAACCAATCAAGATTTGTGGCAGGGTGATAATTTATTTCAAATTTATGACTGTATTTCCAGTATATATTAAAGGAAGTACTTTGCCCTTATTTTTCCTGTGTAGAGCCCTATGAGGAGAATTCTCTGAGTTAGATGACTATTTGATAATTAAGTTAGGGCGGCAGATAGAATAAGCAACCACCTAAACAGTGTGATTTTATAGGTTTTTTTTTTTTCAAAAGTGCTCTCTTACTGATTTTATTTCTCCCGGTGGCTTACCACCATACTGGAAAATTTTTGCTAGAATCACTCCTTATGGATCCCCTCAAGACAAAGCTGTTAGCAAGTTGGACTAATCTGCTTTGAAGGGGAGTAAGAGATTGAGAAATTAAGGCTCTGAATAAACAAATGCTGAAATAGGTCTATCTTCAGATGACTCCTCCTGTGACTCTTGCCCTAAGTGACCTTAACCCATCCAGTGCCATGAAGTGAAATTTATGTAAAAATGTTTCCAAATTTTATATCACTCTAGCTTTCCCAGGGGCTCTAGTTTTTATATCTAATCGCCTACTAAGCAACTCTTCTTGGATGTGTAATCAGCATCATAAAACCATCTGAGGGCAAGTTTCTCCTCCATCTTCCTTCATCGTAGCCACAGGTACGGCTGTGCGCCCAGTTGTGCAAGTCTGGGCCCTGGGCGCCATTGCTGTTTATTTATTCACCTGGCACATCCAGTTTATTGGTGGGTCTGGTCATTTCTACATTAAACACATATCCATTTCTGCACCGTGCCCAGAATCAACTTGTAAAAATGTAGACATGATTAAGAGATTTTCCTACTTAAATTTCTCCAATATATTCTCACAGAATTTAGAATAAAATGGCAAACCCTTCCCAGAGACCCCATTTGCCGGGTATCATTCCTTGGCCTCATGTAATACTTGGCTCTCCAGGTTCCCTGTGCTGTGATGATTCAGTCATCTTGGATTTTCTTTTCCTTGATGTATTAAGATCATTTACGCCCAAGGACCTCTCCCTGGAATATTTGAACCAGCTCCTTTATTCCATCCGTGTGCTAACTACAAGACAGCAAGGACTTCCTTAACTGTTCCCCGGAACAGTCTCCCAGCCACCCTTCTCACACAATATTGCTGTTGTCTCTAATAGGACTTATCAATCTCTGAATCACCTAAATTCATTGTTTACTTAATTTTTTTGTCTGACCCCTTTTTCTGAGAACAGGGATCTCATTTATCTTATTTACTACTTCTGGGGATGATCAAACTACTGTAGAAACTCTACACATTGTTTGAAGGATAAGAGAATGGATAGCAGTAAAATCTCAGTCTCATAACGTATAGCTTTTGTATTCTTTTCACTCGATGAGTATATTAGTAATGCATATCAATGTATACATTAGTTTAAAATGTATAAACTAGATTATGCTATAGGATAATAATTATGTAATAATAGGAGGATACTTATTTAATAATGAAATACTAATTATTTAAGAATTATTCATGGGAAGTCTGATGCCAGCCAGTGGAACTGCTCTCCCAGGCCCCACTTAGGGGTCCAGGCCCCACATGTGATGCTATGCCCTCCCCAGGGAGGAGGCACACTAGCTTTTAATGTTGGGGCTGAAAGTGAAACAAGTCACCTGTGATTAATTAGTACTGGCTGGAGTTAGTCTCATGGCCTAATGTAATGGCAGGGGGGGGGAGGCTGGGTTATTTACGGGTGCACCTGATATATTTGGTAAGCAGAATAATAATGGCAAGTTGGGCCACTTATAGGAATAAGATGTGGAGGAATATAGGAGAAAAGAGGTCAGATTATCTCAATTAAAAAAGAAGAGAGTGCTCTAGCCAATTTGGCTCAGTGGATAGAGTGTCAGCCTGCGAACTGAAGGGTCCTGGGTTCAATTTTGGTCGAGGGCCGTGGTCGGAAAACTGCGGCTCGCGAGCCACATGCGGCTCTTTGGCCCCTTGAGTGTAGCTCTTCCTAAGCCTTAGGAGTACCCTAATTAAGTTAATAACAATGTACCTACCTATACAG
>NW_006293700.1:4769511-4789122 GCF_000327345.1 Myotis davidii
GAAACACTGGGATATACTGACATTGCTCTCTGGGCTCTACACAAAGCCAGCAATAATCTATACACTGGCAAATGTATTTTTCCATTTGGTTTGCAGCTGTAGCTAACATTATTTCCTGTGCCTCATCTTATTTGAAAGTTTGCCTCTTAAACGCATGTTCTTCTTGATCCTTTTGCTCTAAAGCATCTTCCCACCCTCAGATGGCTCCACCCCACGCTGGCCTCTGTGTTCACTTCACAGTTAATCATCTTAGATTAATACCAGGGACACTTTTGCCTAATGGAGTTTCAACCAGAGAGGGAGAGAGACATCCAAGAAGGAAGCTTCTGCTAAGTGTATGTCTCCTCATTCTCTCCTGTGTTCTACATGCTCTCTGGTACAAAAGAAATCCTGGAAGTCGATGGATTAAATATAAATGGGAAGTAAGGAAATATGTGATAAAAGAGAGGCAGATAAAAACCTACTTGAGCCCGACGGGCGGACCATGTGGTGAGCTGATATAATACTTTAATTCTGGCATCCCTGTGGCTAGCCCAGGTTGACAACATTTCAAAGATGACAATTATTTGGAATAAATCCAAGATTATACTTTAAATAAAAATGTTCATAAATCATAGCTCTTCCACTATGAATAGGACAAGCACATAAGCAATTACTTATAGGAGCAGCATTATCTTGCAATCCAAGCTGTTTCGTAAGTTGATTTGACTAAAAGCTTATTTTTTTTCCCCAAAGTGAAAAATGAAAACATTCAACTTGTCTTGCTTTGTTCTGTATATGAAGTTCAATTAGAGGAATCATTTATTCTTTCAAAAAGTTAAATGAATGAGAAATGGTGATTCAAGAAAAGGGGGGTGGGGGAGAGGGAGTTAGAGTATCTAGGGTGAAGAGAGCCGGGTAATGGCTGCAACACTGGGCTGGATGGACAGGGGGAATCAGGACCCTCCACCCCGGGAGGATCTCATGTGCCGCTAGGGACTCTGGACTTGGACAACACTTCTCTCAGTGCATTGGTTTACAAAACATTAGAGCCCATCAGAGCTCATTTTCTGCCCATGTTGTGGTGCTTAAGAATGAGCACCTCCCACTTCCAGGTCTGGACCTGCCACATACTAGTTTTTTGTTCTTGGGTGAGTTTTTAAATGTGTGTCAGTTTCATCATTGTACCAGGAAGATGTAAACTCACAGAATGGGTTTAAATGAGATAGCCCACGTAGAGCTGTTAGTGTAATACTGGGCACAAGTCACATGCCAGTATGAAAGTGTGTGCTAGTAGGGTACGATCAAGAATGATCTGTATGGAGAAATACACAGATTATTTATCTATCATCTACTACATTTAGGCAATTAATTTATGAATGCTCACTTTGCCTATAAAAGGTTGTAATCTCATCATTGTTTTCCTATCACAAGCTCATAGAACACTAGGTATCATGTAAAATCTTTACTCCTTCAATTTCTTAGTGTAGACAAATGATTCTTTCCTACCTGTACATCTTGGTGATATGTCAATTGCTTTTCCAACTCTAGGATAAAAATGGGCCAGGATTGGGCTTGCTGCACAACCATTTGACATGGAAAATAGCTCTCACCTACATGCCAATGGGATAAGGTTTTCTGGATGCAAAGAGATGTTGTAAATGACATATGAGTAAATGTTACATTCCCAAGTAGTGAATAAAATTCAGAGATATGCAGAGAGGAAATTACAGAAGACAAATCCATATTAGTCCCAAATTAGATTTCTTTAACACATTGAAAAATACTAAAATGTAATGGGAATGGATTAATCCAGCAGACTGCTTTGGATAAAATTACCTTTTAAAATGGAAAGTCAAGATGTTGCTGCTTAATATAATACTAGTAAATATCCCCATGGAAAAATTTGATGGGGAGATTGCAACTTGAAAAAATTATTCTGATATTATCTGAAAGAATTTAGGTTATGGTAGTGACTTTCCTTTTTATTGTAACCTACAGTATGAAGCATATTTAGAATTGTGCCTCAATCCGCACATGCACACACACACACACACACACACAAACAAGAGCAATAAAAGTTTCATAGAATAATTGCCCCAGTATGTTTAATAAAGTTTAATATTTTCTATATTGTTTATTACCTATTAAATGTTGGTGACTTCTAACAAATTAATTCCCAGGAACTTAACTGGTTTATGACCCACTTATGTTTAAAATACATTGTTTTACAAAATGTCCAAGTAAACTTCAAAATAAGAGTTAACGAAGGAATCCTTACCTTCTTATATATTCACATGTGTAAGAAAGCTCTACGCAAATGAGTGAAATAATAGAAAGTCTTAAATTATACACATGTTTACATAAGCAATTTCACATAAGATAAGGATTCAATTCCAATCAGTGGTAAGATCTTATACCGAACACAGAATGTTAGTGTAGAACTAGGAAGGCCTAGACACGGTGCCTGACCCAGCAGCAGTGAGCATCCCGGGGATGCAGGCTGCGCTTTTGGAGCAATGGGTGATACCAAGTTGGGGAGGGTGTGTGTAAAAGATGACTTGGGCATAGCGACAGTAGTGACTGAGACAAATGGGGCAATTTGACCTTCACAAAGGATAAACATCAAAATTGATCTAAACTTGTTAAATATGTTTAAACAAACAAGTAAAAAAAAATTAAAGAAACATAAGGGGAATAACAGGGAACCAATTTATAATCATGAAAACTGGTTAAATCAGGGGCTAGAAGTAAACATTACCCTGTCTTGTCTATATGAAGTAAACCATTAGATTAAGAAAAATTAGTAGGTGAGGAGAGTTGCCTCTGGAAATATTTCTTAGTTTTTGATATTTGAAAAGACTCATAAGGCTCAACGGAACATGCTCATTTCAGGCCATTATCTAAAGTCAAAGAAGTGAGGATGGCACATCAAAAGAGAGGGGGTGAAGGCAGGCATCGGGGGTCCGGGCGATGTTCAGGCTCCCCGTGGTTCCCACTTGCAGACAGCTGCACTCCGTCTTTGAATCAATCCGTGCAATGAATTTTTGCTTCAGAAGAAATCAATGTAGAAACTTCCAGAAGGCCTTCTGTGCCCCTCTGTTCACATAATCACCCAGGCTCTCTAACCAGCTGTGTCAGTGGAAGGCCATCACTAAACAAACTCGCTCTGGGGCTTGGGGGTCACCAGCACTGTATATTTCACACACTTATCTTGGTCAGGGTCAAAGACAGACATCCAAGCCACCCTGGAGGCAGAGCCTTTCAAGGTCAACTGCACATGAACTCTATCCTACAAAGCTCCTTGTGAAATCAACCCACCTAATACGCAAAAACAAAGTAGTAGAATTAGAATATCACCATCTTGCAAATATATATCTTACTGATTTCAGAGAGGAAGGGAGAAGGAGAGAGAGATAGAAACATCAATGATGAGAGAGGATCATTGATTGGCTGCTTCCCACAAGCCTCACACTGGGGATTGAGTCCGCAGCCCAGGCATGCGCCACAACTGGGAATCGAATTGTGACCTCCTGGTTTATAGGTCGACACTCAACCACTGAGTGAGTCATGCAGGCTGCTGGGCAAATTTTCTTTTTTTGCAAGTCTTAATGAATGAATGGACCTAGGCATTTTTCATTCCAGCTGCAAACATCACAAAGAGAGGGAAGGTCTTCTGTGCCTCCCCATGGAAGAACACACCCTCAAAACAATCAGTCCTGAGCTTGACTGAATCTCGGGATCCGCTGCCAATTTTCAGGAAGTCCAAAGGACAGAGGAACATGTAAAATTGCTTCATGAGTATGCAGTCAACAAGTCTAGACTGACAAACTCAGGTCACATTTTTGTAGGTTCTTTAAGGTACTGTCCGATGCATGTTCGTCACCTCAAAAGTTGTATAGAAATGAAAGGGATAGAGAAGGCGAATACAGATTCTTTAAAACTTAAAAGATATGAGTCAAAATTTTGTCAGGACAATATTATAGTGAGTAGGGCTGCGCACACACATGGGGGTGAAACCATACACACATGCAAAGAGCGGGCTCCCCTGGGGAAGGAGTGTGGAGGGTATTCTGGGGTGGCAGACAAAGGTCTGTTTATTAACCTGCGTGGGGTCGAGCGTCTTGCCTTATACTATTTCACTAGGCAATATCATTTGAGTCCGAGTGGTTTTCCAGATCTGTGTTTTCTCTTACAATGAAAACTTTTCAAAGGTTAGAATGAGAGGCTGAGGCCTTGAATGCTATGACAAATAGTCTGACTTGAATTTGATAATGTGCAATTATTTGATTATCTTTAGTATAATGAACAGATCTTTGGAGAAATGCAGGCTTACCTCTGAATCTGAATGGGTACTTTTGAGATTAGCTAGGTCTGTGGTCGGCAAACCGCGGCTCGAGAGCCACATGTGGCTCTTTGGCCCCTTGAGTGTGGCTCTTCCACAAAATACCACGTGCGGGCGCACATGTACAGTGCGATTGAAACTTCGTGGCCCATGCGCAGAAGTCGGTATTTTGTGGAAGCGCCGGTATTTTATAGAAGAGCCACACTGAAGGGACCAAAGAGCCACATGTGGCTCGTGAGCCATGGTTTGCTGAGCCGCAGTTTGCCGACCACTGAGCTAGGTGAATAGAAACACCACATTTAGGACCACCTCGCAATAACACTTGACTATTCTTGAGAAGTCTAGATCCGATTTGAAGAAGAAACTGTTCTTCAGATGCCTCAGACATTTTGTAGTAATTACAGTGTAGCTGTGGCAGGCTCCCAACTAGGGGAAGCTGGCTCAGGAAAAAGGGCTGGCCTGTGGGTACCAGGCATGCTGTGGTTCAAAGCTATGTGCCTTTTGGCTTCTTAAACATGTATATTGTAACGACAGATGGTAGAGAATGTGATCTTTGTCCCAATATCTTGTTTTTAAGAAAATTAATGAATCTTCTTTCTGTTTGTTGCTTCTTCAACAATATAGGTAATGACCTTGATTTGAAATGGGGGGTGTGATGTCCTTAAAATGATTGGATTAGTAGGCAAGCAAAATTCCTGTAGCCTTCAATCAATTTATTGAGTAAGAAAGTAACTGGGACTAGAAGACCCAAGTATTGAAGATTGTAATATGAGTTATCATAGGACTTCCCTGTGGTTTTAAAGGGTGAGAGTAAGGAACATTGATGGGAAGAAGTAGCCATTGATATAGAGATAAAAACAGATGCTCATTAAACACTTGGTGCAGGATGGATATTTCCCATAATATCACGATATGTGAATGCCTTTTTGTTGTTGTTGTTTTAGCTAGAAGTGTAGTCTGAGGGTAATATTTGCAATATGAGGATATTACGAAGAAAGTATGAAAGGAAAGAGGAAACAGAGGCCGAGTGTGTAGAAGAAAGAGCGAGCAGTGCCAACTTTCCAGTGCTGAACTTGAGGCGATGGCAAACTCTTCCATTTCACAGACCTATTCGATAATCCAACCACTGGCACTCGTGAAAGGAGAATGCTTGGTACAGTTAAGAACTATCATTCTATATTTTTGATATAACAGAACACATTGTTTCTTTTTCTTGAAGCGATGCCCAATTTTAAGGTAATAAGAGAAGCAAATGAGGCATAAGTTACAAAGGTCTGCATCATTTCCACTAAAGAGCAGGGGGAACCCACTCCCCCGCTCACAGGCACACACAAGCTCACACAGTGCCCTGTGAATGATAAAATAGGAGTTACTCGAAGAATTGCATTTGCTAACATCTCAGGCTGGACTAGTACACCGACCCAGCACACACGAGGAAGAAACAAAAAAAAAAAACCCAGAAAACTAAATACCAGCCTAGATATGCTTGTGATATGCTAAACATGAATTTCAAGTATTCCAAGCACCGCAGAAGAGGAAACTATCAAAAAACTGCCAAGCTTGAGATTTAGAAATGCCACTCACCGATGCTGTTTCCAAACAAAAAGCTTTTATTCTTGTGGCAGGTTTTCCCGGCTTAACCGATAAGCTTGCGTTAGGTGTTTGCACGTGGCCTTTTAGAGAGGCATTTAAAAAACACACACAAAAAGCAACCAAGTCAGTGCATAAGCGAAGAAGAAGTTAATGGGTTAAAAACTGTGTAAATGTTACTCCGGTGAAATTATAGCTTGTTGTTCACATGCGCATTCTATACTCCTCCTATAGCTTTAAATTACGGACAAATGCTTGCAATTGTGCGCTCCCTACATTGTGGCTGCCTGCTCCCAGCCTTCATCAACCAGGGCTGTCCAATGGGATTACTGTAAGCCTGCACGGCAGTCTGCCAGCCACTGATGAGAAACTCATACCCCTGGATGTTAGATTGCTCTCTTTATTCCATCCTGTGATGGCTGGGATTGCTGTCATGGTGTTAGGTTCGAAATTAGCATTTTGTGGCCCAAATTTTGCCACCCCAGAGCACTCTATCTATCTATCTATCTATCTATCTATCTATCTATCTATCTATCTATCTATCTATCATCTAACTAACTAAATAAATCAATAAATGAAATCAGAGACTAGTGGTTTCTTAAGTCAAAAAAGGAACACAGGGCTCCCACCATACAGATGTCTCCATAACCTAGATCAGGAAGCGCTGTAGTTGGTCCTGGTGGGCCAAGCAAATGTAGGTGCTTTACTGTTATCACTGCCCCTGTTTACACCAAAGGTTTTCATTTTATAAAACTAAGACTGACTGAGGAAAATTTGAAAGAGTCCTTCAAAATGTTAAAAATAAAAAATCACCTTGGTTTTTGGCCTTACATATAAAAACTTTGAATTAATCCCGAGGCCCAGAACCTAATTTTTAGCATCATTTTCGTTCCTATATCTAGAAACAATGACAGTGTAATATGTGCTCTCTTGTAGTGGTTTCTTTGTGGTATTTAGATCTGAATAAACTGTGAAAAGATGAAAGATAAAGGACTTGTGAAAAATAAAGTGGTAAATATCATTACTTTTATTTGTGTTTACCCCTTAAATCATTATGACAAAAAGACCAAAAAATAGCTATTAGAGTAACCAATGTTTCTTATCATTGATGATTCTGTAAATGTCCTTGCACTAATATTTTTCTCTCGATCTTATATTTGCTTATACCAATGTACTTACTAAGCCATTATTAAAAATGACTGACTTTTTAGTTTTATATGAGCCTGCATTGTGGTTAGGACTTACCTATAATTTAATTTCCACTCTTTTTGCTAGAGATTAATTACAGCAAAAGAAAAAAAAAGGAAATGATTTAAATTTTAGTAAGAAAAAATGATATCATTTTCTTATCTTCGGATTTTCCCTGGGCTGTCCACAGACATGCTAATTTTTCCTGTCATTACCCGTGAGCAAGCTGGGAGGATTCTGACATGTGAGGTGCACCAATTCTGTTAGGAGCCTTGATATTTATCCATCCAAGCTTATCCGTCATCTTTAATCACACACAGGCAGAATTACTTAATCATTTCATTTTATTGAAAAGAAAAAGAAAGATTTACATTAAAATGATGACATGCAAGAAAAAAAGTGAATTGAAAATGGTTATGAGGAGAAGGAAATGCAGAGACTACAGCTCCATTGGTTTTGTGATGCTCATTTACAGCAATGAGCTAGTGAAGCCAAGATATAAAGCAATGAGAATGTTAAATGTTGGGTTAGAACCATCTTACTTCTGCCTTTCTCGTCTGAATTCTCATAAAGTTACGTGGGGAAGCTAAGACAAATAATTAAACATTAGATATAATTAGCCACCCCTCCTCATTCTAATCCCAGGTTGAATTATGCCCTGATGACATAAAGGACCGTGACCCCCAAATTTAAGTTCAATATCGTGACAACCTTTATGTAAAATACTTGGTTTAATTCCAGCAGCACAAAATAAACCAAACCATGCAGACTCCAAGAATGGCCAAGTTTAGTCTTCACAGGGCAGTGCAAGCATGTTTTTGTTTTTAATATATATTACCAGTGTTCTTTTATGAACAATAACAAATGTTTTACGTAAGCGTGTTTCTTGCTGCTTTATATTACAGAGTTAGATTTGGATAATTCAAAATAATCGTTTGGGACATTTTCACGGTCCCCATAACCCATCCTTTGTATTTTATGCTGTTTGTTTATATTTTCCTAGTTGAAACATAATATTCGAAAGGTGAGGAATTTTAAAAAGTTTGTGAAGACATTAATTGACAATAATTTTCAAAGTATTTTAAAAAATATTGTGTAATACAAAGATTTTTAAACAGTAGTCAGGTATCTTCCAAAAGTTTTTCCTTGACCTCAGAATATATTATTTTGTAAGGTAGAGTTAACATATTTCTAAAAACGATCTATATTTGAGTGGAATTGTGTTCAAGATAATCAATTGAGTCAAATACAAGTAAGAGCAATTATACATAAGAGATATTGAAAAAAAGACAACTTGTTTTGAAATTGAGGAAAAAATGACCCTTATAAGACCAAATGGTGACAATATTTATTAATTTAGCCTTTAGTTATTTAACAACTACTATTTGCCAATAATTGTGCTAGCTCTTGTGAACAAAATGTCTGACTTTGAAGATACTTGATTACATTTTACCCATAGCATAAATTATTTAAGAATCCAGAAAATAAAAATATATTTCCTGCTCTCCTAGATATGTAATTGGATATATTTTCACTATTTTTGAATATCTTCTTAACATATACATAACTGTACAGGCACTTACACAGTGATATTAAACCAATTCAATATTTCAGCATATTCAGTCTTTATGTAGCATTCATAAAGTTTATTTTGAATTTAAAAGGCACAATTTGAGATGATTCAAGAATATTACTGTTTTTCAGACAAATATATACATTAACAAAATAGTTTAATGGAATTGAATATAAAAATTAAAAGATTGAAATAATTTTTGTGTTTAAATCACAAAAATTATACACAAATGACAGGAAGTGTAATTTTGAAAGCCATATAATCCATATAATTAGATTTTAGAAACTCGTGATTTATGATATTCCCTAAAGACTGAGAAGCATATATTAAACATCAACCATTCTTTTGCTTATATAGAGTATCTTTAAATTTCAGATTCCACAAATACCACTTCATACCACAATCCATTTGGGGAGATAAAGGAAATTCTGCTGTTCTTTATTTACATTGATGAATTTGCTACTGGAAAATTCAAGATCTTTCCTTTACATTTTTTGATAGTCTCATCACTTAAAATTCCCTAACCAGTTATTTTTAATACAAGCAAAGAAGTATAAAATATCACCATATAGTTAATTGAGCACAGACTCTTTCAGCAGTAATTAAGCAAATAAATATTTTATTTTTACACAATTGAAATTGTAGTTATATTAAAATATATTTATATACATGATATTAGAAATAGGTGATTGATATTAATTACATGAATGTGTATTTGCTGTGAATTTTGAACTTTGTTATTATAATATAGAAACAATGAAATAAAATGTCCAAACTATTACAATTTACATGTTGTAATATAAGTCCAAATTAATGCTATGAACTATTTTCTGAATAGAAATTCACATTTTTTACCACAACAATGACAACTTAGTTTTCTTTTTTCAATGATCTATTTTAGATGTATTTTCCTATATTTTGTCAGAGTTGAAATCAAAGATCATTATTTGTGCTTGATAGTGATACAAAATTTAATGAAACTATATGTTTCTGCCATACATAATGATGATTTTCAAATACAGAAAAAGTATCAAACCTAAATTATTTTTTATAATGTGTCATGACCTATTATATATTTAAACTTTCAAATGAATCTCTCTTTATAACTGTAGTTTTCCTGGAAGAGTTCATATATTTAAATTACTTGAAATTATTTATTGCTTTAAAATTAAAATGAAAACAGGATAACAAACAGAAAAATAAGAATTGTAGTACTAAACACTAAGGGAAGAACAAATACAGTTACTTTAACTTTACAGCAATAGGTGGCACTGTTACCTAAATACTCTCTGATTGGAATTGAAGAGCAGTCGAAATGGGTTGTCTCTAAATATAATTTCATGTATGTAAACAAATGAGAACACAGATGTCAAACTTTAAAAATCTGGGGATATTTTGTTATCATTATTACTTAGAATTACTTTTATTTATTCAACCAGCAGTATGTCAAATAGTAGAAGTGCCGATTAAATTTTATGACAATTAATATGATTAAAGACTTACACATTTCCTATAATTTATGAACATGTTAACTTTTCAGTACAAATAAAATGAAACCACTTAATATTTTTTCCTACAAAATTTTGCTTTATAAATTTCTAATCCTATGGACTTTAGGATTAGAAATTTTCAGGTGTTCTAAAAACCAGCCATTCAGGATGCTTAAGTTGATGACTGAAATTGACTTGATATTGCCATGTTTCTTTTGGCAATGTTGTGTGTGTAGTGTCTCAGTTAGAGCCCGTCATGTGGTGTGTGTATATTAACATAGTGATTCTGGATAATGTGCAACCCATTAGACTTAGAGTTCAGAAATGGAATTCTTTCACCACAGCCAACATAGTCATTGTTAACATCTGAAAGTGAAAAGGAAAGGAATAAAACAGGCTATATATGTGCTCACAATTTTTATATGGAAGTAAGAACAGCAATAAAGAGCAAGCCTCTTACTAAAACACACAGCACCTCTTTTAAAGCTGGAAATGTAGACCCTGGGCAGGCAGATTGCAATAAGACAATTTCTTCCTCTGGGCAGACACAGCCATCACCAGGACAAGGCTTGCGAAGTCAGGGGTAGGCTAGATGTGCCCCTGTACCTCCCACTACCTGGGAGCTGTGGCCCAGCACAAGCCACAGTGGGCACTGTGCCTTGCGAATGAATGAATGGTTCGCCAGCTGATGGCTGACATTCCTTCTCTCAGAATTCTCAGAGATGATGGTAAGCACATGATGCAGTGGTCTTCATGATGGTGCTGTCTAGTGCTTAGACAGTTGCTGCTATCTTTAGAGAGAACCACAGCCCTGTGGAAGAGAGTGTGATGCAGGATGCAACGCCCATCGGAAATGAAGGACCTCCTCCTTCCTTCCCTGCTGCACATGCTCCCTGAAACAAGCCTCAGCTGCAGAGCAGAAGCTTCTGGCCCAACGCCACATTCCCAATGAAACAGGGGGCACCTTAGCCTCATCTTGAGACAGCTCGCAAGGTTTACCCCAGCTCCAGAGCATCCCCCAGACAGCAGCATCTTCAGACCATGGAGGCTGCGTCTCGGTTCAGTTTCTAACTTGGCCCCTGCTGCTTTTACACTTTCCCTTTCGTGGGGCTCATTCCTTGGGCATCCGCTGAGCACTGTCTTGCACACGCATCTCCACTCGAGCCTACTCACTGGGGGATCCAATCTGTGGCCTCCTCTAGGAAAGGGTGCAAACTGACCCGGAGGCCAGAGGTTTCTCTCCCTGCGCTCTGCAGCCAGAAACGAGGTCACAACAATGGTAAGGCACTTCATCAGTGAGTTTTTGATGTAATGAAGGATTTCTTACCCTGTGAGACAGCCTGGATGGACCTGGAGACTATTATGCTAAGAGGAATAAACCAGTTAGAGGAAGACAAATATCACACAATGTCACTTATATGTGAAAGCTAATACAAAATAAGCTGACAAACAAAATAGGTCCAGAGGTATGTATGGATGCTGGAAACCGAATAACAGCTCCTACTGGAGGGCGTGGGGGTGGGAGGGGACAGGATGAGATTAATCAAAGAACGTCTGCATATGCGCATAACCCAAGGACACAGACAATAGCATGGAGAATGCCTGGGGTGGGGCAGGGGATGGGTATAAGGGGAGGGGCAAAAGGGAGAAAATGGGAGACATCTGTAATACTGCCAACAATAAAATAAAATACAAATAAGTAAATGTGTTTTTGACCATAAAAATAGCCTTAAAGGGTGAATGACTGATTGAAGAGAAAAAATAAAAACTCTTAAACCAGCACTGAACATGGCCCAGCACTGGATTCCATGAGTACTCAATGAATGTTGCACGGAATGTTGTACTGACTGCCCACAGCGTACAGTTGAACCGTGTAATTTTGTCCATGTTTCTTGCATAGCATCTATGTCAGACCCCAGGCAGGGACACAAGGTTAACTAAGACCTGGGCTCTGTTTTCAAGAAGCTTCTAGTCTGTTCACAACCCATGTTCGGGCTGCTATGTAGGGAGACTCAGGTGTCAACCGTGTAGTGCAAACACTTTTCCAAGCATAAGACCTTTTTCATATGATAGAAACCAAGTCACATTGGATAATTTGGGGCTTGGGGTAAAAACAAGATTTCTATTTAAAAAACAATTATATTGCACTTATTCTTTTATCAGGTCAAATGCATTTTAGTAGGTGTCATTGCTCTGTATTCAAATGTATTTTTTTAAAAGATGCACCAGAGAGTAGTATTAATAATTTTAATAGTAACCATAAGCAATTAATACTTTTTAGAGCTGAAATAGTCTTATTTATCTATATAATCCTGCAGTAGTAGAAAGGTGACATGTGGCTACAGCCGCCCTCCTTCGTCAGGGCGTCCTTCTCCCTGTAGCCAGTCAGAAATGGAGTCTAACACAGAGTCTCAGCACAGGACTCCCAGGAGGGATCATTCATTGGTAAACGTTGACATTGGACTCTATTTGCTCTCCATATCTAGCCAAATTATATTACTTTATAGTGGAAGGTGCTCAACTGAGCTTCGACAAAATGAAAACCCTTTTCTAGAAAAGGAACATGACTGGTGTGATATCTGATCTGCCAGCTCAGTTCTCTGCTTATTATACCATTCTCTGGACAAATATTTGCGCTACTGTGTCATTAATCTACTGAATTACCAAAATTCTTTTTTTTTAATGAAAATGAGAGCCAGTTTTTAAATTGATTTTTATTGTACTGTGTTCCTAGATGTGTATGGTTTAAGCCAAATTGTTTGGCTTTAGAATATTTCTATTTCATATTGTACTGGTTAATCATGTGGAATCTACAACAAAGTCAAGTTAATAGATTTATTAAGGTAGCTTTTGTCTAAATTCGTATAATAGTAAGCCAGTTATCAAAAGCCAGTAGCCAGTGACAAGTTTTCATCAAATGTTGGCATTAGGCCTTATTAAAATTTCTAATGATTTGTTACATTTAAGCAGCAGAAAAAACGTTCAAGTATCACAGTTTTATGACTGAGAGCTTCTTATGTTTTTAATAATAAAAACATATTTATCTTTTTGTATAGGGAAAATAACATATAATAGTGGGCATTGACCTCTAATTCACCTTGCCACATTTTGCTGTTGAATATCCCTTACAGTAATGCCAACTACAATCCTGGTTGTACTCGGTTCATGATGTTCACTTCCTGGAGGCACGATCCATGACAGAGCAAAGCAAAGCAAACAAACAGTGCCCAATTTTCCAGTCACTACAGGGAAATTTTTAATAGTCTATAAATTATGGCAATGGAATAGAATAAAATATGAAAAATTATAGTTTAGAAGATGGCCAAAGAAGACACAGAGCAGTGGCTATATGGATACCTTAGAGATAGATCTTAGAAAATAATTGTAACTGTTTAAATTTGATATTTTCAATCTAAAGTATTTTATGGGCACTTATATATGTTTTATGATTTTTTAAAAAATATATTTTTATTGATTTCAGAGTGAAAGAGAGAGGGAGAGAGAGATGGAAACTCAGTGATGAGTGAGAATCATCAATCAGGTCTCCTGCACACCTACTGGAGATCGAGCCTACACTCCAGGCATGTGCCCTGACAGGGAATCGAACTCTGACCTCCTGGTTCATAGGTGGCCACTCAACCACAGAGCCACACTGGCGGGGCTGATTGTTTTTATTTATGGTTGGAAGATGAGGTAACTGAGAAACAGAGAAGTCAAGAGACTTACCTATGAACCCAATACGGGGGGGATGAGATTCAGATATCTGGGCGGCCCAAATTCCGAATGGGGGATCTGTGTTATTGTACTATAGTTGCCTGTTGGTACTTTCTAATAAATATTAATGATGGGTACATAAAAATTATTTGCATGAGACGTTTTACCTTAAAAAAGTAACAATACAATTAATAAAAATCTGCAAAGACAGCAAGTTTGCTGGCTCATAGAGTTGAAGGCAGCCCTGCAGAATTCTGTGGTTAGACTCCGGAGCTGGGCTGAACCCCTGAAACGGCATGCACAGTGCGGCAGGAGCTGATTTGTGGGGAGTGGGTTCACAGAATTCATAACTATCTCGAACAGATCAGATTGGTGACACAGAAACTTCTGGGATGACTTCCTTAGTACGTCATTGAATTCTAGTCACAAAGACATATATGTGTATATATACCCATACCTGCATGTATGTATATGTGTGTGTATGTGCGTGTGTGTTAGCTAAGTCTGTGTAAATGCACACAAATATTTGTAAATATATACAGCATGCAGATTCCTAGTAAATGTTATTTTGCACATTTTTAAGCATGAGATAGCATTGTATTATATTTTGAGTAGCTCTTTAACCTTCCCTTCATCCCAAACACTTATCAAAAGGGAGGACTTATCGCAAAAGGTTGTGTCAGTGCAAATTATTTCTCAAGAAATGTTTCATTTAGTTTCCTTTAAAGACTTTGTAGTTCAAGGAACTGGGAAATTATGATACCTGTTAATTTGTGCAAAAGTCTACTGAAGCAAAGACTAGGAGGCATTTGTTTATTTGTGTGGTGTGGTTTATACTTACTGTCTAATATATAATAAGGACAACCTTTGAAAAATTTGGTTCTAAATGTCAAGAACCCAAAAGAACTCTATCATGTGTGCTATTAATATGTTTCACTATCTAAAAGAGCATTCCATCATGTAGTGGGAATGTCACATTACCATAATTTTCTTATACCAAATGTATGCATTTAGCAAGTACACTATGATATTGTCGGCCTTGCAAAAAGAAAATCTCTTTTGTACTGAGCTTCAAGGTGTCCTCATGCTGAACTGTCCAATCTACTCTAAAAATAGATCGATATTTTAGAAGTAATTTTTGTGTCCTTTGCTAAGCATTTCAATACATTTAAGTAAACTGGCTTTGTGTCCACAGAGTACAAAGTAAAATAGAGTTTGGCAATTATCTTGTTAACAGAATCAATGTAGACACAACGTTAAGTGGACAAAGTTGTATCTCTTTGTTTTTACTACTCAGTAAATTGTGTATTTTGCCCAAGTTGTCAAATAATTACCAGGTCTTCATTGACCATTTGGTTCGATAGTAGAATAGTCATTGTCTGACTTTTTTGAATTTTTACAAATCAAATGTAATCTGTTTTAGGTAATATTTTAAATGAAATTTAAAGACAGTTGAAAAAAGAATACTTGTAGGTCAAAGAAAATAAAACCAGAAAATTACTACTGGATGATTAGAACATTTTAAAATCTAATTTAAAAATTCATAAATCTGTTAGAGGTAGAATATAAATTATAGGTGGGATATATAAAATTGCCAGTATTTGACGATTTGTGGTCTTTAGTTTTCACATGATTCAAGTTAGCATATCGGGATATTAATACCATTGCCATCTCATGATATATTTGCAAAAATGTAGCTTTTCTTTGAAAATCAATATAATACATGTTTCAATTACATAGTTCACAACTATGGTTACGATATGAGTTCATCTGCCTCAGATATGAAAGCACATATGATCTTTCTAAGTTTCGTAAACAATCATGTTTTCATTGGAAGCCCCAAATTCACTGCTGGAATGTGTACTTACACTAACTTGGCAACATCATAGACACTAGGGTAGGTCCCCTGTGGTCTTCTCAGAGAGCAGTGTGTGTTCCCGCCGGGTGCAGGATTTTGTCAGGTAAACCATTGAGAGGTCGGTCTGGCATGTTGCTTTCTCACTGTCAAATAACACGTATGAAGTATTGCTTGTCCCCGATAGCAACATTAGCACTCATCTCTCTGCATGCCTCCTCTCTCAGAGTTTCCAACTTGTCATCTTGTGGTTTCACACAGCACACCTGTGCTGTCCGTACAAACTGTGTACCTCCAGACCAGTGATGGCGAACCTATGACACGCGTGTCAGAGGTGACACACAAACTCATTTTTTTGCTTGATTCTTCTTTGTTAAGTGGCATTTAAACATATAAAATAAATATCAAAATAGAAATGTTTGTTTTACTATGGTTGCAAATATAAAAAAAATTCTATATGTGACACGGCACCAGAGTTAAGTTAGGGTTTTTCAAAATGCTGACACGCCGAGCTCAAAAGGTTCGATCTCTTCTTTCCCTCCCCACTGTGACTTTGTTGGTCCTGAAGTTATCATTGCACGTTAGGGCCTATTGCAATAGCCTCTCAATTCTTCTTCCTCCCCATCACTAGACAATGAACATGTTACTATTCATTTTCCAGGTATTTCTAGTTTCTAAATGACAGCCTGTTATTTATGGTCCTGCCCCATTTAAATCCCAAATTTGCCCCTGCCTTCTTTCTAGCCTTGCCATGCTCTTTCTTATTATTTTCTTTAGTAAAAACTTTGATTCCTGTCATTCCTTTGCTCACCTGTCTTATTACAGTATTGCATGCATTAGGACATTCTCTTCCCAGCCTACTTATCAGCTGTGCTTATCTAACTGGACTGCTATTCTTTAATTTATTGAATAGATTACTGTGATGATAATCTTTCCGTCACTGTCTTGGGTTGCAAATTATAAATTTATTATTTACTTTGCATGTTTCCTTTCCCCACCTAGACTATGAACTTTTTAAAAACTGATTTGAGAGAGAGAAAGGGAGAGACAAACATCGATGTGAGAGAGAAACATCAATTGGCTACCTCCCACCACACCTTGACCAGGGATCAAGCCCACAACTCAGGCATGTGCCCTGACCTGGAATTGAATCAGCGACCTGTCATTGCACAGGGCAATGTCCAATCAACTGAGCCACACCAGATAGGGGGCCTATGAGCTCCTTGAAGGGAGATTATGACCCAACGTGTTTCACCTTTTCATTGCATCTTAATGCTTACCTTAATTCCAAATGCTTGCAGCGTGTTCAAAAAATACTTTTTAACTTTATGGATTATAAATATTAAAAAACAATTGCCCAATTTTGGTTTCTGAAACAAATTGGAAAAAACAACATGCCTATTTAGAAACAGTAAGGAGAACTGACTGCATGGAGTAGAGGATGTATCTGCACAAATTTTGCATAATCCAGTGGAGTAAAGGAAATCCTAGCTAATAATAGAAATATGCAAATTGACCATCCCCTCCACTACAATCACCAAGATGGGTATGTAAATTAACCCAACAAAGATGGCAGGCCTGTGGGCAGCATGCATGTGCACAGGTGCTGAGCGGCTGGGGGCAGGTGTCCCACCCCGCCCCACCCCGGCCGCTCTGTGCCAGTGCGCTTATTTAGTCAGAGTTTAAATTTAAAGCAAGTCAATTCTTGGGTTCCATTAAAGTTACAATAAAAGTGACATTAAAATAAATTTTGTCATTGCAACTTGCTTTTCCTCTGGAATTCGGTAGGACAATAAACCAAGCTATATTCTCTGTCTATTTTTAGTGTTGTCATCTCCAAGTCCAAAACAAATTTTGTCAGTTTATGCAACTACTTTCAGTCTTTAAAGATGTCCATCAAAACTTTAGGGTTTGCCTGGACTATGTGCTTAGAGATTCTAGTTTTATATGCCTGAAGGACACACTGAATTTTGTCATATCTACATACCTGTACATTTTTGACAGAATAACTCAGCCCATTTTGCTTCGACACCTTTAAATTTAAAGCACTTTTTTCTCTTATAGCCCTTCTTTGTCAAACACACATATCTCATAGAGCCATAATTTTATCTAGTCCTTCATTAAATTTAAATAGATAAATATGAAAAGATATGATCCCATCTAGGATGAACTTATTTTACAATAGAGATGTTTTGAAGTATGGCCCCCCAAACTGACACCATTACAACTTAGTAATGGATGTGCAAATAAAATGCCTTGAGAATACAGAAAAATAATTTTTTAACACTCACAAAGTTGTTTTACATGTAAGGCTATTACATCAGGTGACTAGGCCAAAATTCTTTGAGGGCAGAAGGCAGGTATTTATAGCTCTTCAGGGACAAGGCGCTACCTCTTAAAATGACAGTCATATTCTGGTGTCAAAATGGCATAACTCCTCTCTATCAAATGTTCTTGGGGGAAACCAAAGTTAGAGTACAGATCGTAAAAATTACGAGAGTGCAAATAGAACGCTGCCTCTCCACACCCAGAGACCCCAAATAATCCCAGAATGCCAGGACTATGGGATCTGCTCACTGCTCTGCAAATTGCTATCCCCTGTCCCCAGTTCCCAAGACCTAGAAGAATAGAAACTAGTCACACCAAAACCACTGGTGGGCACCACAGTGAAATTCTAGGAGAGCTGAGAATGCACCTCATCTTCAGTGCCTTTCAGCCCCACTTGACTTTGCTGTCTATCTGATGACAAACTCACTCCGCCCTTACTTGAAACCACACATCCCACTTTCTAAGATTCTAGCTTGTACTCCCCCCACCCTGGTTTTTAGATCGTTTGGACATCTATAATCCATAGATGGCTATAATAGCTAAGATGTGTTGAGGATTTTTGTATGTCCTGGGCCCTTTGGAGAGCATTAGCTCATGATTTCCCCTTTGGAAAATTTCCAATAGTGAATCAATTCGAATATCTATCTTTTCCACATCTGCATTCAGTCTGCTTAGCGCTGTTGGGGAACTAACACAATAGTGCAAGTTGTTTTCACATGTCACACTGCTGGGAAATCCAACTCTTCCGTGGCAACTGTTTCAAATATCTTCTTCTTTCACAATATTCTCCCTTTGATTCTCAGAAAAAACATTTAATTCCTTTTGACTTTTTAGATCAAATGGAAGCTGTCAGGTAGGACCCCCCTGGACTTTTCATCATAAATGTCTACAAAAATGCTAGCTTCTGCCCTTTCCTCCTGCTCCAGTGAAAAGGGGACTCATTCTCCCATCCGGTGACAGTCCTCCCAGCTCCATGCTAAATTTGTGCCCCTTCCCCGCTCTTTGTCATGTCATCTCTTCCATGTATCTCATCCCTTCTCAGTTTACTCTCACTCAAGTACCCTGCAGCTTCTCCACCACCCTTACCACACACAGTTTAAATTGTCTTTCAGGATCTGTTCTCATGCACTCATCCATCTTGCAGTTAATCCTCCACTTCTTACCTCTCCTTCAAAGTCATAGTTCTCAAATAGTTTTGTACACTCATTATACATTCTCTTCTCTCATGACTTCAATCTTTGACCTCAAACACTACTACCTTCTGCAGGATTGCCATTGGACTTGCTATCCCTAAACTCAACAGGTATTTATTTTTTTCTTATCTTTAAATCACATTTTTGTAATTGTTAATTATTAAGTCATAGATGTGAAAAGTGATGCAATTGTTCAAGATTAATTTCCTGCAGATTAGCTTTAACAAAAAGAATATGACTGGGTACCAACACCAGAGAAACTAGTTGCATTTCAGTGTGTAAGGGAGTCAACCTTGACTCACCTCAAGGTTTATACCCCTTAATCATACCAGGGAAGGAGCTGCTGCTTCCCAAAG
>NW_006293700.1:4789186-4825130 GCF_000327345.1 Myotis davidii
TTTGCTCTGTCATTAGCTGCAACAGCCTTTAAGCAAAACAAGAAGGGGCCAGTGGTATCCCAAATTGCAATCGATTAACTCCCAGGCTAGTGCTGGAATGAAGAATCTGCAAGATTATATTTCTATTTTATTCCAGCCCTTGAGTGACCAGGTCCAGGGCTGGGGTTTCCTTAATCCTGAAACTAGCAAGTTACACACCCCAAGAATCAGGCTGCCTCACCTGGAGTCTGATGGACAGCCTTAATGGAGCTGTGTGTGTTGTGTAAGAATAAAAGGGAATTGGGGACCTACTTACCTGCTACTCACCTGGTCTTGGTAGTTTTCTCCACTGAATGCTGTTTTAGCAGGTGGGGAGATGTGAGTCTTGGTATTTGCCTTCATTTGCAGAAAAATTTGTAGATATTTTTAATTTAAAATTTATATAATAAAAATATAAAGGTTTTTTTCCTTCACAGATTCGACTCATTGCTGCAGTTATAACTGCTGTTAAATATTAACTAATTAGTATGTGTGTGTGTGTATTCAGATTTTTTCTAGAATGTAGACTACACAAATGTAATAAATATATAGGAATAAGGAGATAGAGATTGGAAGAGAAATGCATATAAATCTTTGTTGAAAAATAAATGTACTCCTTTACATTTATTATTCTGCAATTTTTTTACTTGAGAGCATAATTTGGAGATTTTCCTTTTAGTGTTCATAGCTCTGCCTCCTTCTAAAAGAAGCTTATTATCTGTAATGTAGACAAATCATAATCAAAATTAGCTGTTTTCATATTAATGGACATTTTATTTTATCACTATTATAAATAAAACTTCAGTGGACATCTGTAAACTTCTTTATGAGAATTTGTGACTATTTGCTAAAGTATTTGTGTTGTAAGGAAAAATTATGTTCTTTAAAAAGGAGGTGTTTTTTTTTTAATGGTGAGTCTAAATTTTTTTAAAATATATTTTATTGATTTTTTACAGAGAAGAAGGGAGAGAGAGAGAGTTAGTAACATTGATGAGAGAGAAACATCCATCAACTGCCTCCTGCATATCTCCCACTGGGGATATGCCTGCAACCCAGGTACATGCCCTTGACCGGAATCGAACCTGGGACCCTTCAGTCCACACGCCAACGCTCTATCCACTGAGCCAAACTGGTTTCGGCGGTGAGTCTAAATTTTAATCCTATCTTTTAGTATAGAGAAATTTAAAATATGCAATAAAATTCAACAGTATTCCTTTTTATAGATTCTCTTTTTTATGTTACTTCAGAAGGCTTTGTATACTCCTCAGGTTATGTAAGCATTTTCTCCTACAATTTTAATTCAAACATTTATTCTGTCTTCCAAATATGCTCATTTCTGAAAGCGTTGGCTAAAGCTTTTAATTATAGTTAGTAAATATTAATTTCTATTTGTAAGTATAACATTTACTTCTTCATACATTGCAGGTTTTTTTGGCTTGGGAATTTTTCTTTTTTCTGTCATAGCATTGTGGGGATCTGTTAGACATAGCAATCTTAACATTGACATTACTTCTCATATGTTCAGCTTATCAACAATTTATCATAATTCCAATTCGAGTTTTATTTAATTTTTTCTTGTATTCTAGAGAACATACTGAGTGCCTTAGGTTAATAGGTTTTGTGCTAGGTGAATAAGAAATTATTTCCCTCAAAAAGCTATAGGCTGTTGAAATAGACAGGCATGTAAACAGATAAATTAAAATAGAATGTGATTATTACTATTGTAGCTCAGACATAGTGGTCATAAGGTGATCATACACCAAAACTTCATGTCTTTGCAGCCAAAGAAAATATTGATAGTAAAACATCTAAGGGATCACAGAAGCAAAGTTGAAGGAATCTTTGCTTCTATCTGGAATTTTCTCCTTGTCTACTAATAGCCTGGAGCAGAACACTGAATTTTGGGACTGAAAAAGAATTGTTTCCATTAAGAAAGTCACGTTTTCTTGCACATAGAGTGTAGGGCTTACTATGAACAACAGTGTACACATGGAAGACTATGTAATAACAATTATAAAACTGAAGTCTCAGTAGCGATTTTGCCCATGTTTACTGATACTTATTACAATGAAAAATGTATAGCTCTCATACTCAAAATCCCCTTTTCACTTCTAATATCTTTGACATTTTAAAGCGACTCTTAGATTTATCATATTTTTCCCCAAACTGAAATCATAGAAATGTACTTACTTGTCTACTTTGTGTTAACCTGAGTCTTCCTGGGAGAATTTCCTTATCCTAAAAGAGGCTGGGGTGTGCTCTTATAACAAGAATCTTAGAGGCAAGACAAAGTTCAAACAGAATGAGACTATTTCTTATTTGGGCGGAGTGTTGTGGACATTTGTGCCAGTCTGAGATGCAGAGTTGTAGGTTATAGTAAGAATTCAGATGAGGTCAAGCTAAAGAAATAAGAGGGCCCAGCCAGCATGGCTCAATGGTTGAGCATCAACCTATGAACCAGGAGGTCACAGTTTGATTCCCAGTCAGGGAACATTCCCAGGTTGTGGGCTCCATCCCCAATGTGGGGTGTACAGTAGGCAGTCGATCAGTGATTCTCTCTCATCATTGATGCTTCTATCTCTCCCTCTCCCTTCCTCTCTGAAATCAAAATAAAACATGCATACATATATATATATAAGAAATAAAAGGACATAAGTATGTTGTGAAGAGAAAAGAAAGAGGGGAAGTATAAAACTCTGAATTTCTGCTTGTTCTGTATTAATCACAGTTCCTTTTAGTATGTATCTCCTTGGGAGTGGAACTCACACATTTGGAATATCTTATATAAGATGGCAGAGAGCAGGCTGTTTAACTAGTGGCCGAGAACACCCTGACATCCTGAGCTACAAATTGAAAGTGAAGGTTACTTTCTTGTAGACTTTATCTTAAAGCAGTAAAACAGGTAACTGCCGCTACAACTGAAAGTATTGATTTTGTAATTTCAGCAAATTAAGAACAAGACAGAAAACCTATTAAACCTTTCCACTGATTGCCAGGGTACTTTTTGGTGATTCTGGGGTTGACATTAAAATTACATATACCTATCTCTTTAAAGTAAAGCATATTCATTATATAGGAGATGATAAATGGATTTTTCTTAAGTATGTGTATTTTTACGTTTTAAATCTGAAACTTGTGAAGCCTGATGCTAAAAATGTCAAACAGCCTATCTAAGTTTCATCAGTTGGGGTTAAAGTTAGATGTATATTTACTATGTTTTAGTAAATTAAACTTGGACACAAAAACCAGAAGATTTTTGTATCAGAAACAGAAAAAGAAACTCTGATAATAATATTACATATTAGAACACTATGAGTATTGACTACATAAAAATATGTTACAAAGACTACTAAAAACGTGATAAAATTATTTTTTTGTATATAAGAATAAAACAAATCTGCTTTATAGTTTTATGGCACACATCAAGTATTTTAAAATGTAATTTTATGATTCTTTAAGTGGATATATTAAAATTCACATTAATCAGAATAACAAAGAGGAAACTGGTTTTGAAATATTTGATAACAGGACTGATAGTCTACAATTTAAATAAATTCAGGGCATTATATCTTTTCTTCTCACAGTCAGCCCTAACTATCATATTTTTAGTAGGTAGATAACATTAGAGAAAAAATATATAAAGAGAGATTTCATGTGGGGGAGATTTCAGTTTTGTCTGCGATCAGGGAAAATCACAACAAAAAATATCTCATAAACTGTAAGAAAAAGGTAACAAATTGAGGCAGCTCCTAGTTCAGTTAATTTAGTGACTCACCCACACGTGGTTTCATTTTTCTGTTTGTTGTTTTTAACTTTTTGCTTTGCTCTCTTCAGTGTGTCAGTTTTGCCTTCAGGTCCACATTTGAATACAAAATTTTCATTGGAGTGAAAGGACCACTTCTTCCTTCTTATCTCTGTTTAGGAGACCGGAAGACTCTCCCAGAAGCCTCTAGATCAGCGGTTCTCAACCCGTGGGTCGCGACCCCTTTGGCGGTCGAAGGACCCTTTGACAGGGGTCGCCTCAATACATCCCGCATATCAAATATTTACATTACGATTCATAACAGTAGCAACATTGCAGTTATGAAGTAGCAACGAAAATAGTTTTATGGTTGGGTCACAACATGAGGGACTGTATTAAAGGGCCACGGCATTAGGAAGGTTGAGAACCACTGCTCTAGATTATTTTTCCTTCTGCCTCATTGACCAAAATCTCATTAAATTCCTGTGACTAAACTAATCTCCGATAAGGCAAAGGGGACAATCACAACTAGCGTAGAGTCCCAGTCATTGCTAATTAACACAAGATTGAGAATGAGACATTTCCACAGGACGTGACTCTGTGGATGGGGCAGATTCCTGAACCAAATCAAGTCTACAGAGAAGGGGGATTGACCTGTTGTAGTCAACCACAGGGCTCTACTGCAGTACAGTTTATCTCTCATTAAACACAACACCCACACACAGGTGATAGGCAATACATTGGGACGTTATTCATAACTGCAGTTGTGCAGTCTAGATTTTACAATTCATAAACTAAAAGATGAAAGAAATTCTCTGAAGTATCTGAAGAAATAGATACAATTCCATGTCTTCTAGAAGATGAGTGGAAATAATATGGTGCCTGCTATTTATGTGCTTATTTGAATATTTGAAGCATGAGGAAAATAGCACTTTTAGTAATCTTAGATCACTTATAAAAAGTTTGTAATTTATAAGTAATCTTAGATCACTTATAAATCACTTTAATAAGTTATTTGAAGTTTTGGAGCTTTTTAATTCAAACATTTGTCTTCATTTTTTTTCTCTTTACCTTTAATCTACCATATTTTCAGCTCCTCAAAAATGTATGGTCATACCATCAGTTGTATTGATGTTTGACCCTATTGCTGCAAAGAAAAACAGATTTTCCACCAATGGCAAGACAGGAAAAGGACTATGCTTGGAAAAGGAATGCAATAACCAGTTGAGTCCCTCTCACAATAGAGTCAAATGGCACGAGACAGTATGTTTCCAACTGAGGTCTTAGATGTGTGACGCTGAAACATGAAATCGCTTAAAAGGCCCATGAATCCAGCTTTTGATTCTCAGGAAGGGGAGTAGATTATGAATAATTAGAATAGTAGCCAGTAGATTATTCTGATTCATGATAGTCATGATTGGATTCCATCAGAATGAGCACTTTTGTTGTGGCTGTATCTCCCTTTCATTGACTCATAACCATTGATTACTTCATGGGTAAACATTTAGTTACCATTTACCTTGTATGTAGTGCTAAAATAAACATCTGAAGGACAAATCATTGTGTCCCTTCTTTAAGGATAAAGTTTACTGAAGGAGATAAGACAGTATTAAGGTCTTAAGTATTAAGACCTTATTGAGAAATAAGGTAGAAAGTGTATAGTTCCAGGGGAGAGGAATAGGTAAGGGAAGCTAAGAAAAGTGAAGTTTAAGTCCTTGTGGAATGTCAGGAACCATTCTAAGGAAATACATCTCCTACTTCTCTACTTAGTTTACAATCATCATTTCTCTGCTTCCTCATCCCATTTAAATAATTTCTACAATGGGAAGCAATGAAGTATGGAATTTAAGACTATGACATAAGGGTCTTTCTTAGTGGGAAAATCTCCAAATATATCATGGAGCATTAGAGAAAGGATGTGCAAGAAGACAGATAAATATTAACTCCCCAAAATATAAAGAGTAGAAATATTTTCCAAAAACTCTTTTATTCTTTCTCAAGGGATTATTTGAAAATGCTAGGTTTACAAGTTATGTGATTATTGTCAGAGAGATCATTTTATTACCAAGTGACTGGCCCAGAAATTCCTTGTTATTAATGGAATTCAAGAAAGATATTTCATCATCAAAACAAAAAATAAAGTTTGGCATCCAAATGTTATCTAAATGGAATTGTTTCTAATGATGGGTTTTTGTGACATAGTAGTCTAACCTCCCAAGTAGGTTTTATATGATTACCCATTGATAAATTCAACCTCAAAATAGCTTAGATATCTGATTGGACAAAACGCTTTGTTAAATGTCCTTGATAAAACTGTGATAAGAGATAGGTGGCTAATTCTTATAGATTCTTGTACTGACTATCACCTCTGATCCACTTAACAGTTAATACCATTTTTGATACACTTAAAAGTTAAATCTTAACAAAGACCCTTGTTTCCAATGGAGGGTGCTTCCACCCAGGCAATGGCCATAATGCCATTAAATCGGAAGTAGAGGCTGCCTCCTGGCCATTTGTAGCTGTTCATGCCTATAAATCAAAAAGAGAAAAGTGTTTCTAAGTCGGACTAAGTCCAAATTACTAAGTAATTGACCTACTTAAATTACTGGGTAAGTTTCTGGTTATTTAGAATCAGATTATTCTATTGATTAATTTTAATAGAACATTGAACATTTATATTATTTGCTGATTAACATGAACAGAAAAGGTGCTAATTCAATAACAAATGAAAGAATGAATGAGGCTTCTGAACCTTTAGAAATAAAAATGTGCGTCACACCATCAAGTAAAAAAACACAGCTGAGCCGAAGCCGGTTTGGCTCAGTGGATAGAGCGTCGGCCTGCGGACTGAAAGGTCCCAGGTTCGATTCCGGTCAAGGGCATGTACCTGGGTTGCGGGCACATCCCCAGTGGGAGATGTGCAGGAGGCAGCTGATTGATGTTTCTCTCTCATCGATGTTTCTAGCTCTCTATCTCTCTCCCTTCCAAGGTCCCAGGTTCGATTCCGGTCAAGGATATGTACCTTGGTTATGGGCACATCCCAGTAGGGCGTGTGCAGGAGGCAGCTGATCAACTTTTCTCTCTCATCGATGTTTCTAACTCTCTATCCCTCTCCCTTCCTCTCTGTAAAAAATAATTAAAATATATTTAAAAAAAACCCAAAAACACAGATGAGTCGAGGTGTTGGCAGAGGTCAAGAGAAACCTGGGATGGATAGAAGCTCTAGTTCCCAATGTCACCCTTGGTAGCAGCTAAGGAAATAAAGACTGAAAAAGACAGCAGCAGCCTTGCCAATGTTGTATTGAAAGTATATTATTTTTAAACTCAGAGGAACTTTAAAATCTTAATTTAAAAATAAAGAAACTAAAGGCAGGTAATAGAAAGCGACCTATTGCTGGTTATAAAATCAGTTAATGGCAGAACCCACATTTACTGACCTGCTAAGCCTCCGTGCTTTGCACCACATTAAGCTGCTGCACTGTTAGTGGGGCTATGAAGAAAGATGAGTGAGGGGCTCTCCCAGGCCCAGGGCCCAGAGAAAGGGCACTGGCCTTCTGCTCTAGAGACAAAAATGCACTTAGAGTCTTTCTCCAAAGGGAGATGTCAAGGTTAGTTTGACCGTCTCTCCTGAAATGCTCCTGTTAGGCCCAAGCCTGAGAAGGAAGCATGGGGATGCATTAACAAGCAGAGCAGACTTACATCCCATCAACCAGTGGTCTTTAGCACCATTTCAGTGCCAACAGATTCCCAATTTGGGGTGGAATAAAGGAGAAAACTTTACTAGTATTCAATGCAAACAGCTCAACTGTGATAGAGCAGGACTGTGAGTACAGCAGGGCTGTGAGTACAGCAGGGCTGTGAGAGCAGCCCAGTCGTGTCACAGCTCGATTATGCAGCAGCATGGATGTGGAACAGCATGGCTGTGAGGTGGTCAGATGAACCACCGGTGGTGTTTCAGCTTCAGCCAGGGGACACCGTCTTCCGAGTAAAGTGCACTCCCCAGCGAGAGGGGAGTTGACTTATACAGGCAGAAGTCCCCAAGCTAGTTCCTAGTTGGTTTGTCCTCATGCAAATGAGGACTGCAAATCCTCACAGTTTGATTGGTTCAAAAGGCACTGTCTTGATTGGTCAGGATGGGGCCGTTCTGATTAGTCAGTGAAGATGCTAACTGGGCATCTCCAATGGGAGAAGTCTTAGTTTCTCAGTTTTATTGGTTGAAATAGGATTCCAGGTACCCCTCAATAAGGACTGACTCGGAGGCAGGAACACAGTGCAGTAGGGCAGTTTACTTAGTGCTGGAGGCAGAAGGCTTAGTGCAGACTTCTCCCTGAAATGTGGTTTGCTTTACTAGGAACACTGTTATTCTTAGAAGACTTACCCTTTAGGCAGTAGATATTTGCAGAGTTACATCTTTTTTTTGGGGGGGGGGTGCTGAAATGTCTTAAAAATCAAATGTATTACTAGAATAAAAAAGTTAAAATTGTTACAAATATGCCAGTAATGTTATAGTGCCAAATTTGACCGCTTACCAGAATCGTTTCAAATTTTATCAACTGCAATAATAACTATTTCGTATATGTTTCTCAATTTTTAGAGACCCAGTATTTGAAACTCCATTTTCATACCTTCTATTCCTTTTCATTTCTTTAATCTTCTTTACATTGTACCCCAGCTACTCAAAGATCACTGTGTCTATTCACTAGGCATGGAACATATGATTCTTAGGCATCAATTTGCATGTTAGTGACTTCTCTCTTTGCTTGTTTTTGCTATATTTTAATCCTTTTAAACTCTTTTATACTATAAACCTTCCTGTGTAGTTTTAGATAATCCAGTTGGCTTTGCTGAATCTGTCAGAGAAAAGAAATGATTTAGAACTATTTCTTTGTGGAACTCTCAGCCTCTGACATAAAGTACACATTGCTTTACTCCAAAAAAAATTGTAATGCTGTTTTCCCTTTGCATATAATACCTCGATAAAGATGGTAATTAAAACTTTAACCAGATAGCATATACAATAGAAGCTGAATAAAAAGGTAAATTACAATAAGCAAGTTTCAAGACTATACATTGATAGCTACTACTTAAATTTATTCTAATGCAGCAGGCATCATGTGATTAAAAAGTTTAAGGACAAGGATTGAACAGACTTTTCAGAACTGGCATTATTTTTTACAAGTGAGAGAGATACACTGTACTTTTCTGGGAGGAAGGCAATCCTGTGAATCTAACTTCAAATCAACTTGAGGCAAAAATGTTTATTTGGGGAATTCATTTTCAGTTAAACACATGCACCCCTCCCATTTCCTTGCATTTTGCATTGAAAAGAAGTTGTTTTGGTTGCTACCTTTTTTTCCTTGTTTCCTAGTTCTACTTTTCCTCATGGCTTAAAACATATTTCAAAGACAACACTGAAAGTTCTCTGGGGACTGGTGTTGCTTTGTTGAGTGGTCTTTGATCAGATTGCAATGGAAAATCCCTGCAGGTGATAGAAAATGTGTACATATATTTAAATACATAAAATATGTATTTTCTTTATTTCATCCATCTTTCATATTTTTAAGTATGGGTTTATTTAGCATGCTAGCCCCAAAATGATGGAATCATCTTGGGGGTATATTTCAAGAGTGACAATTTAAAATTGATGATGAAAATAATTGGATTTACGAATTCTTTGGACACTAGGGAATAAGTCTTAACAACACCAGAAAAAGCCAGTACTAGAATACATAAAACCCAATCTAAGATATCCTTGTTTCATTAACCAAGTTTTAAATATTGTTAAGCATCATGATGTTCATAAGCTTGGATGGCTTAAAAATTGAATACTAATGCAGTCACTTACTTAAAGTGAGAGATAATTTGTATAAAAAAGAAATATGTGATATTATTTCTATCGACATTTCTAAGGCCAAAGGTTCCAAATTTTATGTATAATTGTGTGTTTATATTAGTTTTCGAAAGAAAGGCAGGAATCTTAAAAATTAGGGTTGCCCATTTGTTTAGATGCCACTCATCCAATCATCATTTCCCTCGTGGTTGTATTTACACTTTGATTGTGTTTCACTGTTAGACAGGCAGTGCTCTGGGATGGGAAACGATTGCAGGTAGTCATATAGGGATAGGCAGAGCCCATAAAGTGCTTCCCAGTAATTCCCTTTTATTTACCTGTGAAAACAGAAGCTGTAGTGAGGGTTTAAAACACCCCTTTTCCAAAACAATGAGACAAAATAGACAAACAAATAAACTACCACCACCTACACAAAATGCCAATGGAAAGACTTGAGATTACATTTCTGAACTCCCACCTGTATGTTCTGTTTTCTTTTATTGACTTCACAGAGAGGAAGAGAAAGGTAAAGAGATATATTAACATTAGTGAGAGAATCATTGATTGGCTGCCTCCTGTATGCCCCTACTGGAGATCAAGCCTACAACCTGGGCATGTGCCCTGAACAAAAATCAAACCAGGGACCCCCAGGTGCATGAGCTGACACTCAACCAACTGAGCCACACCGGCTGGGTGGGAGGATGGACATTATAGCAATATTATTTCTTCCAATCCGTGAGCGCTGACGAGCTTTCTGTTTATTTGTGTCTTCTGACTCTCTTTCATCAATGCCCTATAATTGTCAGTGTAAGGTGTTTTACCTACTTGGTTAAATGTATTGCCAGGTATTTTATTATTTTTGATCCCATTATAAATGGTATTGTTTTCTTAATTTTTTAGTCAGTTTGTTGTTAGTACATAAAAATGCAACAAATTTTGTCTTAATTTTGTATCCTGCAACTTTAGTAAATTCATTTATTAGTTCTAACAGTGTGTGTGTGTGTGTTTAGGGTTTTCTATGTACGTTATCTTTAAATAAAGACAATTTTAGGATGCCCTTTATTTCTTTTTCATGTCTAATAGCTCTGGCTAGAACTTCCAGTACAATATTGAATAGTAGTCAAGAGAGTAGGTATCCATGTCTTTTCCTCCTGTCTTAGAGAAAAGCTTTTAGCTCTTTGCTGTTGAGTATGATTGTGTGACAGTCTGTATTTGAAACTGACTCTATTCTAGATCCTGAGGAATAGTAAAAAAAGACAGGTAAGATATTTTCTTCATGAAATTTACATTATTTGAGGGGAAGGCACTAAATAAACAAGTGAAGAAGAAAAAACAAGATGATTTCAGAGAGTTTTTTTTTCCCCAGAGAGTTTTAAATGCAATTCAAATAAATGTGTGGCAGGGATTTTGGCTGAAGGTATTATTTTTGACTGATTAGGGCTGATAAGCTCTCTTTGAGGAAGTGATATTTGAGTTGAGGTATATAACTCAGTCACCATACATTAATGTAAATGTAAGCAAAAACACTAACAGATATTCATTAAAGCTAACCTGTGACATACACTCATTAAAAGTGTGTTTTAGAAGGAAACATAGAAGAAGCCTAGAGTAGGGTAGTTAGTTCATGCAGCATGTTAGTCTTAAAAATGTGTTGGATCTGAATAGGAAGAAGCCAAAGTGTTAGGGATAGTAGAGTGAGAGCATAGATGTGGAGATGACTATGACTTGACTATGGATATTAAGGCTAATTTGTCACACACCAAAAAAAACCTAAATGGAAGAATTGTCACTACAGATTTGGTAATCCCCCAAACTGTTATTTTGTGCATGTGCTCTGTATAGAAAGTAAAGTTTAGAATGTAGTGTTTTGTTTTGTTTCTAACCTGAAAAGTCTAATCCGTGCCTATAGATAAGTTTATTAGGGGGTGGTAGGAAATAGAGATGGAAAAAGCAAACTAGAACCATTCTGATAGGTGCCTTCAAAGCCAGTAATGAGGCTTTCTTGGATTATCATTTTGTAGGACTAAAGAGGTATTTTAGTGTTCTTTGTGTGACCACTTAACAGGTAATGTTGGAAAAGGATGAATTGGTGAGAAAGGCAGGTGGCTAAGTCCCCAAAATTTCTTATAAAATGTATTAATTATTGCCAAATCTGACGTTAATGACAAAAGATAATGACATTACTAACAGTGTAGGAGCATAATGTGGTGTAAAGGGCATATGCCTAACAGGCCAGTAAATCTATGTCTACCATTAACTGGTTGTGTGACCATAGATAGGTCATTTTACATTACTTAGGTTTAGTTCTTTTATTTATTTTTTTTAAAAATATTTTATTGATTTTTTACAGAGAGGAAGGGAGAGGGATAGAGAGTCAGAAACATCGATGAGAGAGAAACATCGATCAGCTGCCTCCTACACGCTCCCTACTGGGGATGTGCCCGCAACCAAGGTACATGCCCTTGACCGGAATCGAACCTGGGACCCTTCAGTCCGCAGGCCGACGCTCCATCCACTGAGCCAAACCGGTTCTGGCTAGTTCTTTTATTTTTAAATTGACTCTTTAGGTTCCTTCTGGTCTAAAAATTCTATGATTTTGTAATGGGTGTCTTGAGATTTAGTTATAATTTGTGTTAAACCTGACTAAAGAAAAAAAAAAAAAGATCTGAAGGTAAACGGATTTGCATTTCATACTATTTGGGGTTGCATATTCTGAGCCATCTGAAATTATCTATGCCCCAGTGCGTTCCTCCATTAGTACTCACTGTGGACCTCACGAAGGAGAGTGAGTTTGCTCTTCCTCCTGGCAATCCTATGACTTTATTTCCTTTTCTCCCTTACCTTGACAACTGTTCACGTTACGTTGTGTCTTCCTCACATGGATTTCAGGACACCAGTAAATAATATAAAATAGTTATTTGTGATTTCTATCAGATATAATGTTAGAACATTTGTCCATGAATGAATGAAATGAGTCAGGGATTGATCAATACCATGGCTGAGTCTTTTGAAGGAAGAGGAATCCAGTTGTGTAGACCTGCAGAACAGCTTGCCATATTGTTGGAATCTTAGCATTGCTATATTTCTAAGCTTTTCTCTGCTCTTCATCACTAACTTTAAAAGGGGATAATTTAATGAAGTAAAGAAAAGTGTTAGTAAATTCAATAAGAATTCTGAGCCAATATGTAGTTATATACCATATATGTTTCATTTTTACTTTTCGGAGAGTAGCACACTTTTCGTAAGAAATCGGTGTGCTCCATATAATAATACTGTTTTTGTCTGTTTAAATGATATACAACTTCCTCGAAACACACTTTTTAACATTAAAAATCAACTACAATTTTGCATATTTAGAATATAATGTAAATTAGTAACACATTGATCTAATTGACACCAAGACAAGTTGGGTCAGGAGAAGAAAAAAACCCTATTCAATTAAATAATCCATGTCTTTTATCATATAAAATACAGACTAATAATTAATTTTTTTCAAGCATGTGCCTCTCCGTCCCCCAACACAACTGTAGTTTTGAAACTTTTTCAACCCTATAAAGATGCACTTAGTCAACTTCCATCCACATATGGAATATGTAACGGTATCTATTGAATTCAAGGAATATGATTTTAAACTCTCCATGCTCGAGTGCCCATGCACACATCCCCATAAGTTGTAAATAGCTGTTATCACTTGTTAGGATAACTTAATTAAACTTGCTTATTAAAAACCTTTAATTCGTTAGTGATAAAATCTTGATTAGTACATTTTCCTGCTAGGTGACCTTCTAATTTAATAGAAAATGAATTTTTAAATGGAGAAAAAATGCCTGTGGCAGAGACTTTGTGCTAGTGAATAGAGTTTGCAATACACATAGGGATATATTCAAGCCTAATTAGTAAGGGTGCAAATGAATTTTTATTTCATACACCAGAAGTGTCATTGATGAACCGCGATGAGGAGTTTGAAATGCATTCAGATTGGCAGTGTGGGACTGAAATCTGTGGGAAAATCACAAGCTAATTCATTGATAGCCCCTTGGAAATTACTGCTGTTAATTGTTAGGTAATTAACATGGAGCTACAATTATATTGGCCTAAGGGGGTGATTAATGTTTCAACATGTCACATTAGTGGAGGCTGGATTTTCAAAGCTTTTCTTTTCTCATGGTTTAGGAGACAGATGGTATATTGTATATGGATTTTTTTTAAAAAAACACGAAAGTTTATGCTGAGAGCAACTGTGTGAATTTTCTGTTCTTGAGCCTCCTTTTGTAGATAAGAATTTTAACATAAGAATTTGATAACTTTTTTGACATAATGTAATATTTACTATCACTATCCCTCTACCTAAAAAATATATTGTTAATAGGAAAGTTATGCTAATTTTCTGTATTGGTATAAAATCAAAACTGTCTTAAATTTGAGGAGTTGGCATTTTTCTTTATGACAGGTCTTAAATTATTTAGTGATGGTAGGAAGAAAAAGAATTGTACAACATCATATTTATAACAATCAATATAATTTAAGCAGAAACCAAATAAACCATGCTGAACAAATACATTTAGGAACAGTACTATAGAGTACATTAATATCTCTATCTTTCAGCATCTCACGACCTCTGTCACCTTTTATCCCCTTACATTTCATTCCCCTACTCCAACCCTATTTTAGCCCCATTCAATGTGCCATGGATTTTTCAGAATTAACCTATCAAGCAATGTTGCTCCCTAAATATCAAAGCCAAAGATGAATGAATAGAATGGATCAAATCAATTGCTTAGTTAGGGAGGACCTATGCCAAAACCACATTACTCATTACAAAGTTAGCTTGGGATGTTACATTATGTATTAAGGATTTGCCTATGCCAGTACCTTCTATCTCAATATCATGGTTTGTTAAACCAAGTTTGGGGTGCAGCTATCTAGTGATAAAAATAACTATGAAATAATCATATCTAAACTATAGTTATTTCTACAATTGAGAAAATCATTTTTGATTCTGCAAAATTAATTTTATTTGAAAATTAATCAACCCTTTATTGATCCCATGCGTGCAGACATGGGTTTCTAGAGCATAATTTTGTAGCTCATCTGTTTTCATCTGAAATGGTTAAAAGTGTTTTCAATGTATTTTAATTTTTAATAAAAGTCAATGTGGTACGTTAGCTCTGGTAAAAAGATGTATTGAATTCTACAACCTAAGTGAGTTCCAAAAAGTTCTTAAGGTCTCCAAAGATGGCTTTAAAAAAATCCAATTAGGCACATTATCTAAAAAGGCAGCATGGATTTCTAGAAGTTCAAAGAACAGCTTCTTTTGTAATTTTTGTTCTGTGAAAATTTGAGACGTCATCTTTCTTCGTAGCCCCATACTGAGGTCTTTGTTATGACTGCAGTCTCTAGCTTTTATATTGATTTGCACTACTTCAACAAATGACAGAAATCTTTATTATCTACAGCTGAGCCATCTATTAACTTTTAATGTCCATTAAAACTAAACAAAAAATGTGCAAAAAAAGCCAGGACTTGTAATTTAGCCTTTAAGAAAAGAGAATTACTGAAATCTTGATTTTAGACAACCCTGTATTCAGATCTTTCTGCATTTCTTTTATATTCAAAATCATTGCAAGTGTTCAGATGCCTCTTTTACTGCCAAGTTGACATTTCACCCCAGCTCCTCTTTTCTTTGCTTATTATAATTTTTTCTCCACAAAAATGCTTTTTATGCTGGAAATATCAGACTACGTAGTGAGGCTAAGTTAGGTGCCTACATTTTTATTGGAGGAAAACTTTCATCAAATGTCTCTTTTCATTCTGTTTTAATATTGGGTTTAAGGTGAAACAATGGATTCTGACTTTGACTAGAAATTGTAAGCAGTAAATCAAAATTTGCATTTGAAAGTTCCCTAAAGAAAATGAAGGACAATCTCTACTTAACTTGGACAGTAGGGGTCACTCTAATTCTTTAAAGATAACGTGATAGGAAGATTATTAGCCACAAAGGAGACTGTCCTTAAAGCTACTTTAGGGGAGCAGAAATGTCTTTTCTAAATTTAAAGTTCAATTAGTAAGTGACAAATTTGTTATACATTCTACACACGCACACACACACTCACCCCTACACCTACATATACAATTAAGTAGAGTTTAAATTTAGGACTGTGGTTATCATTAATTAGGCTTTGTTGATGGTTTAGGGATACCGTGGTTTTATTTATTTTAATATATTTTATTGATTTTTTACAGAGATAAAGGGAGAGGGATAGAGAGTCAGAAACATCGGTGAGAGAGAAACATCGATCAGCTGCCTCCTGCACACCTCCCACTGGGGATGTGCCCGCAACCAAGGTACATGCCCTTAACTGAAATCAAATCTGGGACACTTGAGTGCACAGGCTGATGCTCCATCAACTGAGCCAAACCAGTCAGGGCTATCTGGACTTTTTAAAGCCCAACATTTCTACCCAAAATCCTGGAATATAGACAATAAATCTAGTTTTTCTCATCTTTGAGAAAGAGAAAACACTAGGAATTAGGTCAGGGGTCCTCAAACTGTGGCCTGTGAACCACATGCAAATACAAATATTGTATTTGTTCCCATTTTGTTTTTTTTATATGGTCCCAAGCCTCTGAGGAGCTCAAAGTGTGGTGGAAGAGGAGATACGAAAATAACCATGGCAATCTTCTTAAATGAGGTCTGTACTGGAAATGAGAGCACAGGTCTGGGGAAGAAGAGGAAAAACTGAGCCTGTCAGTATGCATCTTGGTGGTTTTCCAGCCGGAGCGGGTGGAGTATTCCAGGAGCACAGGTCTTTGAGGAAGCAAGTGAACCCAAGGGATGGGGCTCACAGATCATTATTGCCATATTGTATTTGGCGGGAAGGGTCATGACAATGAATGGGACTGAAGTTCCTCAAGGATTTGGTACACTTTGTTAATTAATTTTTAGTTAGTTCCATGCAAATTGAGGATCTGACTCTGCAGGATTTCAATCTGTTTGAAAAAGAGTCATAACACTACCTTTAGCTATCATCCAAAAATGATTTTTCAAAGGTTAGGTTAGACAATTACTCTTTATTCATGAATTGAACACACATTTATTAAGTGCCTACTCTAGGCAAGGCATGGTTTTCAGTTAGGTGTACAGGGATCAACAATATAGATAAGAAGACTTCTCTTGCACAGTTTACATTCCAGAGCTAGGAGATAGATGGTGGAGAAGAAACATGGTTGAGTTGATGTAAAATAGTGCAAGTGCTGTGCGGGAAGCACAGTGCACTGGATGGGGTGTGACTGGGGGAGTGGAGCCATTGTGCGTAGCTCAGGTGGAGAAGGGCTCTAGAGAAGGGGCAAATGAATAGACTGACACTGTCAGAGGGGAAGTGGGTTGGGGGACTGGGTGCAAAAGGTGAAAGGATTAAAAAAATACCACCTCATAGACACACACATACATATACACCCACACACACACACCAATTGAGACAACATGGATAGATTTTGAGAACATCATGCTAAGCAAAATAAGTCAGACAGAAAAAGTAAAGAACCATCTAACTTCGCTCATGCGTGGGTTATACACTGAAAGCAACAAATGGTGGTTATCAGAGATTTGGGGCTTAAGGGGGTTAATACAGGGGTCAAATATATGATAACGGAAGATTTTACTTTGGTTGGTGGGCACACAATGCAATATACTGATGATGTATCATAGAATTGTACACTTAAAACCTATATCATCTTATTAACCAATGTCTTCCTCAATAAATTTAAGTTTAAAAAGTTGAAAGCATTTTAACATTAAACATTTTGAGAATTGCCATATTGATTTCTCTTCCCCACTTGGAGGCAGATACACAGTGAAGCAATTTTGACTATAGAATCTGGTGTCCATCTGATCTGAATTTAAAAATCTGCTCAATCTCTCACAGTACCTTTAGGCAAATTATTTAATTATTCTGACCCTCAACTTTTCAGCTGTAGAAGATATTACAGTGATACAACTTTTAGCAGCGTGTCCAAATATAGGTGGTTTATAAATAGAGCTTACTATACCTTCTTCTGAGTCATCTCTTCTGTGGTATGGGACAGTGCCACTTACCAAGCCAATATGGGTTTTTTTGTTGTTAATTCTCAAATAACAAGTGGATTTAACTTTGCCATTAACTTTTTTCACACTTTTTTTTTTTTAATCCTCACCTGAGGATATTTTTCCATTGATTTTTAGGGAGATTAGAAGAGAGAAAAACAGAGAGAGACATCAATGTGAAAGAAACACATAGATTGGTTGCCTCCTGCACAAACTCTGACCAGGGCCTGGGCCAGGGAGGAGCCAGCAACCAAGATACATGCCCTTAACTGGAATCGAACCCAGGACCCTTTGGTCTGCAGGCCGACTCTCTACCCACTGAGCAAACTGGCCAGGGCCTTTTTTCACATTCTTAATTCAAAATAAGATAGATAAGATCAATATAAAGTAAAAGCTGATTAGTAGGAAGGGAATATGTTATTTGTTGTCAGTTATTCCTAATTAACTCTTAATAATTCCTAATATCATTGTTAATTTGTAAGATAAAAATCCAACATATTTCATGTTTGTGTAAGAATGATTATGCTTGGGGTAAATAGTATTGTAGATTTGTCCAAATTTTTTTTTAAGTTAAGGAACTGCCAAAATAGACTATTTTTCTAGGCCTGCCAATTTTGAGTGAGTCTTTTAAAATCACTTAGCTAGCTCCTGTTGTCATTGCTTTACCTCTGATTTATTTGTAGACATTGCTTCTAAATAAGACTTCTCTTCTCCCATAACTAAAACATCTCCTTTGGCTCTCGCATTTCCAACAATCCTGTTCTTAACTTTTCTCCCTACTTCTTTTGTTGACAATATATCTCTTACTATTGAGCCTCATTGCCGATTCCCTAAGCCTCTTCTTCAAAATAAATCCTCTGGCCTTCTTTTTCTAAACTCTAATGACCAAAACAGACTTCTCACCAGCCTCCCAAGTAATCTTATCTTTTCTGTCACGGACTGTATAAATTTCCTCCTGCCACAGGCACACTGACTTCAGTCATGTTTTGTGAATATTGACCACAGAACCTCCTTGTAAAATGGCGTCCAGTCGACTCTTCTTTTCTGTTTCCCATATAACTTCGTTTTGCCTCTTTCTTTAATTAACTTCACAGTGTATATCTGAACTGTCCCCAGGGTTACATGGGTAAACATGCTTATTCGATGACCTTGATCTCTATTTCATACATCTCTGTGCATGAAATAGAGATAAATTGTTATTGCAGAAAGAAACCTTACCAATAATGTAATTTAATCTTTATTTTACATAAGAAAATTGAAACATGAGTAATGAAGACCCAGATCTGCATTGTTCTTACTCTTCTTTCTTTGCAGTTTCATAAAATATCCTAAAGGGATGGTGTGAGGGCTTGCCAGCTCCAACAGCAGCCGGGCTCTGTTTGACCCTCGTGGAGATATTTACATATTGTGAGATGTTTCCTAACTTTAATGTTCTGAGATTTCATATAAAACTCTGAATTTCCAGATTCTCTTAGAAGTCAGATGATTTGGTAATACTGGACGCTCATGACTAAATGGTGATGCTTGGCTACAGTTTCGTAGAAGCAGCTGCATTAGAGTGAGAGTGTGCTCTCCCCATTCCAATAGCCTCTAACATTTCACACTCTTCTCTTTGTTACTTATTTATATTACTTGCCTAGCCTCACAAGTATTTGAAATTTGTCGTTCTTTTTCTATACCCAAGCAATTTCCACTGGAACTGATAAAAACTTAAAATATTTGGCCCAGGCCCCACATTATTGCATCAGCCGTACCCCTCAGTCGTATACTGTTGACCTGTAGGTGTACAAAGGCACAGTAGTGGGCAGTGAAATTGCACAAGCATGTTCAAGAGATGTCTCTGTGTGAGGCATTGAACCAGGCACTGGGGCCTCACTGACAAATGAAACCGTCCTTGGAGGACCTGACTTGATTCTAAAAGTGGATTGAAATAGCCTCAAGAGTTGGGTGCTATGTCTTATTTGCATCAAAACTGTAGACAGCCAGCCCAGGATTTATTTAATGTTATCAATACAACATAATCATAAAGCATAAGGTTTCTTTTTTTATTTTAATTTTATTGGATTTATTGGGGTGACATTGGTTAGTAAAATTATATAGGTTTCAGGTATATGATCCTATAATATATCATCTGTATTTTGTATTGTGTGTTCACCACCCAAAGTCAAGTCTCCTTCCATCACCATTTATCCCCCCTTTACCTTCATCTACCTTGTCCCCCCCTCCCCCACCCACTTCCTCTAGTAATTACCATACTATTGTGTCTATGAGTTTGTTGTTTCTTTGCTTAATCCCTTCACCTTTTTCACCAGCCCCCCAATCCCCTTTCTCTCTAACAGCTGTCAGTTTGTTTTCGGTATCTATGAGTCTGTTTCAATTTTATTTGTTTATTTGATTCATTAGATTATACACACAAGTGAAATTATATGGTATTTGCCTTTCTCTGACTGGCTTATTTCACTTAGCATCATATTCTCCAGGTCCATCCATACTGTTCTAAAAGGTAAGATTTGATTTCCTTTTTACAGCTGAGTAGTATTCCATTGTGTAAATTAACCATATATTTTTATATCCACTCATCTACTGATGCACTTGAGTGGCTTCCAAATCTTGGCTATCTATATATATATAAAAGCCTAAGCGACCGACTGACAGGCCAGTAGCTATGACGCACAATGACCACCAGTGGGCAGACGCTCTGACCAGTAGCTCTGACGTGCACTAACAACCAGGGGGCAGATGCTCAACACAGGAGCTGCCGAGCTGCGGTGACTTGGCAGCCGCGGTTCTGAAGCAGAGAGGAGGGAGACCAATTCCAGGGTGCATCACAGGAGAACCACCCTTCTGCAATCCGGGACCCCTTGGGGGATGTCAGAGAGCCGGTTTCCACCCAATCCCTACATGCCAGGCCGAGGGACCCCACTGGTGCACGAATCTCTGTGCACTGGGCCTCTAGTTGTAAATAATGCTGCAGTGAACATAGGGGTACATAAATTCTTTTGAATTAGTGTTTGGGTTTCTTCACATATATTCTCAGAAGTGGAATTGCTGGGTCATAAGGCAGTTCCATTTTTTATTTTTTGAGGAAACTCCATGCTATTTTCCACAGTGGCTGCAGCAGCTTACAATCCCACCAAGAGTACATGAGGGTTCCCTTTAATTCTGGCCAATGTTTGTTGTTTGTTGATCTATTGATCATAGCCACTCTGACAGGTGTGAGATGATATCATTGTGGTTTTCATCTGCATCTCTCTTGAGGATTATGACCTTGAGCATCTTTTCATATGTGTATTGGCCCTCTGTATGTTGCCTTTTGAGAAGTATCTATTCAGGTCCTTTGCCCATTTTTAATTGGATTATTTATGTCTTTGGTGTTGAGTTTATAAATATTAGATATTAACCCCTTATCAAATGTATCATTGGCAAACTTGTTTTCCCATTCTCTGGGTATAAGGTTTCTTTCATCATAGGTACCATGTAAAGCAAACAATATTAAAAATAATCAGCCAAGCCCTGACCGGTTTGGCTCAGCAATTGGAGCGTCAGCCTGTGGACTGAAGGGTCCCAGGTTCGATTCTGGTCAAGGGCGTGTACCTTGATTGTGGGCATATCCCTGGTAGGGGGTGTGCAGGGGGCAACTGATTAATGTTTCTGTCTCATCGATGTGTCTAACTCTCTATCCCTCTCCCTTCCTCTCTGTAAAAAAAATTAATAAAAATATATATTTTTTAAAGTAAGCCAAAAAATAGTGCAAACGATGAAATTTTATTGACCATTTGACCATGGGTTATTATTCATTTCAGATGAGTATTCCTACTGGTCACAACAAACAGAGGTGCTTCCTCATTTAATGGTGTGCCAACATTTCATTTTGGAAACGTGTATAGGTTCTTAGAATTGTACAGAATTTGTATATAACGTGGCAAGCCCATGGGCATTGCTCTGGTTAAACTAAAGTATAACTGCCAAGGCTAACAGACCAGCTCTTCTTTATTAACTAAACAGATGTTATTCACTCACTATTCATATAGGCAGACATTTCAAACAATATCCTCAATTGTGATGATAGGTTTTTGTAATTCTGTGCACACTCTGTTGCTCCCTTACCCTTTGACTATTGGAGGAGTCCGTCATCTGCCTATGTTATGGGTAGGACCAGTGCCTTAGAAAAAGCCAAGCCATTGTTTGCCACAGGATTTTGCCTTTCTTACCAACATAATCTAATCATTGGGAACACCGGCATCTGGCATCGTTAAGTCTTATCAGAATTTTTTTCCTTGCCATACTTTATCTTAATGATTTTGTTGAGTAAAAAACATAAATGGAAATTATTTTTTATATACATACGCATTTACTCTCTAGAGCAGTGATGGCGAACCTATGACACGCATGTCAGAGGTGACATGCAAACTCATTTTTTTGGTTGGTTTTTCTTTGTTAAATGGCATTTAAATATATAAAATAAATATCAAAAATATAAGTCTTTGTTTTACTATGGTTGCAAATATCAAAAAATATCTGTATGTGACACGGCACCCGAGTTGTTAGGGTTCTTCAAAATGCTGACACACCGAGCTCAAAAGGTTCGCCATCACTGCTCTAGAGCATAATAATACATGGTTGGAGATGGCAGAGTATAGAAAATGCAATACTTCCTATATAACATTTCCAAACTCAGTGAAATCATTCAAACAAATAATAGCAATGGAGTGAATTGTAGTTGATACTAGAGATGAAAAGACGCCAAAAGGTCAAGGTTCTCATTATTCCTGTTGGTTGTGTTTGGTGAGCCCGATACTTTATAAACCACGTTGAAGGACTTGCTCCTTGTCCCAGGAGCTCACAGACTAAATTACACAGGCAAGGACGGCTGTATTAGCTAAGCAGGTGGTTGGCTCCACAGTAGATACTTTTTAAAACATTTTTAAAATTTTTACCTTTTTTTGTCATTCTGTATGTTTGTTTCTCATACTTCTGTCTTCTCAACATAAAAAAAGGAGGGTAGGCCTTGCCTTTGACAAGTCTCAGAAAAAAATTTCATTTTTGTGAAGAGACTTTAAGTGAATGTAAAACTAGATTGAATGCAGAAAAGAGGAAGATAGATTGTTCCAAGCATGACTAGAAAAATAGAAAGCAATACAAAGTTGGGCTGGAGACATGAAACTTATAACAAATGAGTCCACATAGATAAAAGGAGTGTTGAGAACTAAAGAGTGGAGAACTGATTTGATAATCCACACAAAGCTGATTTGCTCCAAAATGAAAATGATGGTTTGCCAAACTGAATTTATATCTGTCTGGGGGTTGTCCAGTTCTGCCTATTTATGCCCTTCTAACAAAGAGCAATGATGATTTTTGGAAAAGCATTTAAGAAAATATATTTCCTAGACATTTTGTTTAGTCCAATCTTGTCCGAAATTTCACTTGCACGGAGAGTAGCTTGCCTCAGTAATTAGGTAGACTTGTTTTTTTTGTGTGTGTGTGGTTTTTTTTTACTGTTTATTATAATTTGTAAAAGTTTCATATTTGGTAAGAAAATGAACAGGTTGCATATCTAAATTAAAGGGATATCTTCCAATTCAATTATGCTTTCAAATTATGATTTTTGGAAGGATTAGTGACTGTAAAGTACATAAGCATTTTCTCTGTTACATCTGTCATCTGGCCTTGCTAAATAAAAATAATAGTTTTGCAATTTCTCTTACATTTAAAATATTTTCTTTCCCCTTAATTACTTTAGTTTTTGAAAGAACTGTTCCTTAATTCCACTTTTTCAAATTATGACAGGTCATAATATGTAACAGGGATTAAACGAAATGTGCATTAGAAGAGTAAAGAATTCACTGGGGCAAGACTAATCATCATTTAGATTATCAGTAGAAGATGATTAATAAACAATGGGTGACGTGACAAGTTCAGTTGATGCTGTGTTTGGGTAGCCAAATGTTTTAGCTTTACAAATGAAAAAAAAAAAAAATCCCTAAGCAGCTTATGGGAGAAAGTAATCATTCAAATTACAAACTTAGGAATTTCAAATTACATACTTCATCAAGTTGAGCCTATTTTAATGGACCGAGTAGATTTGGTGTAACAGAGTGAAATAATTACTTAGTGTTTCAAGTAAATAGGAAAACGGTCTCCCTGCGCTTGTCGTTTGTTTTCTATGTGATTGCTTCTATAGATAACTTTGGGGAAAATTGCTGAGAATGTATCTCTGAAAGATCGGGGTCAGAAATAACTGAAAGTATGTTCAAAAGTAAGCATTTATACACATATTTCCTTAGCCAAGAATTTCTTTGGCCAAGATAAAAAATTTTTGAAGTACTGCTTTTTTAGAGATTTCATTTAGAAAAAAAGAATCTGAAGAGGTGATACAGAAAATATAAGGAACATGTATTTTCCTACTAGATTCTCTTAAATAAAGCTGAGAATTTGACTGAACAGAGTTTTCCAACAAATGGTCTGCATGTGTGCACTTGAACTTTAAAATCTTACAATTATACTATATCACATATACTAAATCCATTTTAATTTTTTAAGGGTAATTAAGAGTAAAAACTTTGGTTGGACAATCTGGCCTCGAACCCTAGTTTACCATTTAAATAATAATGTTGGACAAATTATTAAGTTTTCCAAGGCACAGTCTTTTTATCTGTATACTGATGGTAATAACAACACCTACCACATTATCACTATTTGTAGCAATGACAGAAGGGTATAAAACATTTAGATCTATGCTTAAGATATAGAAAGCACCTAGTTCATAGTAAATATAGGTTCTTTTTATTATTAGTATCAGAGTATTTTTTTTGTTTTAGTTGTTAACGTGTTATCATTTTAAGTCCTACTCAACTGTCTCAGACCCTTAAAAGAGTAAAGAAAGTGTCCTGGTTCATATTTTGTTTTTAATTCCATAAACCTAGGCTTGAAAAACCAACACTATTGTGAAACACAAAATATTTCTAAGTGAATATGCCCTAGGTGTCTTTCCTCACTTCCTACAAATACTTTACTAAACTCTAGGTTTCAAAGTAGCTGTTCATGGAAATTAGTTAGCAGGCTAGGTTGCTTTAAATTTTTAATATTAACTTCACTGGCATCATGTACTTTCTATGGCTATTGTGAGAATAATGAATTTTTCTGGAGTTCCATTATACCCTATAATGCTATGAAAAATTATGGAGATTTCCATGGTTATTGAAAGAAATTAAGAAATCATTATCTCTCAAGTCTGGACCCTGAAATAAGTGACGTATTGTCAGTCATCCTTATCTGTGGGGGACTTACTATGGCTAAACTTTACTTACGTGATAATGTTAATAATATTACTCTAGCAATAACTTGTTATGGCAGGATAAATATTACTAGAATGCCAAATGGAAAATCTTGCTCTCTGGGAACGGGACAGCATTAAAATATTAATGTCACAAATTGCAGCAGGGACTTAATAATGAAGAGGAGCTATTTCTGTTCTTAATATTGAATCTATGAAATTAAATGAAAGTAACCCCATTCAAATTAAGGGCTCTGAATCTGTGTGTTGGGCGAAAAGGACTCTGAGTTCTGAAGCTATGTGTTGGGCAAAAAGAATTGCAGATTAATCCAGATAATTTATTTATTTTTGATATTTTAAAGTTTATATCATATTGTCCTCTAGTACACTCATTTTGTGTTGATATTAAGGCCTCAAATGCTTTCTTTTTTAAAAAATTCAGTTTCTTTGCTTTAAGAAAGCAACATAGCAATTCAGTCTTTTAAGTGGGTCTCTATAAGAGGTGAGGACCAATTCCTACCTGTATTCTGTTGACATTTTCTTCTGGCTGACAGCTTAATAAAGGAATGATGGTAGATTAGGGGAGACAGGCTAAAAGAGACTTTCTGATTTGACACTGCTATATTTTACACAAAATTTATGGCACAACCCTGAGTAGATATGGCTTGGAACATATCTTTGAAATCTGAAACAGATATATATTGCCACCTTGAAACTTGTGTGAAGTTAATAACTAATAATTCACAGATGGTTTTTAAACCACTCCTATATAAACAAGAAGAAATACAGGCAGACAGGGATATGAAAAAAAAGCCTACAAAATCATACAGGATATATGGATGGGAAAGCTAATTCTTATTGTTTAAGTATTAGGGTTGACCTCTGTTAGAAGCCCATACCCTTCATGAAAAACTGAATTTTCACGTTACTGTTTAAATCTTTGGCAGTCTTAAATATCTATCAATTCTCCAGCTGTACCAGCGAAACTTTATCTACTGCAGCAGGTCCTCACATAAGAAGGCAATTCCTAAATATGTTTAATGAATAGATGTATTATTGAATAAATTACTAGTGGGAAATTACCATGTATTCATTTAAAATATTTATGAAATTCTAATGCTATCCCAGGCACTAAAATATAAAGATTAAAACAATCAACAAATATTCTTGGACAGTTGAGTTACTTGGTTTTAGTTGGTATTCATATCAGTATTAAATGCTTACTTTCTTAGTGTTTGGGTTACAGTACCTTCAGCAAATGTATATGGTTGAAAACTTTGTAACCACTCCATCCCTTTGTCTAAGCAGCACATTGAGTAAATGGTATGGTCATCGCCTGAAGCCAGGATGCTCTGTCATCAAGTTCAGGCTCTTCACAATTATGTCAAACCATCTCCTACACAGATAGCCCTACATTAGGTGCTTTATATACATTTTGTGAATATGTTTATAGGTACTTTATAAACATAGACATGTTTATTGTAATTATCTCCAGATTATTTTTGAGGTGATTAGAGTAATATTATTAACTCTATTTTCTGGATGAAGATATAGAAGAAATGGCTAAAGATTCCAGACAGGCCTTTATTCAACCCCAACCGCACCCCATCCAGCCCCAACTGTTTCCAGCTGGAGAACAATTTAGCTGTGACTGGCCATGCACCAACTTTCCCAGGATCTGTGGGGATTACTGTCTTAGTCCTCAAGGGGTGGTCTGGGCAGGACCCTAGAGCATCCACTACATCATTTAGAGCCTATACATTCTCCAAGTTCAGCTCAATTATCATTTTCACATGGAATTCTCTCCTGGTCCCCATAACTGGTGGTCAAAACCCCTTTTACAAGCTCTCAGGACACCATGTACCTTCACATTGTAGGATTTATCAGAGTTGCAGTCATTTTATTTGTGAGTTAATTTAATTGTCTGTCTTCCACGCTAGTTCTCACATTCCATTAGAGCTTGGGTAGTGACTGTTTTTGCCCAACAGTAGATCCCAGAGTCAAGTCCCAGGTCACGTACATGGTAAAAGGATAGGAGTAGAAAGGACTGGCAAGAGCCCAGCAGGGCACAAACTAAACATGTCAGGGTCTTTTACACAGGACTACTGGTGACAACAAAGTGGGGAACTTTCTCCTACCTCTTGACTTGAACAAGATGGAAGAGGCCAGAATGAGGACACTTTAATAAGAACCACAGGCACGGGGTAGCCAGAGTCCTATATTTTATCTCTGTTGAGACGGATTCCAGGACTGATCCTAGTAATGGATAAAGTGGGCAGGAAAAAAGAGGTACAGCCTCCCGTTTGAGTGGGCAAAAGTCACTGTATGGAAACTCAGGTGGACAGTGGCTCCACATGTAGATAACCTTAGTAGTTTCTGGACACAACGTCTCAGATCACTTACCTCTACAAGCAATCCCAGTCATGAGAGAACCCTGCAGTGGCTTCTTCTTGCTCTCTTTTTCAGAGCTCACAATCAATGAACTGTGTCAACTCAAGGGTATCTTCAAAACTAAGCATGGAGGACAAGCCTTCTAGGGACACCACTAGGCTGTGTTAGTTTTTTGAGAACATATTTGAGCTTTTCTAGAGTTGTATTGCTATATAATGATTGTACTTTTGCCCTTGTGTCATTATGCAGTATCCTATAACCAGATACTCTTTTGATTCATTTTCCTTTGTCATCAGGTAGACCACCATTCTGTTTATATTCCAATAATTAAGACTGGATTATCCTATCATCTAAAGGTGCTTCTGCAAAAGTTTACATTGTAAAAGAGCCCCCTCATCCTAACCTCTCCAGAACTCTCCCCCCTGTTCAGTAATTGAAATGAATGTCTGACTTTGATGGAGCAAACCTATGTGATCTGAGTCAGAGAGCCTGAGAAAGTTATTCAATTACAGAAAATGTTCAATATACTCTAAACCAGTTTAATTTGGTCTAAATTAGAACTAACACTTTATTTTTATAACAATTATTTTGAAATAACCCTTACTATTCTGAAATACAATTCATTCATATATTATCAAAACACACGGTAAAGCAAAATGAATCAGTCTACTATCTTTATTCTAAAGGGGAATAAGAGAAAATTATATATATAAAAGCCTAAGCAACCGAATGACCAGTTGACTGGTCGCTATGACTCTCACTAACCACCAGGGGCAGATGCTCAACACAGGAGCTGCCCCCTGGTGGTCAGTGCACTCCCACAGCCAACCTCCCACAGTCCCACCCCCGGCCAGCCCTGATAGGGCCGGCTGGCAAACCTCCTGCAGTCCTACCCCCAGCCAGCCAGCCCCAATGGCCCTGATCAGAACCTCCCATTGCCCCTTCCCCCAGCTGGCCAACCTACCACAGCTCCTCCCCTCTCCAGTTAACCTCTCACAGCCCCAATTGGCCCCAATCACCAACCAGACCAAGGGACCCACCCATGCATGAATTTGTGCACCAGGACTCTAGTCTTTAATAAAATAATGTATTTTTAATTTCCAAAAGCTTGGTCACTACTATAATCAGGTAGTCAGAGGCTACCATTTGTAGAAATACTCTGCTTTACAGACCAAGACTACACAGCTATGTTTATTGACAACTCAAATATGTGCAACCTTGCCTTTAATCACCTGTCATTTCAAATGGTGATTAACTCATGGTAAAACTCCAAGTAAGATAAAGTCCAACCTTCCTTTGATTTATATGGTACATGCATTTCTTGAAATTCAATGTATGTTAAAAACCTGCCCCCCCCATACTTTGAATTTACATATCAAGTGGATCTTATTTCTAAGTTAAGTTTAAGTGAGCTCTTCCTATATATAAACATCTGGTAGAACATTTAAAAACTGTGTGCAGCTATATTAAATTGCAGGACATCAGAGACCTCAGACCTCAACCACATAATGTCATAGAATCCCACATCATTGTTAAAACCCAGAATATCTCTACAGATTTCCATGCCGGAGGTCTTAATCCAGCATCTAGAAGGATTCAGGAATCTGGAGAAGGTGCTGTGTGTAAATTAATAAAGAAACATAATTTTGGAAGGCATTTTGGGGAGCCAGAGAAGACCTAGCTAAAGGAACTAAGTTTTCTTGTCTCTCTGGACCCCTTGCTTTTTATTAACACAAAGTGTCCCAAAGCAAGGTAGATACACATATCAAACGGTAAGGTTTGGTATACAGAATCCATTGTCAGATTGGTGGAACTGCCTATGGCTGTTCAGGTGTTTGGCCAGTAGGAGGCAATAACATGTAGATTAAAATGCCCTCAGCTGTCTGGCAGCAAGCAATCATTTATGCATCCTTTTCAGGTTTGGGGAAGTGCCCTCAGCCACCTCCAGATGATTCAGCCCTGCTGACTTGCTGGAATTGGCTACCGGCATTTCCAAATTGCTTCTTGAAAATAGTGGTTGAACTTGTATGCATGCATATACGCATAACCCATGGACATAAGACACTGGGGGATTGGGGAGGCCAGGGGATTGTCAAGGGCGGAAAAAAAAAGGACACATATGTAATACCCTTTGTAATACTTTAAGCAATAAAAATTAAAAAAAAAGAAAGAAAAAGAAAATAGTGGTTGAGAACCTGAGAGGAAGAACCTCTGAGGTCCCTTTGATTCAATGCATGTACCCAAATTGTCTATCCAGAGGGGATCAGCTTTATTAATTGCGAGAAATCCTTGCACCCATAATCTCAACAAATAGCCTTTGTACAGACAAACGTGTGTGTGAGTGTGTATTGTACAATAAAAAAATTGTTGGGTAATTTCAAATGTATATAATAGATACTATTATAATTTATAAAGTGATATTAAATCCAAAATCTTTTTAATATCTGTGCCAAACTTTTTTGATTAGATATTGTATTAGCTCAGAATTAATCAAAGATTCATCTATTATCATGTAGAGCAGTGGTTCTCAACCTTCCCAATGCCGCGACCCTTTAATACAGTTCCTCATGTTGTGGTGACCCCCAACCATAACATTATTTTCGTTGCTATTTCATAACTGTAATTTTGCTAGTTATGAATCGTATAATGTAACTATCTTATGCAGGATGTATTTTCATTGTTTGCGACCCACAGGTAGAACCGCTTTAGAGGCTAGTCCTAGATTTAATATTTCAAAACTGTCTATATTCCACATCCAGGGGATGAAGTCCTTTGTTACCCAGTGTTTTAATAAACAGTGTAAAGGTCAACAAAGTGTAAATGTAAACGAGGAGATTACAACAGCTCCTAGGGTGCTCGGCCACCTGGGTCTTTAAGACCTCCCACAGCAGTCACTTGGCACTCAATCACAGCTCAGGACAGTGTGTCTGATGGTTGCACGAAGCTGCTGCGAGGTCCTCGTAGGGAGTACCTGGCCTATTCCCCTGCCTCCCAGACAGAGCGTAGCAGCTATTGAATTAAGTTTGTCAAGTCCCTAATTCCACCCCCGTGACACACAGAATTCTAGAGAATAAAAGTATTACCTTTACTCTTCTAAAGGACATTTTTCTGAAAAATACAATAGAGATTGTAAGTTGGAGCTTTGTGCTCAGTGGTGTAAGGACTTGCTAATAGGAAATATTAATTTATATATATTTGCTAAAGGGGCTGAGTGAAACTGACAGGACCACGGTAAATCCCATCACCTCTCCCTTCCCTCCTCCAAGCCTCCCCTTGGGAAGGACTGATCTCCACATTCAACAAGCATGCAGACTCAAGGGTCCCAGGTTCGATTCTGGTCAAGGGCATGTACGTTGGTTGCGGGCACATCCCCAGTGGGAGATGTGCGGGAGGCAGCTGATCGATGTTTCTCTCTCATCGATGTTTCTAACTCTCTATCTTTCTCCCTTCCTCTCCGTAAAAAATCAATAAAATATATTAAAAAAAGAAAAAGTATTAATCAAAGCCTATCTTGCAAGCTGATCAAGTTTGTAAGTTCATTTGCTAAGACTTTTATTTTCAAGTTCTTCTGTTCCTTTCTTTCACTTTCCGGATGTACCCCCCAAAGCCAAGACCGAAGGCAAAAAAGATGGAACACATGCATATTTTATAATAAACATTTTAGTAATGATTTTAAATCTAGGCTGTTCAATAATACATCAATGTAAATAATAATAAAAATAAAACAATGGAAGTTGTCAGAGCTAATGTCAAATCATGTCTAATCAAATAAATGGAGAGTTGTACATCAGTGAATGGTCATTTTTAAAGATTATGATCATTTCTTTAAATTGACAACAGTTGAGTCAACAGAAAATAAAATGAGAAGGTGTTGCCAGGTTTACTTCATAAACATGCTGAAGATTTAATTCTGCTAGAGTAATTTTTTAGACGATTTCTGTAGAAACAGTTGATCCCATTTTTAGTCCTCTCAGCTCTTAAATGGACACATAGAAGTACTTGTACAGCTAGAATCATGTAGAGGAAATATTTACACTCAGCCCTGAAATCTTTCAAAGATGTTTGCATGTTTGACTCGAAAAACAAATAGAGATATGAGAAGTTAGATCTCAGTTAAGAAGGAAGTATTTTATTTTCCAGAATCTAGTTCAAAGCAATTATATTTGAACTTGAGTGTGTGTCAGGACTAGTGAGTTTTAGCTTACTTCCCAATAGTCCCAAGTTTATATTATTTTCGTTAATATTAGATGAGTTAATTGCCTATCTTGTGTTTTTAAAATTTTAATTTTAGAGTATATTTTGTAAATGTTTTTGAACCTGCATTTTTCCCCTCAAAAAACTTTGCCTTTAAAAAATATATATGTTTTTATTGATTTCAGAGAGGAAGGAAGAGGGAGAGAGAGAAACATCAATGATGAGAGAGAATCATTGATCGGCTGATTCCTGCATGCCCCACACTGGGGATCTAGACCGCAACTTGGTCATGTGCCCTGAAGGGAATCGAACCGTGACCTCCTGGTTCATAGGTCAATGTTCAACCACTGATCCATGCTGGCTGGGCAAAGAACTTTGTCTCAATCTCTCAACCAGTTCACAGAAATAGATGTTATATAAGAATATTTTAAAGTTATATTATTTTTGTAATTTAAAGGATCATTAGCTTGGTTGGTATTGAATAGATATAGCAATTGAACATTTTTGTCGATAATAAACAACATAACAGAATGTATGTTTCTCCGTGTTATATTTTGCCATCACCTCCAGTTCAGGATTTTAAAATCAGGCCTGTTTTTATTCTCATGTTTCTCTTCATATTAGTCTTATTTGTATGATTGACATCATCCTAGTTTCCAGGTGATGTTCAGCTTCCCTCTCTGATTTCCCCTGCCTTTTATTTAGTTACCTCCAGGTCCTGTGGCTCCTTCCTTCACAGTGACTCCCAGCCAAGCTCTCTCCAGTCCGGATCACAGCCCCTGAATGTAGGCCCCAGAATAGCTTCACCAATATTGCACATCGTCCCAAGTCAATTTTGCTAGAACATGATACCGCTTTGCTCAAAATGCAATGTGCAATTATTTCCTATTGAATAAATTCTAAAGAACTTAGCCTGACGTGCAATTCCCATTCTAAATTGTTCTCTAATCATTTCAGCTTCATCAGCTCCTCCCTTGATTTCCCTTTAGTTGTGTATTTTGTTCTGAACATCTCGAGCTTTCCCGATTTCTGTGATTTCATTCATGCTCTTTGGTCTACCTGGAACTTTGTCTAGCTTTCCGCCTCCACATCTAAATTTGGCCTATCCTTAAATCTCACCCACAATGCCAATAACTTCCTGATTATCCCAGCCAGATGTGAACTCTTCTTTTCCCCCCAATTCTAACATATTTATTCTCTATACCCCTTTTGGGGCACTTGGCACTGGGAACATTCAAGAGATTTTTTCCAAGGTTGTTTGCCTAGATAGTGGCAGAACGCAGATGTTAGGCCTCTGCAGTCTGTGTATGTCATTTATTCCTAATCACACTAATTTACTATTTTACTTACTGGAACTTTTACTACGTGGATAGACCAAGCTTGACTGCCTGTGCATCTGAGCGTAGTCACATTCACACTGAATGAGAAGAGCCTCCCAGCAGTGGGGTCCAGCTGGGATGCCCCCCAGAACTGCCAACGCCAGCCTTCAGTGTGACCAAGCCCCAGGCCATCTTGCGTTCTCTTGTGAAGTCAAAGTCATTACTGCCGAGATTGGTTCTATCCTTAGCATTTTATGAGATCACCAGGGGTAGATTTTTTCTCAGGGTTGTCTGAGACCAAATGATGCAGAGTTTTAACAGAAGTCTTACTAGAACTGTTTTTAATAAACACAGATGATGATTGGATTTCATGTGTACTAATGAGCCACTTGACTATACTCTGCTCGAGATGGGAACAGTGTAATTTGCATCTGTGTTCCCCATCAGGATATGGAATAAGTCTGAAGCTCTGGCTGGGATAATGTGATGTGAGTCTGTTGGCTCCTTCCAGCTGCTAGGCAGCATGAGGCAGTCAAGGCTACAGCATGCTCCGTCTTCCACTGCTGGTCTCCATGTGTGTTTTCATCGTTCACACCGTTGTAGGTGTATGAATGACTGCCTCAAGGACTTCCTTGAGCACTTATACTCTGTGGAGGTGCAAATGCTTCCTGGAAGAGAAAAATTCTACCTTCTCATGGCGATAGCTTTGAGATTAAAATTAATGTGTATGTGTATTCACACCAAAATTCTATCAGAGAAAGCTAATTGACTTTCTATGACTGACTAAATTTATTTGCATAACTGCCACAGTATCATGTATTCAAGAATTATTTCAGGCTGTGGTATAAAAATAAGTGAATCTAAAAATCCTGGCTATTTCTTATCAGTTCCTAAAATTCTATAAAGTTTTAAAAGGTACCCGATAGAGGTCTTCATATTTATTAATGCAGCTTTCAGAAATCCAAATTGACTTTCAATTTTTTTTCTGCAGTTTGCCAGAAATTCAGTAGTTTAATAACTTAATCATTGCTCTAACTTGATATTTATTTCATCTTCCTTTCCTGAGATATGCAAATATATCTCTTTGCTAATATCTTTTCTCCATTATCTAGTCTGAAACTGATGCAAAGAAGTCATTAAAATTGATAGCAATACCCACCACTTCAATGAATACGTTACATTTTCCATTTCATGGAGGTCCCATTATCTCCAGCCCTGACCCCTTCTTCCTTCTCTACTTGAAAGGATCCTAATTTATCTCCAACTCTTGAGTAACCTTTCTTTCATTTTCTATCCTTAATTTCTTATCATATTTTTTTACACTTTTCACTTCATTCAGTGATCTCAGTGCTTCTCTCTGCCTCATGTTTTATCATGTACATTTTCTGCTTTCTTGGCACTGATTAGTTTTTGGACTCTTCTCCTTCTCCACATTGATGTTTTATTCTAACTAAAACCATATTTATTCCTAGATGATATGTATAGCCCTTGAACATATTTTAATTTACCTTTCAGCATATTTCATTTCCTCTTTCTCCAATATCCTCTAACTTTCCCCCTTTCTTTTTCATTTGGTTAGCATGTATGGCTCTACTCAAAATTTACTTTTCTAGCTGCCTAATAAAAAAATCATACGTTTTTGTTTTTTTTTTTGTATTTCTTTGGTTGCTCTGTTGGCCTAACCCAAAATTTATTACTGTGATTTCACTGTCATGTTTTCTTAAATCTGTAATACTATCTCCTGTTACTTAAACTACTTTTGGAATTACAAAGAAAGCACATTTTCTTGGCCTTTGAAAATGTAAGACAGTATTGTAAGCAGAAAAGTGGTAAGTGCAGGAAACACTGTGTTGGTGGAATCTTTGTTGAAACTTTCAGCTTTGAACTACATACACAGAAAGCCATTAAATGCTGGGATAATAGAACCTGACTCACTGTGTCCCCTTTGTTTGGCTATCTCTGTGGTTTAGCAGTCCTTATAGAATATAGGACGGAAGGGTCTTGAGAGGTCATTTAATCTATTGCTCTATGGCCTGAAGTATGCTCTCCAAGATACCTTCTTGCTTTAGTTCTTACCACCTTCAGTGATATTTGGAATGCTTGGTAAATATTTGGGAAGGTTGCAAATGTCATGGGGAAGAAAACTTGTATAGATAGAAATTATAGAGGTGTCACCTACTGAAAACTTTGAGCAAGGGGTTGTTAGAAAAGTCAAAGCATTTAGAAATTGGAAAGTATACATCTGTGTCTTACTACAGAATTTTGGGTACAGGCCACAGCAATAGATTTTAGTGGTTTGGCCTAACGTTTTATAAGGATGAATATCCTCAGAACTAGTGATAATATGGGCTTTTATGTCATCTGGGCAGCAATGACTCAAATGTGTTGAGAATAATAAGCCTAACCACTTTCTATACTGTACTGCCATCCATTTCAGAAGTGATGACCTCGTTTTTTCTCATCAGATTGATGTTCTGAGAAGAAACAGGCATACTATTGGAAGTTATTGCATGAATATAAAACAGGGTCATTATAGATTCAACTGAACAATAATACTTTTAAAATGAGTCACTTTGATACTAAGAATACTTCTGACTCAGTCTATGATTCATATTATTAAAATGCCATGGTTTTCGAAGACCAACTTTGCAATTGATATTTAGAGAAGTAGGGTGGGGGCGGATTGTTTTTATGGGTGAAATGGCTGCCAAATTCAGATCTCTCTATATTAGTAGTTCCAATTTTGGGGAGAATTAGTTAGTCCTTAGTGGTTCTTTAACGCTACTTATTCATTGACAAAAATAATAACAAATAAATTAAAATTAGACCAAATAACAATGACCTTTGCTTTCAATCAAAATATCAAAATAAGCCTTTTTATAATTTTATATTCTTAGATAATTTAAATACTATAGAATATTTTTTAAAAAGTCATAATTACTTCGAGAGTTATTAAGAATTTCAGGAGTGGTATGAAAATGATTTGGAATGAATGAACTGACCTCAGTACCAATGCTGTTCAGGTAACTTACTATGACAGAGGTGTTCACTTAGAGCCAATCAATTACTGAAATTCAGAGAATATGAATAAACC
>NW_006293700.1:4825776-4827981 GCF_000327345.1 Myotis davidii
GTAAATATTATCTTCTCAATAAATTAAATTTCAACAACTTAGGTTAGTCTTCATATTTCCCTAGGTTGTTGCAATAACCAATTTTTAAACCCTAATGTTTACACGTTTCAGTGTAGCAACCAAGTTGCACGACTTATTATTCCAGAATATACTTCATACATTCTCACCTGTATGCCTTTGTTTACTCTGCCCACTCTAGTGTGCTAGGTAGCATTACGGGATCTGTGCCGGCATTTCCCTTTTTGTTCTCAAATCAATTTCCAGTTCTTCCCCTCTTCTGCATCATCACAGAGAACTGCATTTCCCAGATTCCCTGATAAATTTGGAGTAAAGGCACTGAAAGAAAACTGGAAGGGAAAAGTATAAGTAGTTTTCTTTTTTTTTTTTTTTTTTGTCCCTAAGGCAGAGTCTACAGCAATACCTGTACTTCCTTCATGGTCCTTGATTCAGCCAGTTAACCCCTTCCTGTGGTCTTAGATTCTACTGGAGGCCCCGGTTAAGCTAACTACTTAGACTTCCCTTCAACTTTAGGTGAACATTCTCAGAAATAGCTGTTTTGGGTTGTTGGTTTGAGCATTTCTAATACGTGTACATCCATTGCTCTGTGTTCAGTCTCCTTAGGTTGAAGAATTTAGAGCAGTCTCTGTTTCCTTACTGGAACATGACTGCTACAGAGTGCCATAGGTTTGGCTTTAAATATTGACTTCTCTGAATCTCACTTTTTATACCATTAACTTAATGGTATTTTGTGGGGATTAAATAAACAACATGTATGGAAACACATATACAATATCTGGCATATTTGAAATTTCACTCCTCACTTTCTATGCTATGAACCCTTTAGACACATATGGGCTGAAATTGATTAATTATTGGATGTAAGGGAATAAACAAAAGTCTTTGATAATGTTTACCCTGTAGCTACATATTATTATTTATATCATTTATTCTCTGAAATTATCTTATTATTGATTAGAATCTGAAGGTGTTTTAGTTGTAAGTCTGTATTAGATACATTTAATGGATTATTAAACAACCATTGTATAACAAATACCATTTTTCTAGATAAATGTGGGTCCCATACTGAAAAAAAAATATTATATGGGTCAGGGGTAGGGTGCCAGGTGAATATGGATGAACTGAAACAAGCAATTCCAAAAATCCTGCGGGAGACAAGTAACAGGAGGAGGAGGAGGGGATTTGTTGGATAAACATTGAGGTCAAGGGATTGGAATAAGGACTCAGAAGGAACTCAACAATGACTGAGCATTTTCTCTTTCTGCTCTTAGTCTGAACAAGGAACTTAAACCATCTGGGGCTGTTTCCCACCGAGGGAGGCCTTCAAGTTGGGGATCAAAGACCTGGGTTTAAAACTAGGACACCTAGACTCTACCAGAAACCATTGTAAATACCTGGGATAAATTTTGGTTAAACGTGCTAGGAGAGGAAAACACTCAACTGTATTGGAGATTGTTGGTGTAGGAGTAACCCAGTTTCCCCAAAGATTTTTCCATCTGTGGGTTAGATGCAGTGGCCAGAATAGGATGAGATATGGGATAAGCAAAAGCTCTTCTTAATTTGTTGTGACTGCTCAGCTAAATTTGTTTCTTGTGAGTCAAAGACTCACTGGCCCCATTACCTCTAACTTTTAACTACTTAATCCGCTGAATATTCTGGAACATTAAACAAAGATATATTGGATATTTGAGTGAAACAGCGCAAGTTATTTGGTGAGATGGCATCAAATGATCTCTATCAAATATAATCTTGCTTGTCTAAATTGTAGAGTAAGCCAAGCAATTTAAAAAATACTCATTGCTCCTTAAAAATATATAAGATTTGGAGGGTTTTTTCTCTCCTAACTACAGCTGTTACCATTGTAATGGAAGTTAACATAGATTCTTGATATAAGATTGAACCAGGGTACTTTAAACAAAAAAAAAAATAGCTTTAGTTAATAGTTTTACTTTATTTGCTGTGTTTCTAATGAGCATGGTAAATGACAAAAGTATTAGCCACCAGGACTGACACCTGTAATGAACTGTGTGTAATATGATGCAGAATTAAATACATGCTACAAGAGAGGTGCTGTGAGAGTAGAGCAGAAGGAACAATTACTTGTAATTAAAGCATTGGGGAAGATCTGATTGAATAACATTTAAGCCTGGGGTTAGCCATGGGAACGTTTATCAGGTTGAAAACCAT
>NW_006293700.1:4828055-4829631 GCF_000327345.1 Myotis davidii
GCTGGAAAGTGGAGAGGATATTGGAGAAGCAGTTGGTGTGGACTGGAGTTTATAATTCCTGGTGGAATGGATAGAGTTAAGCTTGGGAATATATTTGGGACATAAATCATTAGATTAGGACTTTGAACCTATAGGATTTTATTATTTTGGTAAAGAGACATATTTAAGGGTGAATAGGTACACAATGCTATTTCTCCTCTGTTTTGGAAAAAAATGTATCTTGAAAGGTATATTGGTGGGGAGGCTAGGAATAGATTAGACAAGAGATTTTTAGTGCTTCGACCAATTTAATGCAGTAAGAATGCATTGCATGGGTGAACAAGTAAAACATTCCAGAAGTTAAATCTATGAGACCTAGTAACTAATTGTGAGGGTCCCTAGTACACAGAGAAGAAAAATTTAAGGTTTCAGAAATTCACAGATGAAAAATGATAATATTAATAGACATGTAGACTATAATAAATGAAATAAATTTCAAAGAGGGCAAGTAGTTTGATATTGAACTGGAAATATATGTCAGTACTTATACATATAATGATTTCTTGAGTCAGAAGTTCAGGAGAGAGGTTGGATTTGTGGCTGAGTCTTGAAAATACAGCAATTTTTATGTAGGTTTTTGTCCTCAGTACTTTGTCTACCTGTCTGACACAATCTGCCTAAAGGATTCCCATTCACGCCCACAAGACTGACTCCCATATCTCCTGAGTCTCAGACCCAATTTTTCAATTGCCTATTTTTGCCCCCACCCAGGCATTTAAAAAATATGTTAAACCCAACATCTTCAAAACTGATGTCATCATTTCTATTCCTTCAGTCAGAACTTCTATTCCTGTAGAAATGGCCAGTGATACCATTACTATCAACCCAGACATCAATGACTTAAACTACATCAATGCAACACAACACAAACATACACAAACTTGTGAGTCCCCCTCCATCCTGCTATCACTAGCCTACACCCTAATTCTTTCTTGTTAAGATTTTAGAACAAATTTCTACCAGAAGCCCTTGCCTCTAGACTCTCCAGCAAATCCACTTCCCATATAACAACCTGAGTAACAAAAACTGCCAATGTGATCACTTCACAATTACATTGCAATCTATTTGTTCATGTGTCTGTTACTGTCTCCATACATTAAACTCTATGAAAAAATGGGTAACTGTATTGTTGTTTTTCATAATGACTTTCTGGAATAGCAATTTGTAAGAACCTTTGGTTGAATACAAATATTTATATTTAAGAATAGTTGATATGAAATGGTAGTTGAAATCATGCCAGTGGAAAAATGTCAAAATTTAGAGTAAAGAAACAAGATCAACAATAAAAACGTGAAATAAGGAGATAAAGGAAAATGCAACTGTGGAGGGTATTAGGAAATGAATAATAACGAAAGAATCCAAGGAAAGTAATATTTAGTAGAAGAATGTTTAGAGAAGGTAGACTTGCTTACTTACTTGGTCTCTGTAAGCATTGCACGGCTTCCACTCTCTTCTTGACACTCTGCTTCTTCCTTCTACTTCTCAGCCTGCGGTCTCTCTCCTTCTTCATCTAATAGTCACTTCCCATTGCATGCCT